>NW_013952413.1:3258948-3281374 GCF_001266775.1 Austrofundulus limnaeus | reverse complement strand
CTGTCATTGACAACAGAGGCTTTTGTACAAAGTATTAGATAAATTTCAGTAAGTGTGTTCAATACTTTTTCCCGGTGCCATTGCACATTATTACAAATAACTTCATTTCTGGACATTTATGGTTTGATTTCTTTGTATGTATGGATCACTTGGGTTTTACCGACATCTGGTGAAAATTTCATGTCATCAGCACCTCTAGTAATATATTTACTGAGAAAAATGTTGACGTGTTCAATACTTATTTTACCCGCTGTATATGCCAACCAGGCGTCATGTTTCTGTGCATTTCTCTTCACTTTGGGAGTTTCAGAAACTGCCCTGCACCAGATAAGTCATTATTTGAGTTTATACCATTTAAAACACATGTTAAAGAGTGTCTATGATGATCTGATTCACCTTGTCTAAGTTTGATCTAAAATGGACCCTGGATTAAACATCAGCTGACAGGTYATGGAGGAGGTCTGACACTGTTCTACCTGTAAGAACTCTGCTGACGTCTGTCGCGCTGGAAAACAGCAGCACATTTTGTCTACACTGAGTCATGCTTTGATTGCAATAGTGTGAATGCTCACTCAGCATTCACACTATTGTTTTTCTAAATAATATAAAATAAATCAGAAATAATGTGCTACGACTTTTAGTAGATCTGTTAGTACTTTTATAGTTTTTTTGAACTGATCAATTGTATTTATTTTTTAACTTATTTTTGTTTACTCATGGAAACAGTTTAAGATCTCTTCAGTGCCTTCAAAAAGCATTGTTCCCAAAATCTACTTGAGCATATATGTGAATTCTTGTGCCTTTTTTAGCTTTTAGCTCCCATTGTGTTCTTTTTTTTTTAGCTTTTAACAATGTTGTTATATAAATCTTTTACTTTTTGTTATTTTTAACTTTGATTAATTTTAGTTTTTAGCTTTTGTTTTACTATTTTTTTGCATTCGGCTACAGTTTTGCTATATTTGGCTTTTAATTAACTTACTAGATTTTAGTTTTATTCTGCTTATGTTATTTTAAACAACTTAGGTCAACAAATTTCAGCAAATTTTTTTTTTTTTCAGAAAATACAAAGGTACTTTCTTTTCTTTTTGTTTCATGGATTATTTTTTTTAGCCACCGGCAGACTTTCTTCAGCTGTACAATAAATGATTGCATCCTTGTATGTTAAATCACACACTGGCACCATGGGCCCTCTCTAACATCTATCCATTATACAGCTGATGTTTGTTTTGTTTTGTCTCAGGAGGCTGTTTTTTAGCCGTGCTGCTGCAGGAGGAATAAGTAAGTCATCATGTCTCAGTTTCAGGCTTTTWGTTGGTATTTTAATGCAGATTACATTTCTTCATTAGTTTTACTTGCACACAGCTTTCTATTTACAATAATGCAAATGCAATTCATTGGGAAAACCTGTGAAAAAATGAGTTTGGATTCTTTTTCCACATTTTTTCTTCCTAAAATAAATGATTTATATTTTCATTTAATTGTAATCTGAATATTTGCMTCTAAAAGTCACTAAATGCTACAAACTGCTTCCAAGCCCAAAACATATCCAGCAGATGATGTCTTGAAAAGTTCAGGTTGTCAGTAAATCTAATAAAACATCTTTAAAATCACTACAACCAACAAAGAGCTGCATCATTCAAATCAACAGGGACAAATGTTGTCTGAGCTGATTACAAAACAATTTACTGCAGAATTCTTACTGTGAAGACGCAACATAAGCAATAAAGTTCACAATTCATTTAGRTTTAGTCACTGACAGGTGTCTTTGTTTCTGTATGGTTTCCTCACTCCTCATCACGTCACTCTATTAATCTGATTTATGTTTTCAGCTCATATTTACTCTCAGCACTCAAACACACTTTACTGCTCTAACTGCAGCGGCAGAGTACAACTCCCCCCCATTTTATGTTCCACCTGTTCAGTTTTTATACCGTCTACTGTATTTCCTATGAGGAGTTGTGGTTTACAYAAGGAACTTTGCACCATTCTGCATCTGTGGTCTTAATCATCTCTCATTTCTGAGAGCTGGTTTGAAAATTTTCCCTCTACTGCTTTGTTTTTCATTTGCAACGTAAAGCCAAAGTAATACTTCTTACAGCATTACAGCACATTACTGATATATTAACTTGGTGCAGTATGTCTGAGAGCCTCTCAGTGTTTGCAGTCATATCAAGTTACTGTCACACATAAATTACCAGCAGTAATTTATGAGTGTTGTATATACAGAACAGAACCTGGTAGTTATTTGCTTTAAAGAAAAGATCTGATATTTTGAAGTGAAGATCAGAATATCTATCTTAGCAGTTAATATCCTACCTGTTGTAGATAGCTCTTGAGTTAAAAAAAAATAAGGATTTACAGCTGCGTTCAACTTGTCCTCTGAAATTCCTCATGTGGTTCAGTAAAAATAACTTATAGACATTGTACTATATTTGTGGAAATAGGCCATAGTGCAGTCTTCAGTCTAAGGCTAACGCTAACATCTGTTGTTTTCTGATTTGTTGAAAAAGCCTTAAATTATATAGACATATTTATATAGACCTTCAGAAATAATAATAAAAAAGTGAACGGATTTTCTATTTAAATTTTTTTAAGTTTAGTAAGAAACGTAAAAAATATGGACCATTATAATGCTGTGTAGCTCAGTTTGATTCTTTCCATGCATTTAACAACTCTAAACACGGTGGTTCTGTACAAAAATGTTTTTGTAGGTGGTAATAATTCAGACTTTTAGCATACTGACAGCTGTGGTGTGGTTTGCACTACATTATTGCATAAATGAATAAAATGCAACAAAAAGGTGTAACAGATCTGTGTAAATAGATTTGATATTGGTGTTATGAAGACATTCAAAACAGCTCTACAAACTGAGCCACCATGCCTTCCAAATTTGGAGACAGAAAATGTTAATTACATTGTTTCAGCCAAAACCAGCAAAATTTTGTCCATCTCTTCAGATTACTAGAAAGGTTCTGCCAGGRTCTTGTGTACAGAACAAGCTCTCAGAGGCCATGCAAACAAAGAACAGACATCATTTTGTCRTGCAACTATCAAGGAGAGTAAATATGCTGAGTAGAAATCAAGTTTAAGAGTAAACAGCTCAAACACAACCTAAYCAACCTGATATGGAACTGATTAACGAGCTAACAGCTAAAAAATGAAAAGTCCAAGCGGAGCCAGGACTACTGCTGACTTCTTAAAACAACTTCAATCCTAAAAACATCTTCCCAGTTTATACAAACGCTTTCAAATATAAATTTATGCACCAAAATGTTTTGCGTTGCACAGTAATTCTGGCTGAAACTTTATAATAATCCTGCAGCATGTTCCCCAGGCTGCACCAGAAGTGCTACAGCTAGCTGCTGCTGCAAGCTGCACTTACGACTAATCAAAGACTTCTACATAGATAATGCAAAATTGATGGAGATGCGACAATATTTGCACAAGTTCCTATAAAATTTAAGAGACTAGAGTCATTTTAAAATGACAGGAATTTATTTTAGTTTAAATTAGTTTAGTTTAAATTGTTGTTGTTTTTTTTCATTTCATTTAAAACCAAAAATTTTATACACATTAAAAACAAAAGATATACACAACATATACACAACAAAAAAATATACAAATCAAATTGAAATGAAAGGAGGCAGAAAAAAGAAAAAATCTTATAATATCTCATTATCTCAATATCTCATATTTCATTAATTGTGCTCCTGTTCAGACTAGCCATTAGCTCATCAATCTGATAAAAATTCTACTTTGATTCTCCAGGTTGAAGTCATTCAAACAGCCATCTCTAACAGGTAAGATACTAACAGTTCATTTACCTTTCCACAAATCTCTTGTTCAAAAGATCTTCACTTTACTTTTAGTTGTGAGAAAAGGCTGAAAAAAAGTTTGGAATTAGAAAAAGATAAATACTCAAACAAGCAGCTTGTAAGATCACACACACTAATTTTAAATCATTTTTTTCCCTATTTATACTGTAATTATTCTGAACAACTCCACATTAAGTCCTGACCTCTCTGGAGAAGGAATTTATTTATAATGAAATCCTGCACATAACTCGGCGTATCTGTATGTCTGACCCAGCATTCTGCTCGTGTCCTTAACATGCAGGCCGTGGCAGAAAAGTGCTACCAAGAGCCACAGAAAACCTTTCATCAGCGCAGAAAAATAACATGTTGGTACAAACATAAGAGGTTTTCTATTGGCTTGTGAAATTGGAAAAAAAAGAGGGTGAGAGCAGGGAGGCAATAGAGAGAGGAGGAGGAGAAGAGATGAGAGGTGCTGCTGCAGAACACACCTCATCTCGTCTTTCGCTGGAGGGATAGAGGGAGAAAGAAATTCAGTCTGTGCCAATTTTCTCTTCTGCTCCAGAGACGGAGAGGCAGAGTCGGGGAAGTGATATTTTAGGAAGCTGTAGAGATAAATAAAGAAGAAACTGAGACCGAGAAGAGAGAGAGGGRAAAAAAGGCATGTGAAGAATCTGAAAAAAGAAAAAAAAAGACGGAACAAATGGAGAAAGAAGAGACGACTCAGAGAGATGTAGTCGATGCTTCTGCTGCGGTAAGACATTAAAAGTGTGAYGGTTGAATGTTTCTGAGCGAACAGGACGTTGCAGGACTCCCAGGAAAGCCCCTCATGCAGCAGGGGATGCATGCATACGCAGTCCCTTAAAGGTAGCAGGTGTGTGTTTGAAATGGAGAAGCTTTTTTTTTTTTTTTTTTTTGGGGGGGGGGGGGCACATTTCTGTTTTGGGGAAAATGAACGTTTGACTCAAAATGTGTGCAGGCTGGAACAGATTCAGATGCAGAGCAATGCGTCTCTGTGTATTTTTAACTGCATCATCCAGAAGCTTTATCTCTGTCAAAGCATCCCTGTTCCCTGCTCTGTGTGTTGCCCTGTTGCACAGCTCCTCTGTGCCGTAGCTGCACAGCCCACACAAAGCCACGGCACAGGAACATTTCATACATGTTCCTCTCTTTTATCTTCATTTTTAACTCTGCTTCTCGTTCTCCTCTCTCTCTCTCTCACGTTGCACAATGACAAGAAAACAAAGAGACGAAACGAGCGATTGATCTAAATTTGTTTCTGATCTCCATGTTTGCATCTCTCCAGTTTTAAATGTGCGGTTTTCTTCAGAGCTGGCTGTCAGATCACAGAGATTATCACCACCAAATTAACCCGTTCCAGAACTTCACTGAACACCGAGTTGACAAAAATGATGGAGGCATAACTGCAAAGGTTATCTTTTCAGTTTAGAATAAAGATTTTTTAGCATACTTTTGTTTTAAAACCTTTCTTGCCAGCTTTAAAGAAGTCCCCTATTAAAATGAGTCAAGGGTCCATGTGAGTACTTAATATGTCAGTGTGTTTACTGCAAAAAGACATTTGTTTGTGAGAGAAAACTGTAGGAATTAGCTTTGCAAAATATGACACAGTCGATTCATCTCTGGTTTGGAGATGATTGTTGSTTCAAGTTAAAACGTGTACATGTGCAGAAGGGTGAAGTGTTACAGGTGGATCAGACCGAGACACGAAGCGAATATCTACTGGTCAAGCCCAAATAAACGCATCAAAAAAAAAAAAACAGTTTCATTAAGCAGATGACTCTTCAAGTCTGAGTCATTTCTGAGACATGTGGGAGGCAGAAAGTTTGGGAACATCTCGGTGTTCCCCGAGAGGAGCTTGTGGAGGCAGCAGACTGAGATCAAGGCCTCCATGGGCCCTGTGCAGACCCGGAACTAACGAGTCCCGGATGTTCTGAYCACAAGCAAAAGTGTTCAGATGAGTGACAGACAGCTCTTCAGCAGGTCTGATGAGCTTCCTGTCAAATTAACATGGCTCAGACTCGTTTAGGCTGCTTGTAGAGCTGTTTAGAAAAATATTGATGAGCTTCATTATAGTCTAACAGACTCAATGCAAGAAAAAAAAAGATTCATCACTGCAGCTCAGTGGTGAACAAACAACTAATTTACTGATTCTTGCAAGAAAACTCAAACACTGTCCTGATGATCCACTTTATATGATCCTGATAAATTTGCCTTTTTATCAGTTATTTTAACCTTTAGCAATAAAATACATATTTTAATGTCTCTTTAAGTGCTTTAAATACCTGGTTTTAGCTGTTTTTTTCTTTAAACCATGAAACATCCAGTCTTCTTAGTTGTGTAAATGTCCATTTCTGAGCTTGTTTTAAAGCAACAGGGTTGACTCTTGATTTTAAAAGAAAAAGCAGAATAAAATCCCCAAAAATACAACAAAATCAAATATAAAATACACTAAAAACAGGATAAAATGAGGAACTACTACAAAATAAAAGACCTRATAAGACTCAGGCTAAATTCATATTTAAAGCCCTTTACCCCCTTCTTCTTTTTAAGTTAGCTTTCAGACTGGATACAAAAAGTCATGTGTGGCTCAGGAAGTATTTGCATTCAAAACATCAAATGTATCCTGATCCTGAATGAGGTCTCAGTACCACGGTCCTCTGACCGTTTAGTGTTCACACCTGTTTTTAGCGTCATCCAGTTGTAATCCGACTGCTGGAGACCGTTCGAGACGTCCACCAGCCCCCAGTCCACTCTGACAGGATCTAGCAGAGTAAAGAAAATGGATGTATGAATGTTTGAGCTGTGATCTGATCAGTCAGGATGGATGTTAGTGTCAGGTCTGAACWGGGTCTTTCATCTGATGAATGGCTTGTCTCTGGGACAGAAGGGACAGGAACACTCATTTCAAACTTCTGAGAGGACAAAGCAAAGAAGAAGTGACCTTCAAGGATGTTTGTAGCTTAGAAAAGAATAAAAATACAACCTTAAACGGTTTACAGTTAGACTAATGAATCACTGAGGTCAAAATAAAAGAATTAACCACAATTGCTGTGATCAATCCTTTAAAAAAAAACAACCACTTGATTATTATTTACATCAAAATGACCACTTGAGCTCTTTTATTTTCTCATCTTGATTCTGCCAGACTCCCGTTGTGGATAATTTGTGAGCCGTTAGACTTTTGCAAAAATCTGAGTCAGAGAGAAGTCTGCAGAGTTATAATGACCACTTAGAGCAAAAATGTTCTCTATTCAGTCGAAGTGAAAAGAGTGTGGACTGGTAAGAATGCAGCCACTGATTCATACAGCTCTATTTAATTTAACTTTTACGAAACAATCCAAAAGACGGGGGGAAAAAGATGGGGGAAAAAAACACTTTTCTGGTCCACGTCAAAGAGCGATTCTGCCTTTCTGAATTGGCCATAAACGCCGTGAGCTTCTGAGGGCCAAATGATTAAAGTGGAGAACATCAAAATGAAAAGGTGGATCCATTATTGAGCGGGTTGCGTGTGGAAAGACGAGGAAGCAGAGATTAAAGTGAATGGGTGATGGAGGAGGGTGACGAGTCCCAGGAGGCAGAAGCAGTCGCCTTGTTTCAGTGCTCTCACGGTTGAACTGACTCACGTGCAACACACGCTACAAAGTCCCAACATTTTGCTGCTCAAATTGAATTGTTTGAACGTGTTGCATCATGAATTTGATAAATTACTTTTCACCTTGATTGTTACTTAGCGAGCACTTCTCCAACTCGTTCCCCGCTCCCCCTCAGACCAAAGACTGACTTCAAAGCACAAAAAGGTTTTTACATTTCCTCCTGTCAGTTACTGTAGGCACACCTGAAAGGATTAAAAAAACTTTTTAGAACTTCTTTTAAACCTAAAAAAATAGAAAATGAACAGATTCATCGTCATTCAGAATAATATTTAAAAAACTGTTCTTTCAAACCCAGTTGTTTGAGGGAAGTAAGAAATCCAACCACATCTGGTTTTCCCATTGCATGTTAAATGCATCCTACTATCAGGGAGCTCCATATGGTTGATAAAAATCTAAATTTTTTCAGCCGACGCTGACCTTTACTTGAAAGCAGTCAGACAGGAGCAGGGCAGAAAGAAAAAAGGAAAGGCCAGGACAAGAAGCTGGACCAGCAAGGATCTATGGCCTCTGAACATCAGGATCTCTCCTGACCGATCCAGCTGTTCAGCCTCCTGAAGTCCAAACAAATAATAAAAGCATCAAACCTTAAGGTTACGACACATTCCCTTGGTCCAATCAGTTCACTTTCATCCCAGTTCTTTTAAAGTGGCTGAACCCAAGATGGGGCGGCTCTAGGGGTGGGGCCATAGGGACATTGGCCCCATCTGAAATCTGATTGGCCCCCTGAAGTGCCCCTGTCCTTTCACTCATCTGTCCTTGCCCAAAAACAATAATGATGACTGTAGTTCCACTTCCAACCTCTAGTGGCACCAGTGAGTCAAATAGGAACGTCCAACATGAATCAAGCTTACAGGCGTCTTTTTCAATTTGAACAATTCTGCGGGAAAAAAGTTTTTAACTGACAATGATGTCTAGATTTTCTCGCGTGTGTTTGAGAGTATTTTATTTATGAAAAAATCATGTAAAATTGATAAGGAGAATTTACTGTGCAAGCTTTTACAAGTGTTTGAACACGCGTGACTGATTAAATGTATAAACCTTACAAAAACTGGGGATTTGTGTGCAAGGATGTTGAACAAATACTTGGCCCCTCTATGAATATTGTGGCCCCGTGAAGACCTCTTACACTGAAAAATCCTAGATCCCGCCACTGCCTAAGAAATCCCAACATTTACCAAGACAACAGAAACAGGCTGGAGGATTGGTCTCATCACTTCTCAGCATGTGCAAGGACAGTAAATCTGAGTCTATGAAAATGCATTTAGGTTAGATTTCTTTTTATTAAACTTACACCAACATTACTAAGAACAGAAGAAAACAAATTTACTCAAGTTTTCTCCATAAAACTAGAATTTCATAACAAGAAAATATTCAGTTTATTCTGTTTGTCTGTTCACACTTCTTCCAATTTAACTCTTGTTCATCAATCAGTGATAAAACTGAGTTCAATACAAACATAACCAAGGCCCCAAAAATGATTCACTTTGTTTAGTTTTAATAAGGCCTCCCCAGAAAAGTTACATAAAATCAAATTTATTTTTCAAATAAGCTACTGGTGCGCCAAATTAACAAGCTGGAAACATTTGATTGAATTGAAGCTCTAACATTCTTTGAGGGAATCATATCAACTGCCTACCCATCTTGTCATGCTTAGAGTATGTTGGGGATTACTCTCAGTTACTAACACATCAAAGTTTCACTATCTGTAAAATTAATAGAGTTGTAGCCTTTTATATATTTGTTTTGTTTTATAAAGTCAGTTGGCTGTGGCAGCCATCTCCAGGTTCACCACACAATCAGTTTTAGATGTTCCTTCAATGGTTATTCCTGGATGGTCTTTACAATTTGTCCTCTTGTTCATGAGATATGTTTCAAAAGAATTATTCATTTTTTCTCAATTTCTGTGAAACTAGACAGGCGACTGGGCTCAACGTCTTGATAATTTATTTAAAATAAGCTACTGAAAATAGTTTTTGTTTTGTTTTTTACTGCAGAGAACATCGGTTAGTCACCAAAACGCTCTGATCATGATGTGGTGCTCTGATCATTTTGTAGCATGAATGTTAACGCTCTGGATTTAAAAGCCCACCAGTGATTGATGTAACTGTTTTGTGTGTCGRTATTTGTTCCAGCAGACTGTCGTCTATAATAAGAGTCTGAAATATAGATGACTAATATCATAAAAGATCCTTGGGGTCTTTTTTAAAACGTACATAATGAATATCATTTATGGAAGGCGATGCTTCGACTAACACAGATCGTGAAGTACTCACATGAAATATTTACATTCTTGCTAGGAGATTTCATCACTCCCGCACTCCTGGATGAAATKTACACTAAAGATTACAGCAGAACATGATTTCTCTTTCTGTCTTTATTCCACCAGTGTTGTGTGAAAYCATCTTCTCCTGGGATTTACCATAATTGTCATCATTTATGTACTAATAATCTGCCACCGTCTGCTGAATGGACTGCAGCTTCTTTTCAAAGGACAAACGCTCCTCTCTGCAGACCATTTCAGTCTTTTCTCTCCATTCTTGTCCATTTTCTCTTCTCCTCAGCTCTCATTTATTGTTCTAAGCTGCAGCAAATTTCTGCTTTTATGATAGACCGTTGAAAATAACTTGTTATTCTATCAATTGTAGCATCCAAATTGAGTATAGATTGATGAAATGTAAAATGTAAGAGTTTTAATTGAAGTGGAGCTTTGTTCTCACAAAACTTTTTTAATTTTGGTTTAATTCCTGTATTTTTCTTTTGTCTGTGTTTAAAACCTTGTTTATCTTTCCTTGTGTTTCTGACAACAGTGATCCAATAATGAGACGCCCACCAGTGGTCATCACATGAGCCTGATGCAGTGACAGCAAAGACGATCATCAAGCACTTCCTGTCCTGCCGCTGCACTCATACTTACTCAGAAAACAACAAGACTTGGGGTTTCAAAAAATAATTCAGTTTTTTTTTATGCATTTCTCTGAAGCAACAATGTTCTGAGTGTTAACAGTAAAGCATCTGTCTACAGTTCCACTTAGCTCACGTCTCTCGTCCAAATGATTCATCTCGCCTCTCCATAACGAAGACTTCCACACCTTGTCTGAATCAGCTCCTGAAATCTGCAAGGATTATGAGGCCGGCTTTAGTGCTTCTGCTGTCGCATTGTCTCTTGTKTGTGTTCACCGGCGTGTTTGTGCCCATTGTCGTGGGCTCACTGCCTCCCGCCCTGCCATGGCACGTTTCCTGCCCGATGAGGTGTGTGTGTCAGATCAAGCCGTGGTTCTCCCCGGACTCAGTCTACCATGAGGCTCCCACTGTGGACTGCAACAACCTGCTGCTGACCAAGCTCCCCTTGCCCATACCCCTGAACACACACACCTTGCGTCTGCAGAGTAACCTGCTGTCAGTGCTGGACACTGCAGTGCTGCACAGACTGCCCAACCTCACCGACTTGGACCTCTCCCAGAACCGCTTCAGTCGTGTCAGGATGATAACTCAGAGCGTGTCCCTGCCTGCCCTACTGTCCTTACACCTGGAAGAAAATCATCTCAGTCACCTTCCAGAAGCGTCATTCTCTTCACTGCCAGCTTTGCAGGAACTCTTTCTCAGCCATAACAACTTACATTCGATAGCACCCGGAGCCTTCTCTGGTCTTGATTCTCTTCTCCGCCTTCATATCAACAACAACAGACTCACTACTGTTGATCCAGTTTGGTTCAAAGCGTTGCCTTGCTTGGAGGTTCTCATGCTAGGGGGCAACCCTGTGGAAGCCCTGCCTGAAAGGGGCTTTGCAACCCTAAAATCCCTTCGGAGCCTCGTCCTCGGTAGTATGGGTCTAAAAGGCTTGGCTGAAGAAGCACTTCAAGGCCTTGACGACCTTGAAAGCTTGTCCTTCTATGACAACCTCCTGACCAAAGTCCCAAGACAAGCCCTGAAGAGAGTGCCAGGACTGAAGTTTCTCGACCTCAACAAAAACCGCATCAAGCTGATTGAGATGGGAGACTTCAAAGATATGTTTCACCTGAAGGAGCTGGGTCTCAACAACATGGAGGAGCTGGTGTCTATCGAGAAAGCTGCCCTGGAGAACCTTCCGGAGCTCACAAAGCTTGAAATCACCAACAACCCACGTCTGTCCTACGTTCACCCTCAGGCACTTGTCAAACTGAACCGGCTGGAGAGTCTAATGCTGAGCTCTAACTCTCTGAGTGCTCTGCACCAGCACATCATCCTCTCCCTGCCGAGTCTTCAGGAAGTCAGCCTACACTCAAACCCACTGCGATGCGACTGCCTGTTTTACTGGGCCGCCAGGGACACCTCTCACTTTCACATTAAGGACACACCAACAAAAACATCAGCGGTCAGGGTGGTGCGCTTCATCCAACCCCAGGCGACCTTGTGCTCCGAACCTCCAGAACTGAGAGGACACAGAGTACGAGAAGTGTCTTCTGGAGAGATGTCTGCCTCCTGCCTACCCACCATTCCTCCCAGCTCTCTCCCTTCCTATGTAGGAGTTCAAGAAGGGGGGAAATTGGTTTTGCACTGTCGAGCCCTTGCAGAACCGCAGCCTCAACTGTACTGGGTGACTCCCTCTGGCCTAAGACTCGGACCCTCACCAAACCAGGAATCCAAAGGTTCTTCAGCTTCCATCCTCTGCAAAAACGCAACTTCTGATGGCTTCAACCACTCATCTGGTTTGAGTGCACAGGCTCAGGAGGAAACTCCCTGCCAGCTCTTCAAACACTATCAACTTCTGCCTGAGGGAACTCTGGAGATCAGCAAGGTCACCCCCCGAGAGGCAGGACTGTATACCTGTGTGGCTGAGAATGCATTAGGAGCAGATACACGCAGCGTTACTGTGGGAGTCCACAACAGAGGAAAAAACAGAAGGAGGGGAATGGCAATCAAGCTAAACAAGTTCCAAGCAATCAGAGCAGATGTCAGGCTGGAGCTGCGAGAGGTTGGAGAACACTATGCTATCATGTCTTGGCAGAGCAGACAAAACCTCCCCTCGACCCGTCTCTCCTGGCAGGCCGTATGCTCAAACGGTAACGCACCAACGCACACCACGCGTGTCCTCGCTGGCACGCAAAGCTTCAACCTGACTCACCTACAGGCAGAAACATTTTACAAAGTGTGTCTCCATTCAGGGATTAGCGAGAGCTCCAAGTATGCAGGTCAAAGATCAAGAGAGAGCAAAAGGCCTCAGTGTGTCTCGTTCAGGACAAAGGATGTCCCACAGTCTGAGCCTGCACTGCAGCCTATCTCTAATGTGAACAATTCAATTTTCTTTTTACTGGTTATAATTCCCTTACTTCTATCAGTAATGGAGTTTTTTGACAGGAAGCTTAACCCGGAAGCATGGAAGAACCACAACACTCTCAGTGATGACAAAAAGAGTCCCAAGACTGTTATCATCCCTCAAAAGACAGAAAACAACAAACCAGATCAGATTGAGATTCCACTTAAGGTCTGYTGAGATCTTTGCAGACGAGGTAAAGTGTTAGCACACACACTCCATACATGACACACAATAAATACACAGTTAAAACTCAGAACAAGAGAGAAATTCCAGACGATGGTGTAGAAAGAGATTTGTATTTATTTTACATACAGTATAAAGTATATATTGTTTCTGTGTTGAGATGTGCCGTAAAGACTGTTTATCCACTAACCGGGACACTAAAACTGGACAATCATACTCCTGCTGAACACGAGAGGAACTGAGCCTGAGCTGTCCACAGAACTCAAACTAAAGAGAGCTTGACGCGAACCAGAAACAGATATTTACAGAAAAGAGACGCTCGGACCGCCAGGGTTTCACCCTGCTTAATGTTGACACATTTCCACAGACCGAACCATCTTTTTTCTTTTTCTAAGCTGATAATAATCTGCACTGTGACTGGAGCTGAACGACCTTTCTGCTTGTTTGGACAGTTTAAGTCAAAGTGATTGGTGTAAACAACGCTTTTGCTTAGCTCTTACTATCCTGGACTGAGTTGTCCATCTTGCAGTACTTGTATGTATGTATACTCATGCAGAGTCCTGATAAAACACCTTAAATTCTGTTTTCAAATAAAAGTGATTTAAAAGTAATGGCCTATATGAGAACTTTGTAAACAACCTTATTCTTATCTCATTACAAAATGAGTTTGAGTGTGTCAAAAATACAAAACTTGTCATCTGTATATCTTCTTTATCTGTTTTTAATATAAATCTTTATCTTTCTTTCTGCACATATAAGCATATTTCAATTTGCACAGGTCATCTGATGTGAATTAGATAAATCCAGGACCCAGTGTCCCCCCCTGCTGGATGAGACATGAAACTAAGCTGCAGCTGTACAGGACTTAAAAGAATCTGTATCCATCCTCTCATTAAAGCTCTTTGACACAAGTTTTACTGAAACAAATGTTTCTATTAACATATTGAGTTTAATATTGTACAATTATTTATGTTCATAAATCCAACACTCAAAAAGTAACAAGATGAATGAAAATAAAACATTTATGTAATTTCTTTTCCACAGTCATGTTGATTTATTTCATATTTTAGATTTATGATGTTTTAAACCTTTTAAGGCAGATTCAATCTTTWGTTTGTTTTCAACTTAATTGATAACTTGGTTGATTTTAAAGTTTTTATTGAAAGTTTAATCCTATGAGTTACGTTGCCTCAAATAAGTTTGGTTTTATTCACTTTAAAATATTGGCAAACATAAAGAAAGTACCGATTCATTTTTGTTTTACTGAAATGTCCAATTTATATGAGAAAAAAAGATAATTTGTTTGACTCAACCAATTTAAGATAATTTAGATTTGGTATTGGTAAAAAATTTAAAATCAATCACTTAACATGTCAACACAAGCCCTTTATATTAAATTCTAACATAATTGATTAATCTGTAAAGACAAAAAAAGATTTTATGTTGATCCAACAAGTTGTTTTTTGAGTGTAGTGAAAGTCTTAATGCTGTAATTAATAAATCTGAAATTAATATGAGCCTTAATGATAATCCAACAAGTCATTCTGCTTCAAGTATACTTATTTTCCTTTAAAGTGATATTTTTAGAACGCCTAATTTTATTTTACTTTTGAATCTCTTGAGTAAACATTAAGTTTGGCATTCAAAAACAAAAGCTAAACTCAGAAGCACTGGCAACATGACGATTTGTTAGGACTTTGTATTTATTCACACAAACTGTAATACATTTCTCCATTAAGGCAAGACAATACAGTATATACATACAATAAACTAGATTTATACCTTATTCAAATATTTACATAATTTATGTCATTCTTTAGTAGCACTACTAAGTGTAAATAAATTGTTATGATGTCAAAAAGAACCAGGTGAGGAAACAGTAAATCACACCGTTAGTCATCCAACCAGACCTGACTGACTGGATCACCTTGTGGTTATTTAACCACACATCATGTCTGAACACAGCTAATTGCTTCAGTCCTTTACTGGAATAAATCTGGTGACCCTGAGAGCTCAGAGCATCCTGCAGATAAAATGAAAACAATATAAATTAAAAAAAAGTTTCAATAATTACAAAACACACAAGCTTGCAGCATTTTGCACTAGGTTGTCTTACTTAACGTGTGGCAAATATATCTTTTTTTATCTCCAATTGCATTGAAATGAACTCTCAGGGCCACTCAAAACAGAAACATCACATTTTAACTAGTTAAAGCTTCAAGATCAGTTAAAAAAAACAAACTTTTAACACCTAAAACAGGTTATATTTGTACATATTTCTTCCCACGAACAAATATGACAGTAGTAGCAATTTTCAGTATCCGTTGCAAGCTGACATCATAGTTAGGCGCTAGAGCTGGTTTCTTTCCAAAATAATAAAACAAAATCATTTCAGTGTGAAATGAGCATGCTGACTCAGTTCAAAACAGACTCTCTTCACGACTGACAAACCAACAATCATTTACAAAAATATAAATCTGTAGTGTTTTAACAAACAGAAGCAGGGATCAGTATTAGATTACAAGTGACATGATGAGACAAATGTTAGAATAAAGAAAAAGATGGCATGCAGCAGTACTTTGCTTTTGTACACAATGTGTGTTTTTGTGTACACAGATATTACACACGAATACGGGTAGACTTCACTGTCTTTGGTCTGTGATTTCACTGATTAGGTTTGAGTTTATGTCAGAGCAACACGGTAGTTTTCCTGCTGTCGTTGRGTCAAAATGATCCACATGATCATTTTGACCCAAGGGCAGCAGGAACGTTAAATGAACCATCTGCTAATTAATTACAAGAAAATAGCTTTTTCATGTTTCTATCCTATCAGGTAAGTTTGTATAAACAAACCTAACATATGACAATGTTTATGAGAGAATTAAAAAAGAACATATAAACAATAAATGCTTTAGATGACAGTATAATGTAGTTGTAGCAGATTTAAGCACTTTATTGGGTGTTTAATAAGGTCTCTGATGACCAACAAGCATGTGAGGCAACAAATGTTTGTGGAAAAATCCTAAAAATCAATGTATTTCTCTTGCACATATGCACAATAAATAGGAAATAAAGCAATAAATAATATTTATAACACCCTGCTGAATAATGCAAGACTGAGGATTTATTTACCAATAACAATAAAGTTATAGTGTCTCTTCCACAGTTAGATTCCAGTTTACRAATCATCCCTAAATGTCTCATAAACAGAAACATTCACTGCTACAACTACATCATACAGCGCTGTCACGTTTCATAAACCCTTAAAGGTCCCAAATTATAAGTGTCAGAGTGATAAGGCAACACAGTGACTATATCATTCATGTTTAACATGTTACGCGTTAGACGTCTGACCCTGGCACGAATGAGCTAAAAGCTCATAACAAGTTGATTATTGAACATAAACACACACAAACATATAGAAATCTCACATCCAGACATACGCACGAACACAAAAACTGACACCTAATGTAGGCAACATTATCACACGTCACGTCTCTTTTTCCTGCTAGAATTTATTTTTTTACATGCCGAGTTCCGAACAGCTGAAGAAAAGGCGTATTTGTCTGGTGATGCGAGCGAGCGATACAGTTTTTTGGCAGTGAAACCAAACGAACCGGGCCAGTTGAAGCTCAAGCTGCAAACTTGGTTGTGTTTTGCCATCTGCTCGCACCCATCCGGTACTGTTTAACAAACGTAGACGGGATCTGAGAGGAATGTGGGCTGAGAATAAGGAAGTTTATCACAACAGACCATGCACCGTGATCTGAATTTAAAGATTCAGAACAGTTTCAGCACCAAGATTTGGGTTGATTTTAGACCCATTTACTGTCATATTTACTGTCTACTGTCCACACTCTCTACTCAAGGATTCTCAATCGTCATTGAATTCTTGATGAAATGGTAATAATAATGTATAAAATATGTTAAACTGATTACATCATTCTGTACATCTGTACATTTAGAGTAGTAGGCAGGTTTTGAGCAAATACAAGAATTAGACTGCTATGGTGCTACTTCCTCCTCTGCCGCTATGGACACCACACACGTTTTTGACTGATCCAAGATCCCTTAATCTACGATATTAAATGGTTTTGATTTTTTTTACTTCATGTTTTATTTCTGCTTTTGACTGAACTAAATCTAGCAGTGTGGTGACGTCAGATTTTTCTGCAAAGCTATTGTGACGTCTGACAATCACACTGTAGGAAGAAGAGAGAAAAAAACCCAACAACTAAACTTTTCTCACCAAAAGATGAGTAAAATCATCCTGTATCTACACATGCATGCATCAGGCGCACACAGAAACACACACACATCTCAGCTGTAGTTGTAGGTGAAGTTATAAGAGCTAGGCTCCTTTGGCACGGGGGGCGGAGCTTCTGGGATGGTGATGTTCTCCAGGTCGAGGAGGCGGAGCTTCATCTCCATGCTTATAAGAGTATCTAGGTCGCTGCGTGTCAGGTCACTGCCCATCTCCCGGCCCAGAAGCGCACACAGCCCGTCGGTCCAGATGCAATACTGCACACATACAGAGGAGCGTTCAAAGGTGAGGGCTATTCCACGTCATAATGATCCATCTCATTGTAGACAGCTCCTCTCTATTGTCCACCAATAAACACAAAATACTAGGACAAAGGTCTAACGTTAAAACAGTAATATTTTTTATGAAGCCATTAAGTTTTAACTGTGAGAGTTGTTTTTTTTATTTTATTTTTTTTCCTTTTTGTTTACTGCTGCTCTGTATGTACTGACACTCTCTACAGTGCTTTTGCACACATTTATAAAAGGTATGTGCGACATTGGCATTAATATTGATTGATTGAGTTTATTCAATAAAAGCAATGTACACATATCCTGATTTGTCCTTTATTAAGCACTGAATGCTCTCAACTGTTTTACTTCTTGGTATCAACAACAAATCACTTAAAAACTTCCAATCGCAACCCTCCTCAGTTTTTAATGGTGTTCCTCAGGGCTCAGTCCATGTGCCCCTCTTTTTGTTAAATTTCTACTTCTGTTTTCAGGAAGCACAACATTCAGTTTCACTATTAATATGACAATATGAAGATGTGACTGTCCACTGAACCCATTTATGTACTTCCAYCCTCTTTCCTGTCTGACTAATAGGGAGAAACCAAGAACCGAGTTTCGCAGAATCAAATTTCATGATTTAAAAAAATTTATTTGTGTTGGCTTTTAGAATATCCTCTCTAAATGTCCTCATCTCTTTATCACCACTAACAATTCAAGCATCTGTCTCTTCCCTAATGTTTAGAATTTTAACAAACACTATTAGTCTCCTTCTTTCTGCTTACTTTCATTATTTGTCTTCATTAGTCACTCACAGCCAACATGCACAGCTGATCTCATCCTCGGTCGTTTTACTTCTTGTATTGATTTTTGTCATTCTTCTCTCTCTGTACAACCACATAAATCAATTCCCAAACCCTAAKTGATACAAAGCTCTGCTGCACGTGTTGTCACCAGAACCCCCATCTACTGATCACATCACTCCCATCCTAAAACAGCTCCGGGGGCTCCCTTTTCCTTTTCAGACTGAGTTTTAGTTTCTTCTTGTCCTCTTAAAAGCTTGCTTTAACCTCACTCCTCCACACTGCTTTGTAACGCTTAAACCTTACACTCTGTCCTGAACTCTCAGATCCTCTTCTTCCAGCCTCTCTATTCAATCTGTCATCTCATCTACAATGAGCTGCAGAGCCTTCAGTCCAGGGCTGCCTCTCAGTCTTTGTTCACATTTAAAACCTTTCTCAAAACTCCTTTTTTCTAAATGGGGTCGTTTTACTCTATGCTACTTTCTCTATTTCAAATTTCTCAGTATATAGATATCAAGAATCAAGAATCAAGACTCGTTTATTGTCATTCAAACACAACATCAAGATGTAATGCAGAACGAAATTTGCAGTTTTGAACATCCGTCCGGAGAAACACATACAGATATAGATATAATTTGAACTTGTTCTTGAGCAACACTTGCTGTATATCGACGGATCTGTAAGTGCCTCTCAGTTGAAAAGTGTCCTTGAGTGTTCTAAAAAAGCACCCACAAATAAAATCCATTACTAATAATAATAATAATAATAATAATAATAATAATAATAATAATAGAGGTCTACTCTTTCTTAAATGAACACATAATCATGACAGAGTTTTAAACTAAAAATATCATGCAATATTGTGAAATATTGTGGAATGTGTTTGATGTACGTATGTGTTATGGATGATGCTCAGCTATTACCACATCAAGCTTTAGCTCAATATCTGTACATTTGACTGAGTTATTTTAATGTTGGCTGAAGTCACTTAGCTGCGATGTCTTAAATTAGGGTGACTAAATGTTCATCAAATCAAATTGTACATGTAATGATTATATTTTTAAAGTTTCAATCAAATCTGTGCTGTAGTTAATGACACATTTTGCTAACACACAAACAGAATGTTACCAATAGACCTTGTGCAGAGTGTAGAGCTCAGAGTATGTGTTGAGGTTGATGCTCAGTTACTACCACACTAAATTTTATCTCAGTATTTGTAAAATAGAGGTATAGCCATTTTGGTGTTTGCGAAGTTGTTGCTGCCATTTTGATTTAGGTTGAGCCCAAACATTAGTAGATCCAATGATCATTTTCTAGGAGATGCATTATAATCTGCCCAGAATTTCATGCAATTTTTTTTTGTTAACACAATAAAAAATTAAAAACACACAGACAGGTGAAAACATTATCACCCTTTCGCCTTTGGCAGCAGGCGTTAATTAATTAATGTTCTCAAACTATGTGAACCTAATGCAGCAATTTCCACACCACACATCATGTTGTGCATGCCCCCATCTTCTCCGCACACAATCCCCTCCCTCACATTTGCTGCTTCTCCACTAGAAACTCTCCTGCTGTGAGGCACATGTGTGAATAACAACTGCTGAGAAAATCTGGACCAAATTCTCTGCACTTTCAGCGAGAACATTTTTTGGTGCTCATGTGTGAAATTAGCTTCAGCAATTCAGCCTCTGACTGAGTGTGAAACATGGTCACATTTTCTCCTTTCTGATCAACTGTTGTGGCGTTGGAAAATGAACCAAAAAAATACACCACATCGCAATAAAATTTACTTTTCAGCAAGTGGTAACCTCATCATCACTTAATTTTCTCTAAAAATATGGGTGTAACGGTACGTCTAAGTCATGTTTGGTGGGTAACTTAATATGAAGTTTTTGGTTTGGTACAAGTTACAATAAGAGAAAACAAAAAATAAAAGCCAAATGCTACCTTTTTTAAAACTGGCTATACTTCTCCCTGAAGAAAAACAAAAAACGATCCGTGTTAGTGAAGATGATCTAAGGTTTTGTCAACTGGTACTCACCATTAAAGAAAATCAAACTTTACAGTCTTTTTAAAATCAATTTTAAATTAGTAAGAGTAAGTCACGGGTCATGAAAAAAAATCCAGAATCATTCTTCAAATTTGTTTTGTAAAAACAAAGTAAACAACGACCAAAGGAGTGTTTGCTTCAGTGATTTGACCCAAATTCATGCAAAATAAAAGCAACACAGGACTGAAAAAATAAATTCCCAATTTGAAAAAAACCAAAACAAATAAACAAACTAAATGAATAAAAGGTGAAACACTGAACTTCAGCAGGCTGAGTCCTAAGGCCAGAAAACGGAGCTAGATGCCAACGATATTAAAAAGATATAAAAATGGTTTGCAGTAGTACTTTCAAAACAACGCTTATATGATACAACAGCCTGCCATACAGGCACATCATCTCCCTCAACTGCAGAAACATGCGTCTGCTCTGGGAGAGGAGATGCTCTGTGACTGACATTTGTCTCGAGTTCACTGTACCCACCATAGTACCAATACATGTACTGTTACATCTTTGTTATAAACTGAATTGATTTTTTAAAATGTAAGATTTTTTCCTTCTCTTTATAAGATTTTTTTCTTCTTTTGCTGCCTTTCATTTCATTTTATTTGTGATTTCTATATTTGAAAATTTTTTATTGTAAATAGAATTTTTTTTTTAAGAAAGGAATAAAGCTTTTGAATTTTTGTCTCAAAATAGGTTATTCTGGGGTCGTGATAATATGACAAACCTAATGGACAACAGTCAGTCAATCTGAAAAACATTAACACTTTGATCCAAAGCTGTGTTTGCTGTCCTCAATTTAAAAAAGTTAATGAAAATAAATTCTGTCCACTAATCCCAGCAGGAACATTCCCCTGGCTGTGGAATAACAAGGTTGAACACTTATTGTGTACAAATCAGTTTACCTCGTACTTGCTGGGTGCAACAAAATTGAGCGTTTCATCTGGATCATAGAGGACAGAGAAGGCCAGCTCCAGCACCTCCTGAGGGAAGCAAACAAGTKAAACAATACTGCAGTCACACTGAGAGACGGCAAAGAATAAAAAGACAGACTGCGTGTGGCAAAAACTAAATGAAAATGTTACCACCTTGTTTTGTTTGAGAGCACTTTTCTCTTTCATATGAGGACAGTCCTTTCCTGTCAACACAGACTTTATATCTGAGACAGGGACTGAAGGGAAAGCAGAAAATAAATAATTAGAGAAATTTGGGCTGTCCATCTTYTGACAGCTGATACAGGCAGTGCGTTATAAAAGCTGTTAGCTAAGAGATGGGGCCACTTGGAGAAATGAAAATATTGTGTCTTACTCTTATCGCTTAGTAGCTCAAAAGGCACTTCACCCTGAGGTGACTCATCTAGGTCTCCATAGTGCAGCACTTTGTGATTAAGAGAGAGTCTGCAGAACCAAAACTTTTCTAGAAAGGAAAAACACAATTCTTAGACAATCATTAACAACAATCCTGCTCCGGCAGAATAGAAAAGGAAGGCTGCAGGGCTTCTGTATGTACCTTGYCTCCGACGGTTCCCCAGTTTACGAAAGCAGCTTCCTTCACACAGACGGTTGAGTCGTTGTTGCTTTATRAGCTCTAAGATTTCAGGCTGAATTCTCTCCCGCAGCTCACTGCAGCAAACACAGCATAAGAAACCAGAATGAAGCACACTGGCCAGCAAGCGTACAAACAGCGTGCTATTACATAACATGTAAAATACAGCAGAACAAAGTGTGAATTTAAGTGGAATTCTGGAGCAGCAACATCTGTTGCTAATGTCTGGAAGTGCTCAGAAAAAATTACTCCGCAGATATAAAAAAGGCTAAATATTTAGATCTAAGATTTGACTGACATGATGGGCGGAGACTGGAAGTCGTCCTGGCTCAATCGTTCCGACTGCCGCAGACGCAGAATCTCTGAATAACTGAGGCCTCGCAGTTTATTCTTCAGCTGGTCTATAGACGACGGCTTCATGGCCAGAGCCCTGGTGATCTGCTCACGGACTACCTGCATCACCTGGGGAGGCACACACACACACACACACACACACACACACACACACACACACACACACACACACACAC
>NW_013952413.1:3239205-3258692 GCF_001266775.1 Austrofundulus limnaeus | reverse complement strand
ATATATATGTTATTTTTATTCAATGAATCAAAATCTTTTTTATGACTTCCTGCTTCACTGAGCTGTTTGATAAGCAGAACAGCATTAATACGTCTGCATGCAACCTGGTGGTTCTTATACTCGTATTGGACCAGCTTCATCTGGACAGATGGGGGTTAAACATCACCCTCTGCAAAATCTCATCTACTCAATATAACTGAACCAGAAGCATGTGGTGTCAGCTAAATTAGATTTTATATCAGAACTGAAAAACCACAAAAAAGCTGCTTGCTTATATTTGTATTTTATTACAAGGGATACTAAAGTTAATATTTGATGCTTTAGCTGTCAGATGTTTTTATTTACCTGGGAAAAAAAACAGATGGAGAAAAAAAACAGAAATGTGTTTTATTACTATTTTAGTATTCTTATTTTACCTGTTGTGTTTTCTTAGCTCTCAGGTTTAATAGCTGTGTTTAGCTAATTATCTATTGACATTAACATCATGGATTTATTTTCAAAACAAAAGCAGTAAAGCATCCCTGTGGGCACATTTTGGTTTGAAGCCAAATAGAAAAAGCCAGCTCTATAATTAGGAGGAGGTAATTTGAATGACTTACAACGAAAACGATGACGATCGAAGGTGCTAAATTCACCAGTCTGACACAAGTAGTTKCATAAAACAAAACCATAACTGTTCTGTTTGGGAGGTGTTTTTATTTTATTACAGCTCAACTTTTGGTACACGWACTGTGTGACTCTTCAAGGTTTGCTCAAACAAAAGCCAACAAGTGTGTGTGAAAATACACAGAACTGCTGTGAGAGCGCTTTAATCTCAGACCTTGTTGAAGTCCTCAGCTGTAGCTCTCATCTCCTTCCAGGTTTTATTGAGCAGCTGAATGCAAACGCAGAAGAACTCCTCCCAGGCTCGGTCATGGGTGAAGAACATGGGGTGATAATCGTTGCAGCCTTCATTCGCTAAAGACAAGAAAACATTTTTGTTTYGGAACTAGAACATAAAAATGCACGGGTATATTGGCTGATGTTTAACTTGTTGACTGCCATCTGCAAATCTTCAAACAGGAAAACAGAAACTGATGGTAGAGGGGGTCATCTTATTGAGCTTAGGATTGGTTTGAAAAGCGAAACAAAATTGAACTAATTTTTTTTCGCCAACTTAACTTATGTAAAATATTAAATAAAAGTTTTTTTAATGACCTCATGTATGATTGTATGCATGGTCTCATGCAATAATGTGAGATTTTACGGGATTTGTTAGCACTTAACGAAAGTACTAAATATGTCATTAAGCTCCTACCACAATCACAAGCTTTAGTTCAGCATCTGTAAATTGTTTGTGAAAGGATATATTATTGAAAATATCAAGAATGTGGTGATGTGTGTTATAAGATTTTTAGAGGCAAAGAAAATAACTGATATTATTTTAGCGGGAGTTAAGTCCATTAATAATTGATAAAGTTAATGCAAATGCTAAACAGCTCATTAGTGGGTTAACAGATGAGTGGAACTGTGCCCACCACTGGATTAAGTAATAACCGTTTTTGTTTCATTAAGCTCCATTAGCTGTGACGGTCAAATTGAATGATGCTGACTCCAAAAACTGTAAGAACATTCAATGGTTTATTTCTGAGTATTTTAAACATAGTCCATCTAATAAATGTATTAAATTTAGACACACACACACACACACGCAGACATGAGCAAAAAACACCTTTGGCAGTGAGTGATAATGACAAAATTTGACAGTTTTACGTATGGGGTTTGAAACAAATCATTGGTTTTAATTTGTTTTTTACCAAATCTGCCAAAAAATATTTGGAAATAATACCTGAAGACACCTTCAACATCCTGCTTTTGAAAAGACTCTTAATAATAATAATAATAATAATAATAATAATAATAATAGCATAGCAGCTAGAAATACAAATCTACTCACGGAGTTCTCCAACCTGGAGTATCTCACACAGCATTCGGGTCAGCTGGATGGCACAGCGGCCAAAGGGACACTCGTGTTTATCCTCCCGGCTGCTGTTTTCCAGGACGATCTGTCATGATTGAAGGGACATGTTAGATTTGTCTGACTTTTTAAAAAAATTCATCAAGAGAACCAAGYTGTGTCTGCGGCCAACACTAACTCTGATGTAGGTGTCCTGATGAACTCTGGCCAGATACAGCATGTTATCCAGAGCCAGCATCCCAGGAGGAGTCTGGGTAAAATCCATAGCGGGGTTCACATGGTTCTGYGTTTGAAGCCAAGAGAGAGAAGAAAAAAGACAACATTTAACTTCTTTTTTCATGATTCTAATTAAACTATTAAAGCTAAATCTGTTGCTCACAGTGAACCCCAGCATCTTGTAATCCTTGGTGTACATGGCTTTCCTCTTCTCTGTACCAGTGGGATCACTTTCTCCATCAAAGGCAATCCGACGCAGCTCAAAAATGATGTCCCTCTGAGCCTGTAAACGAAAACCAATTTAAACAGCTGATCAGCATACAGACAGAAACATTTAACACAAAAGCACCAAAATAATAAAGGAAGCAATAAAACAGATAGACCAATCAGAAATGAGCAGATGGCTTTCGCTGGCAAAAACAACAAAAAAAAATCTTAATTTTCTGGTCCGCTTGTTACGCCTAAAGCAGATCCATCAGAAAGTCATCTCCCCTGCTACGGGGTTATCTCTATTAAACGTTCACAGCGTGCAGGCTATTACCATTCAATTAACTGTGTTGTTCATTTAAACATACCACAGAGGATTGCTTACATGTTGTTTTATTTTCACTTTATTAGCTTAACTGCGTTCGATGGCACTGAAATGCATTACAAAAGAATTACCCTGTGTTTTTGGATACATGAAGAGTCGACTTAAATGTTTACCTGGTCGTTAGGGTCCATTTTGGTCATCATTCTTTCCTCCAAAAGATTAAAGGTCAGCACCTGCAGCACGTACAGCTGATGTGCCATTTCTGCTTTGATTGGTCGGTTTCCTCTGATGACGTGCTGGAACAGAACGAGCCGGTGTTTACAGCAAAGATTTGGCGTTGATGCAATTTGTGCATAAATGATATGTTATATTACATGGCCCCTTCAAGTATAAGTACATGGAACTGTAACAAGTTGCACTAATCTGCACATTCTGCAGTATCAAATATCAGCTGCAACTGAAGAAAAAGTAACTAAAGCAAAACTGGTGTAAAGTGAGATGCAGTTTTCATCCGTCAAACGTGCTCAGAACTGCAAGGTTTAGTTCTGGGAAAGCTCAGGTGCTGCAGGATGTTGGAGTGCTGCATTTTCCTCACTAACATTTGCATTTTGCAGCCGGTTCAGGCAGGCGTTTCTTAACAAATGCCAGAAGGAATCATTTTCAGAGCAGATTTTGGACTTGGTGCCATATCACATTTACCGGTTTCAAGTCACAGCTCTCCGAGGGAGGGAAGCTTTCCATATTCCAAATGCTCCCCAACTTTTAGTTCCAGGGATGAAACTATGGTCTCACAGTCACATGTTCTCATCGGTGGGCTGTAGGTTTTGATATAACCAGTTCTAAACAAAATACTTTAAAAGCATACTGTGTTTCTCAAAGCTCATCTTAAAGCTCAACAGCCGCAGAGGGATTTTTTTTTTCTGATGGGAAGCTGCAATATTTTCTTTCCCGCACTGATACTTACATTAAGGATGATGGACCGCAGGTGTTTCTGAGCCAAGGTGCTCGCCATTTCCTGCAGATGCAAACAAGTCAAAAAGCAAATCAAATAAGGTGATTTATAGCACACCAAAGCAGCACCACGGTAACTTCACTGAAGTCGACAGAGATAAAATGGAAATTTTTTTACCCTACAGCTAAATTTTCATCACTGATTTAAACCATTTGGTCTTCAAACCCTCTTCAAAAAAATCACATTTAACTTGATTCTGTCAGCAGAGTCTGCCTGCTGCTGCAGCAAGCTGTGATTCTGTCTTAATTTGAATGGATTATGCAACGGTTGGCCGTGACACAAAAAGAGCTACAGAGTGAGGAAGAAGAAAGGCTGTGGTGCGGCATGAGCTGCTGAGAGATGCGTACTCACAGTGAGGTGCTGCTCCAGTGGGTTAGTATACTCCTCCTACGAGTTGATGGCAGGGAGGAGGGACATGTGTGCGACAGTAATGGAAACAAAAAAAAGTGCAAACACATGGACCATGAGATACGGGCATACATCACCAGCACAGCATGCGAGGGAAGATGAATCATAGCAAATAGGAACATCAAACAGTCATAATACAGCTCACATGCTATACATTCATCATGGCTATGCATATTTTCATTTCAAGCCTTCGCATTTATCAAATGAAATCCACCTCTCATCTTCAGACTTCCTGCAGCGAGGGCCGAAGGACATACAGAAAAACTACATTGTAGAAATCCCTAAATCGATCTTTTAAAGAGAGACTCTAAACTAATTTAGTAAATGAGATGTTCTGGCTTGTAATTACAGTAATTCAACAGTAGAGTTGAACTCAGTTTGTGCTGTAGACCTCTCTGCTGTTTGTCACTCACTAAAACTGAACTAGGTCACCCTCTAGTGGCCAATTAAAGCATCYAAATACTAAGGCCAAAAGAGTAAACATCCTTTTGTTTTCTTCATCCTCTCTTATATCAAACCAAACGTCAAAACACTTAGCAACATTTTTCTATGTTCTCTTATCCATGAACATATTGCTTTAAGTTCAGTGTAAACAGATTTTATGAGGCAACCTCATCTTAAAAGAGAAAGCGTAAATATGWTTTCCTAAACATAGGCTTTGCCAGCAGAGTGATAAACATTTCAACATCTGCTGAAAGTGTTCAAGCTACAAAATATGCTAAAAGAAAATGTGATTTTTTTTAAAGTTGTGTACCTAAATTCTGACTTRTTTAAGTAGAAAGTTTCTGCTGATACAATTAGACTCTGTAGTTACTAACACAATGTTTCTTCCTCGAATATACTGTACATAAAGCAACATATTACTTGAACAGCAGTTCATTAACATGAGCTTAACTCCTCTTCTTCATCAATACATCACAGCTTGAACAGAAAGGATAATACAGAAACAAGACAGAGTAATAAACAGTACAGTGTGAAATGGGTTAGGGTTAAACATTAACGTGACAACAGAGYAGACAAAATAAATGCTATGACAGTCATAACAGACAAAAGGTCACTCCTTTAGAAGTTGTCAGTTGGTGCTATAAAAAGATATTTGCTTCTGACTGAAATAGCTGAGAATCTAATGTAAAAAACTACTAAAGAAAAAATTACCACATTAGATGTTTTCCAAATTCCTAACAGCTAGCTGTAGCTTGCAGCAGCTTGTTTGTCCAAGATACTGACTTTTAGCAGATAGATTGAACATAAACAGGAACAAAAAGTGTAAATTTGGTTTCTGCTGATTCATGTTTTATTTTGTCCTCTGTAACAGTGCTACAGCTAGCAATGATTTTGTTAGCAAATTTGCTTTTGAAAAGTAAGAAGTTCTTTGCTTCTGGTTGTGTAAATCAAGTGCTCAGTCAACAAAAAATGGGTTGCACCCTCAGCAGCTCCCCACTTCCTACACAAAACATTAAAGGAAGTATTTTTGACCATATCTCTATAGTGTCTACTAGAAGACAGAATCCACAACATGAGAGCTTGCAGACAGACTAGTTTAACAAGTTTACTGCTGGAAATATTAGCAGCCTAAGTGAACTAAAGTCTGCAGCTGTCTAACTCCAAACAAACACTTGTCTACTCTGCCTGAGAGTCGAACAGAACAGCAGTGCGCTGAATAGTAATGGCTTTCTTTAGAGTGTATTTAAGGTTAAAGTATTAGTATTCCAGTTAGATCCATCTATTATAGTATTCTGTCATCGTCTGTGCTGAGCGAGCAGTTCACTGACCTGCCGTCTGTCCTCTGGTGCCTTCAGGAAGAGAGCATTGATGAGAGCGATAGCATATGTCTGGATTTCCTGATTTGACCTGAGGAAATATCCAGAAGTGCAACAACCAGTTAGAAGCATCATGCTCCTCAAATACACCAATTTCTTTAAACTACAGACTAACAGCTACTCTACATACAGAGCAGGCTAATTTATCTTAGGTTTTTATCATTAATACAAATTCAGGGACAGTAGGAGGATTCTTAGAAGCTTCTCTTTTACACCAAAAGGCTGTTTATGCTTTACAATAACAAGAATTTGTTTTGATCTGACAAAAAAAGACCAAAACCTTTATTATATTTATCACATAAGTTCATGTCATTTCACATGAAATGACAAATATACAAAAAGTTACCACTTTATCATTATTCTTAACCTAAAGTTTTATCCACCGTACAGTTCAAATTACGTCAATACTAAACTAACTAACCTTAAGTAACCTAATCATTTCAAATAAGTCCATCAGGACGAGCAAAGCCTTCACAACATTTTCTCCTCCTTCCCTTCATAACGAGAGTTCAGGGAGTCCCTGTGCGTGTGTGTGTGCTCACACTTGCAGGTGCCCGATGAGCTGTCCCACGGTGATTTCCTGGGCGACCCGATGATAGAGGCTGTGGCTGTTCAGGACCATGCTCTCCAGGATGGCCAGGGAGCGCTGCAGGATGGACACGTCCACCATCGGCTGGTTCACATAGCCTGCAATCTGCACATTTRGTGGACCTCCAAGTGTTAGTGTACAACTAAAATATGGCTGCACAGAGCTTTAAAATAATGAATAAAAAGTCTAAATAAATCTGGAAACTTTAGTTCCAAAAGTTGTTTTTAATGACTGTCAAGGCTGCAGAGTTTATAGAGAAAATATATTTCAATAAAAACTGAAGGAGCTTTGGGTAATACAGGAAGTCACTGCACAGCGTCACCCACACACTTCCAGCTGTAGAGATGCAAGGACGGTCAAACAATAAAACAAAGTGAGTCGATTAAAAAGGAAAACCTTGAAATTCTAAACAAAAGTTATTTGTACAAAAAGAGTTTGTGTGAAACGTCAAAAAAAAATTTTGAACAGGAACCTGTTTGATGAAGGAGAGGGAGATAAGATCCCAGGACACAATGCCATGATCCATCAGTTCCAGGAAAGCAGTGAGAGTGAAGGCCAGCATCTCCCCGAAGCTAAAGGAGGAGAGTTCGACTTGGTACAGRCATTTTCACCAAGTTTATAATACAGTTTCTCACCATATCGTGGCTTRAAACTTAGAAATTCAAAGAGAGTCATTGCTTACTGGGTACCACTCTCTACAAGGCGAGCCAGMGTCGCGATGCCCTCCATGTTGATGAACTCTGCAGCAAACGTTGGGTCTGCAGACAGCTTAGCAAGCTCTTTCAGAGCCTCGAGGCGAGCATCGATACCATGAGACTGGATCCTCTCCAGGAGCTGACGAGCAGCACGAGCCTGTCAAAGACCAAACCCGTCACAATCTTAATACACTTCACTTTCTCTGAATCATTCCCAAATTTAACGCTACCTCTTCACAGACCAGAGCTAGTTCAGAAAAGTGACAAGTGGAGAACTTTAAGGGGGCATTTTGATGACTTAAAAACCAGGATCAACTTGTGGATTTTTTTTTCCTGGACTATCTCCTTTGTGAGTGCAGGTATCAAACAAAACAAAGCTACTGCAGAGACATTTAACCTACCCTATTTTTGCTTTTATGTCTCACTTATATTCRTTTATTCTCCTCTATATCTCATAATTTCTGTTAACCTATTTGGTCTTATTTGCAAACATGATGAAACATAAGTAAAACCACCCCAAACTCCATAAAAATGTGTATTTTTAACTTATTTTAAATACAGAGCTGAAAGAAATGTTCTTGTTTCGCCTGTGGCAGCAAAGAGAGAAATGATCATCTGAGCTTGATCCTATCTACAAAAAAAAGTGGTTTTACAGCATTTACAAAAAACAAACTGTGGTGACTCCACTTGTACTTAAGAATGTAACATCTGTAATTCAGAGGTTGACATTTCTGAACTCAAATTATCATTGTTTTAGCAGATGGGAATCATTTGCCACAAAAGCAGCTGAACAAGTGTGTGTTATCTGAATACTGCACAAATGACTGCACTTAAAATAATAACTATTCCCGATGGGAAAACGGGACGTTAACAGTTTTGCAACTTATAGTGAAATCATGATGAACGCCCCGCCACCCCCAACAGAACAGCCCCACCCCTCAAGGTCAGAGTATGTGATAAATGAATGAACGTCAGTACGTGTTCACATGCGACCAATTCACTGCAGCTGGTGGAGATGCTAAAGCCAATACATCATTCTGCCGAGGAACAGGAGCGCACACAGCATGTTTCAGTCTCTCTCTGTGAGACTTGCTGCTTCTGCTGCTTTACTTTTCAGATTAAACAATATTAACACACATATGTATATATTTGTATGTTGGTGTGTCTTTGTTTAACTTTTAAATGTTGCTTTCAAAACCATCACAATGTCCTTTCTGTGAGAGTAAATGTGAAAATTCCAATTTATGGACTTTCTTGTTGCCAAAAGTACTTGAACAATAAAAACTGTATGATTGGTCATAAAACAGGCCAACAAAAAAACAAAATCAACAGAATCAATGTAAAAATCTTAATTTCTTTTTTAAGATTTGATTTTTTATTGAATTCAATTCATTCAAAAATGTCGCAATCCACTTGGAATAAATCTGTGTTTTTATACCATGAGATTTTGGTTATTTAAGAAGCCCTGAAGAATTTGCAGCTGTGGGAAAAACTGCACACTTTGCAAAAAATAATCCAAGTTATAAAACTAAGGTGCTTTCCCTAGTGAGACACTGAGAGAGGTTTGAAAGAACTATCTATTTTGTATGTATCTAAATGCACTATTTAGAGAGCTAACTTGTTTATGGATTAATGRCATACATTTAACACTAACTGTACAGACAAAACATTTATATAAACACATCTAACTTACGGGGGAAATWGCTAATCGAAGGATGGTCCCATTTTTAATGTCACCTCGGCTCTGGAAAATAAAAAAGAAGTGGAGCTCAAGTTCAGTATTTATAAAGTCTTCAACACCAAATCAGAAATCAAATAYTGACTCAAACCTGTTCAGTGATATAGAGCTGAGGGCCGTCAGCGTAACGCAGCGCGAACTGCTCTGAGCCTGACAAAGACCAGCTGAGGACAGAGAAAAACACTGAAAATTAACACTGATTCACGATGACAGTCAGGAACAAAACGTGGGAATGTTTAACAAAGCAAACTCCAGCGTGCATGAACAAAAGGTTGCTCAAGTCAGACCGTTTCCCTCCAGCAAAAAAACATTTACACAAGTGATAAACCGTACAGATCACCATTCAGTGGGTGTTAACAGCAAAGCACAAATCAGTTTCTGCTTCAAATTTTAAAGAGAGGCAAGTGGGTAGATGCAGTCATGTAGAGAGATGGATGGCTCTGGAAAAACTGTGTAATACACACTGAACTTCAGAAATAAACAGGCTGTGTCTCAATTCAGGGGCTGGGTCCTCATGAGTGTGCATTTGTCGGCCGCATCGGCCCCGTGCGGAGGACTGTCCCAATTCAAAGAATCCTCATCATGCGGCTGACAAACTCTCAAAATCCGAGGATACATCCATGTATCCTCACCAGCCGAGGATATCCCAGGATTCAATGCGCGGGCAACAAAATAAACAGAGAAAGGAAGACGGTGGAGGTTTTACTTTTTTAACGAGTCTACGCAGTTTGGAAATTCACCACGGACCGAAGGATTTGTTTTTAAAAGTAAGTTTAGCAACTTGGCTGATGAAATTTATGCTGCAATAAGATGTTAAATAAAAACAACGCAACTATAAGTTACGAGAATAAAGTCATAATAATACGAGATTAAAGTCATACTATTATGAGAATAAAACCATAATGTTACAAGATTAAAGTAATAATATTGTGAGAATAAAGTCACAATATTGTAGCCTTTACATGAAAATGCATGCAATTACCACTGCATTAAAATGAGGAATGTTGAGCAACTTGTCAAGTTGTTTTTCTAGTATTGCTTAAAATAAAAAGTTGTTCTTTTAGCACATTAGCATCAAATTAACAGCAGCAGGACATGGAAATTGTGCAAACGTCTATATGATAAACTAAAGCCATTTTGTAATTTTTATTATTGGATGCACTGACAGATTGAGTCACGTGGTTAATTTAGATGAAATCATATTAATCTAAGCGTGATCCAGGTCATCACAGACTATTTTATAAACACAGACACATGGCTGTATGTGTGGGGAAAATAAGGAGGAAATGAATGGAAAATAGACACGTCATGTAGGATTATGACTTTTTATCCCATAATATTATGACTATGACTTTATTCTCATATTATGACTTTATTCTCATAATATTATGACTTTATTTTTGTAATAATAATTTTAAAAATCTGTGTGTGGCCCTAATACTCCGTCGTAGATACTGGAGCTAAACCCGAATGTTTTTGAGCAGCCTACCCGGCCCAGTGAGGAYGTGGCCCACGTGGCCCAGCTAGGCTGGGTCCTCATGAGGATCCAGCCCATGAACTCAGACACAGCCAAAGCGAAAAACAAACTGAAACTAAAAAATTACGGATGAAAACAATGAGTTAGAAGTATTATGTAAGATGTCATACTCAGTAATACACGGCTGTAAAAACAGTGAATAAATTCATAATAATGTTACAATTCTTTTTGCCAATATTAAAACCAAACTTATGTCATTTGTCTGGAAACTTTGAAAAATAAAATAAATTGTAATACTCACCCATCACATACTTCCCGAATTATAGAGGACAAAGGTCTCTTCTGCAAAGCAAAAAGGTAAACACTGAAAGACTGAAATAAAAAAATAATAACTTTTACCACTTATGTTGAGGTTTTTATTTATTTTGAAAATGATTGCAACAAGTGACATTTAGTCAATTTATCCATCACATTAGCATTAATAATGAAAGCTACTTTTCACTCCACATCACTAGTGCATTTTAAATTAAAAACAAGTTCAATGTGTGCATCATTTCTCTCCTTTAACACTCGGCTTTCACTGCCCATTAGTGAGTCGTTTCAGCATTCAAGTCACAAACTGGAAATGCGTTTTAGACGACAACACACCTGGTCCATCTCTATGAGCTGAGCGTTGGCACCGGGCCATTCAATGGCAACCTTCACAATGTCAGCTGGGGGAGGCATGGTGGGTTTATCGTTCACACTCTACAGGAAAAAAGAAAAGAAAATCTCTGCTGATAAGCATCAACAGAGATTTTTAGGATGTTAGCAGCATCTTATGGTTTGACTGGCACAATGCAGCTGCAGTATATCAAGGTAAAATGAAGGTGCACATTGATATGTTTGATTGAAATGACTGAGGTCTGGGCCATGATTCTCTAAAACCAGTGACCTGTTCTTAGAGGGCCACTACCCTCTATGTTCTACATGTTCCTCTGCTTCAACACACCTGATTTGAATGAACAGGTAATTGGGTGTTTCTGCAAAACTTGAAGACATGGTGAAGATTTCCTTAATTCTGGGAGATCAGAGATTGGCCGATACTTAGGTATGATTGGTGGAAAAGATCGGCTTCTCAGCTACCTCCACCACCTGCTTCGGATGTTACCATCCATTAAATGGAAGTTATTAGCTGTTATCAGTCCCATAGAATTGCTTCACACTGGCTTCAGACTGTCCCAGCTGTGCCGCCTAGTGGGTTCTCCGTGCCATAGAATGGCTTCAGACTGTCAACTGGTTAGTATGAGGCATAAAACCACTAAGGTTTTTTTTTATGAAATCTGGTTAATATGAGGCATAAAACCACTAAGGTTTTTTTTTATGTAATCTGGTTAATATGAGGCATAAAACCACTAAGGTTTTTTTTATGAAACATGGTTAATTAACCAGGTTGCATAAAAAAACCTTAGTGGTTTTATGCCTCATATTAATATGAGGCATAAAACCACAAGGTTAGTGTGGTGAATTTTCATGTATGGCCCTTTAAGGCGAGAGCGAGCGTCAAGCACGCGCACGCTTCTCTCAGGGCAGGGAGTCAGAGTAACATCTTAGCTGTGTGGACGCTTTTCTTTGTCTCTCGTAAATAAACGATGTCCAAAGCTGAGGAAATCGCCTCTTCGTCATTCAGTTTTGTTAGCCTAGAGTTCTATTGACATGTGACAAGTCTTCAGGAGAAAGTCCACTGGTTTTCATCGACCCAGAAACAAGCAGCAGCCAGCCGAACCAGCCGGCCCAGATCAGCCCAAAGGCAGCAGCAGACGGGAGCAGACAAAGAGAGACCAAGCAGAGTCCAGCAGCTGACGTAGCCCAGCCGAACCGAGCAGAAACGGAACCAGAGACCAGGCAGAGACACTACATTAGTTTTAGAGGAAATGACATGGGCTACGATAAAGTAGACCGGATTCTGGCGGTAGCAGAATGTTGCATTCCAACATATATGGCACTGGTAACCCACTAGGGGGCACTGTCAGGACAGTCTGAAGCCATTCTATGGGACTGATAACCACTAATAATGTCCATTCAATGGACTGATAACATCCAAACCAGCTGCCTCCACAAAGGTCTGAAAATCAGCCTCTGTCCCCTTTTTCTCTGCTGTGAGCACTAACAAATGTCCAGTTAAAACAAGTTTGTATTGTTTTAAGAGTAGTGTTCAACGTTTTTCAATAAAATAAGATTGGAACATTGAAGTTGCATTTTGACATTATAACAACTAACCGTTTCAGATATTTAAGAAATTGGTATTGGCCAAAGTTGGAATCAGCAGTTCAGACTTTTTAAAGATCGGTGATCGGCCAGAAAACTGCAATCAGTGCACCCCTAATGGTAAAAATATAAATGGCATTCCCAGAGTTGTTATGAAACAGTTCCATGTTTCTAAAATCATAATAATCCTTCGATATCAACTCAATTTTTTAATACAATGAATTTTTGAAATCCTTAACCATGTTGGAGAACTGGTCATTCTGGTTTAAAACAAACAAAGAATGCAAATAATCCACAAAGCGAATATTTTTAACAAACTTAGTTTTAATAAAAGAAAATAATTATATGTGTATACTACCAGCTTTCCATGAATAGTGTACTACCTTCTCAGTGTGTAAAAATTTTCAAAAAACAAAAAATAAATAAAAAACAATAATAAAAAAGAAAATAATTACACATGTTTTTATGAAATATACCAGTAAATATTTAGATTAAAGATCAAATGCAATAAAATACATCAAAATATTAAACGTGTCACAGAAAATTTCAGGTGGCTTATCTTTTCAAAATAAGTCAACCAGTGTAAGATGGTTTAATTCACAATAAATAACATGAGCTAAAAGAGATGAGGGGGAAAAAGAGATTCATCTTTAATACAGTATATACCATCTGGTAATTATAGAACCAGGTGACTTTTCAATGTTTTGCTTTTTCATAATGTTGGTATAGATCCAAAAACTGAGCAGGGATGATTACTAAACAGAACAACATAGACCAGCTATTTGCTGCAGTGATTTGACTTTGATTTAGCGTTTACATGCAGCAAACTATTCCAAATTACATYCATAAAATTAGCAAAACCATGTATCCTGACGACTGATTTGGGTCTCACATTTAAACACTGACAAGATTGCCTAGGCTTAACAATTTCTTTCACAATCTGCAGGCTTGTTTTTAGTTCAAAAGAAGAGAAGAAAAAAAAAACACAGAAGGGACCAGTTTTTGGCATCAAGAGATTTCTCGTCTTCCTAACATGAAGAGAGCATAAAAACAAGGCTGACAGGTTTGGCTGACGATTTGAAGACTGTGTTTTGGAGAAACAAAATGAAGACACTGCCATTCTCCAAATGGCTGTTTGGATTCAGCTTGCTGTTAAGTATTTAAAAAAACAACAACACTTTGTTCAGCTTAACTCTTCTCATTTGAGGAGGATGTTTACTAGTCTTATGCTGGATTTGAGRAAACGCTGAATGAAAAAAGCCCAAAGCGAACATTAGTGTTTCTTTGAGAACCCTTAGTGCTGCAGTACCCTTGAAGATGGCACCACGTGTTTCCAGAAATCTGAATGTTTGTGTTCTATAAATAGTTCACCTGTGTGTTTACACTAGGGCTGCACGATATTAGGAAAACCTGCGATGTGCGATAACAGTGCTTAATATTGCGATGACAATATGACTTGCGATAAATGAACAAATACGTATGTACAGTATATGTACTGTTGATATCTTTCTGCTCTGGGTTCAAAGCCCAAAAAACAGCATCAAAAATAATCATTTCCACTCCAGCCTGATTTTTTTTTTAGTTGACCAAATACATAAAGGGCTCTATTTGATTGGTGAAAYATTTCAAGCTTCCATCTGAATGACAAAATGCATAAATGCTAATTTTTGAGTCAATCACTTATTGCAGTTTATGCAGTTGTTGCGATATGCATACTGCACACAGTCTATTATCGTGATGACGATAAATTTTCAATATATTTTGCAGCCCTGGTTTACACCAACAAAAGCTGTGGTGTCTGATTAATTTGGTCTACAAAAACTACATATTTGACATGTTAGAATCTGAATTTCAGGGACAATTTTCACTCAGTGCAGTTAGGGTTGGGCATAATCGTATCGTGTGCAATTAATCATCAGAAAAACACTAATCGATTACTTTTTGGCACTTGACGATTAATACGATTAATGCCACCAGGCAGAGTCCGCTCGCTGCTCCTCTCTGCTTCAAACATGTTGAACATTAAAAAAAAGGTTCTGTCATTTATTTATCTGTCAACACAATTTAAAATTTTATGTATAGACGAAGTCTGTAATTTTGACACAATTTGGAACAGATTTGTATGAACAGCAAATCTTTCCCACTAAATTRGTCATGTGACTAGGATATAAGGGTGTCCAGGGACTTCGGGGCATTAATCGTCAAATTAATCGTTATCGGCTAAATACCACAATTAATCATGATTAATTTTTTTGCCAATATTGCCCAACCCTAAGTGCAGTTCAACTGCCAGGGAAAAAAAAATCCTGTCAGACTYTAAACTGAGGTCCATCAGTTTTCTGTAACAAGGTTTTTTAAACCCCACTTCAAAATGTCTGAACAACTTTTGTACCTTGAATCAACTCTGATTATGATCAAACCAAATTATCACAACCTGAAATAAATGGATCATGTACGTTACATTTTTGACACTCTTCAAGCATTGGTCCAAAGACACTTGATGATGATGATGATGATTACACAAAAATAATTGTTTTGTTTGTCTCTATGTGACCCTGTAATGGACTTGCCATCTGTCCAGGGTGCACCCCGCCTCTCGCACAGTGACTGCTGGAATTAGGCACCAGCTCCCCACGACCCAGAAARAACAAGCAGGTAAATAAAACAAATTTATGAATTTTAATCACACAAACATGATAGTCACAAGCGTTTATGATGTTCTAATCACCTTTGATTTACTTGATCTTTTTTAGTAAATTAATTTAATTCACAATAGGAGATGAAATGAGGTTTCAAAACTGTGCAAACGTTGGTCAGCTTAGATCGGATCATGGCATTCAGACCCGTGGACCTGCAAGAGTCCCCTGCTCTGATGGAACAGATGTAGACTGTCAATCACCCTGCTGCACAAGATGACAGGCTGGAGACCTCCTGTCTTCTTGCCTCCCCTCAAATTAACAACAAATTTGATTTGTCATGTGTGAGAATGACCACAAACAGCTTGAAGGTCTGTGCTGTTGATAAAGTGGAAAATGTGCACAGATATCAAAACCCTCCCTGCATCAGGAGACCCTGCTGAAGGGAGAGCAGCCTGGATAACCACGCTGACAATATTCTGCATGTTATAATGTGAAATAATACTACATTCATTCTGTGATATGGTATTAATAATGCATATAAAGATATTTGTAAGCAGATTAGATCTTTCCACAACCACTAACGACTCTGCCTCCTGTGGAACCTGAAAAATGTAACAACTCTCCACAACCCTGAACAGAAACAAACACGACTAAAGAAAAATGGAGGCTTTAAAATTATGAGAACATTTTAATGTGTAAAAAAAAGTGAAGAGGTGGTGGGTCATAAATAAGAGAACACTCCAGCYTCAGCTGAAGCTTATAGGCCTGATATGTAGAGCTGTGAGATAAAACACACTTATTTTCCTCACACTTTCTATGGACAGCCATGTGTCTGTGTTTATAAAGCAGTCCTCGATGACTTGGGTAACTGTTAGATTAATATGCTTCATCCAAACTAGCCATGTGCCGACTAAATCTGTCAATGCATGCTTCAGATTATCATGAAGTTGTATGCACAAATTCCAAGTCCTGTTACTGATAGTTTGATGCTGATGTGCTAAAAGATTGACTTTTTTTAAGGCAATGCAAAAGAACAACTTGACAAGTTGCTCAACACTCCTCATTTTAATGCAGTGATAACTGCATGCTTTCTCATGTAAAGGCTAGAATATTGAGACTTTATTCTCAAAATATGACTTTTTTCTCATAATATTGTGACTTTAATCTCATTATATTATGATTTTATTCTCACAATATTATAACTTTAATCTCGTAATGTTAAGACTTTATTCTCATCACATTATGACTTTAATCTAGCAATATTATGACTTTATTCTCATAATATTACGACTATAATCTTGTAATATTCTGACTTTATTCTCGTAATATTATGGCTTTAATCTCGTAATGTTATGACTTTATTCTCATCGTATTATCACTTTAATCTCATAATATTACGACTTTATTCTCATAATGAATTTATTCTCGTAATATTATGACTTTAATCTAGCTATATTATTTTATTCTCATAATACAGTATTATGACTTTAATCTCGTAATATTACGACTTTTATTCTCACCATATTATGACTTTAATCTCGTAATATTATGACTTTATTCTCAAATGTCTTTAATCTCGTAATATTACAACTTTATTCTCATATTATGACTTTAATCTCGTAATGTTACAACTTTATTCTCATATTATAACTTTAATCTCGTAATGTTACAACTTTATTCTCATATTATAACTTTAATCTCGTAATGTTACAACTTTATTTTCATAAATTATTACGTTAATCTCGTAATATTACACCTTTATTCTCGTCATATTATGACTTTAATCTCATAATATTACGACTTTATTCTCAAATTATGACTTTAATCTTGTAATGTTATGACTTTATTCTCATGTCTTTAATCTCGTAATGTTACTTTATTTTCATAAATTATTACGTTAATCTCGTAATATTACGCCTTTATTCTCGTCATATTATGACTTTAATCTCGTAATATTACGACTTTATTCTCATATTATGACTTTAATCTCGTAATGTTATGACTTTATTCTCATGTCTTTAATCTCGTAATGTTACTTTATTTTCATAAATTATTACTTTAATCTCGTAATATTTCGCCTTTTTTCTCATCATATTGTGACTCTAATCTCGTAATATTACGACTTTATTCTCATATTATGACTTTAATCTCGCAATGTTACGACTTTATTCACATAACATAATGACTTTATTCTCGTAATTTCAAAAAATAAAAATCTCGTTGTGTGGTCTTAATACTCAGTCGTAAAAAAAAAAAAAAGGCATGGTCAGCCAGGTGTAGTCAGGTGTGTCTGCTGGGACTTCGTGGACAAAAGTCCACGCTCTGCTGCACGTCAAAATGTCTTCTGCTGCCTTCGTTCCCACGGCGCTGGTAGCAGCCATGCTGATGACCGTAACAAACAGCGGTGATGGGCACCTTTTTATCATCCCGCTCCCTGTCATCTGACTGGACTCAGCGCTCCAGCACGAGGAGGTTTTAATTCAAGCCGGTTCACATTAAATCTGGCTGCACGCGCTGTCGCGGTATTTTAGCAACAACTAAAGGACTGCCTGACTGAAAAGAAATCCAACAGCGTGGCCTCAACTCAAAAGACTTGTTCTGTGTCCCCCACCAGCAGCAGCAGCAGCTGCTTTTCAWCACGACCCGGATGTTTCTGACGCCATTTTAACACTTTTTTTTTTTTAAAGTGGCGAGGGGGATCTCCCCTCCAGCTTACTGGGTTTTAAAAACATCTAATAAAAACAGCGGAGAGCGTCTAACTTTCATCACGGCTGGGACCACAAGTTAAACACGCAGCGCCTCCTCTGGTCACACGACGCTCATTAATGCACGCTGCTGCTGCTGCTGCTGCTGCTGCTGTGTGCAGGGAACAGAGCAGCTCAGATCGTTTACACTTAAAACGGTTTTAACTAAATTAATTTACACTATCGCTCTGCAGCTGATGTCGCGCGTTCATAAAATGCTTCATTCTTCTGAAGCCGCTCCAGCTAAGTTGTGAAATGTTTTTTTAAATACGAGTGAGTGGGCTGAACTGAATCGATGGGAGCCGAAAATAAAAGCTGACTGATGCTGCAAAGGCTGCTTTTACCTCTTATATATGGAGGAATCAATGATAACTCCTTCAGTGCCGAATATTCACACAGACCCCGGCGCAGCCATATTAGCTTTTCTTTGTGTAGAAGTGCTAATTAAAGACAAACTGTTACAATTAGGAGCAGTGTTATTCCTCAAAAGASGGCTCAGTCATCCATTTCTGCCTGTCCCTGTCTGCTCCTCCATTGCAGACAGGATACAGCTGGTTTCYCGGAGGCAGATGATGCTTTTAAATTCACCATGTGGGGTTTTATTTTTATTTTTTTATTAAAGCTCACAAACTCCGGCTAATGTCATTATTAGGTGCTACTTACCCCGTATCCGAGCCATCCACAGCCGTCTCATGATCTCCCTCCTCCTCGCTCTGAAGCGAGCGACTTGTGGAAAAGGAGGCACGACTCCACGCCTTGTAGGCGGGACGCGGTGGAAAATGTCACCGTCTGCAAAGCTTCTCCTGTGTGGGGGCTCCGCTGGTCTGTACTGAACTACACAGCACTAAGTTTAAACAAGTCTATATGCAATGACAGGAAACATCATGGCTGATTTTAGTCTGCAAGTTCACAAGATAACAGATCTAAAAATAAAAAAGACATTTTATGTGCTTGTTTTATTGGGAAAAAAAAACATCAAAACCGAAGCTGAAATTGACAAAAACCATAGCCAAACGTTGAGATTACCACAAATGCAGCTACAAACTAAAGTGCATGCGTCAAACTCAAGGCCTGTGGGCCAAATCTGGATCTCATTASCATTTTATGCAGGCCCAAATCATTTCTCTTTTGACACTGGTTTCAGTACTGTCTTTACTTGACAGTAGTTTACTTCAATTCTGCATTCCCTTCCGTTTTCAACGTCAAATATTGGATTTTTTTTTATCAATTTGATGTATTTTGACCAAATGTATCTTTAAAGGTTCTTAAAGAAACAGAGGCCAATTTTAATGCCTTTATAGGATACAATGCAAAGTCAAATTTGTTTGCAGCATTTTCAAAACAAATGAAGGTAACAGTTACTTGACTGGTGTAGAATTGAACTATGTGCCTGGAAAATACATATAATTATAT
>NW_013952413.1:3216824-3238862 GCF_001266775.1 Austrofundulus limnaeus | reverse complement strand
GCCCTGCTCCCCATGGTGGAGAGGCGGGCAGTGGGTACTTGGAGGTTTAGGGAAGAAGAGGATCTGAGAGAGCGGGAGGGAATGGAGATGTGTATGAGGTCAGACATGTAAGGAGGGGCAAGATGGTGGATAGCTTTAAATGTGAGAAGAAGGATTTTGAAGACGATGTGAGTTTTGACTGGGAGCCAGTGGAGCTGCTGAAGGACTGGGGTGATGTGGTTATGGGAGGAGGTTTGGGTGATGACGTGCAGTCGAGTTCTGGACCATCTGAAGCTTATAGAGGGATTTGTTGGGGAGGCCAAAAAGGAGAGAGTTGCAGTAGTCGATCCGTGAGGTCACAAGACTGTGGACAAGGATGGCTGTGGTGCGGGGTGTGAGAGAAGGACGGAGACGGTTGATATTTCTGAGGTGGAAGTAGGCAGACCGAGTAATATTATTGATGTGAGCAGTGAAGTAGAGAGTGGTGTCGAGGATGACASCAAGACTCTTGACCTGAGGGGACGGGGTTAGCAGAGTGTTGTTGATAGGGATGAGGAGATTATTAGATTTTGAGATGGAATTTTTAGTGCTGACAAGGACGACTTCTGTTTTGTCACTATTCAGCTGAAGGAAATTGTCTGAAAACCAGTGACTGAGTTCACTGAGACAGTCAGAAAGGATGGAGGGAGGGTGTGCAGAGTTTGGCTTGGTTGACAAGTAGAGCTGTGTCATCGGCATAACAATGGAAACGGGTTGCGGAAAATGTAACCAAAAGGAAGGAGGTAAGTTACGAATAGAAGTGGTCCAAGCACAGAGCCTTGGGGCACGCCGGTGGAGATGGGGGATGACTGAGAATGGAAGGATTTTATCTGGATGATTCAGTGCGGTCAGAAAGATAAGATTTGAACCAGTCAAACGCAGTACCTGAGATGCCAATGGATGTGAGTCTGTTGAGAATAGAATGAGAGATCGTATCAAAAGCAGCACTTAGGTCAAGAAGGATGAGGATGGACAGGAGACCAGAGTCGGCAGCAAGCAGAAGATCGTTAGTGATTTTTATGAAGGCGGTTTCGGTGCTGTGGTTGTTTTTATTGCAGGATAAAAATATGTTTAGTCTTTCAGCTTCTTTAAATATTTGTTTGGACATGTGTTTTGAGGTTTTGTGTAATGCTATACATTAGGTTTAAAAAGTTGCATTTTAAGTGTGGACTTTAAATTTCAAAGGTTCCTCTCTTTTACCAAGGTTCAGTTTTATTTACTTTTTCTACTGATAAAAACATAAATCAAAACTTAAAACTAATGGTGTTGAAGTCCAAAATTAAATACAGCAAAGAGTTTTGTATAAAATAAAAAATAAAGCACATATGAAGTCCAGAAAAAAAAAGTTCTGCACTCTTTGATCCTGACGCTTCACTCTTATAAATAATGATCGCATTCACACATTACTTCACATTACAGTTTTATTTCACACTGAAACCAAGTGTACAGGAAAGCACGTCCACAGCCTCAGTGTGATCAGATAACACAGGCTCGTCTCTGAGGAATGCTGCTGGTGAAACAAGCACACAACTGCACTTAAAAGTCACAGAGGAAACAACTCCGTATGGTCAGCTCCACTTTAAATATCATGCACAACATCAAAAAATAGTATTTTGACATATTTAGTTTCACAGACAAACAGATGCACCAGATCTCAGATGTTGAACAGGCACAGAAACAGACTGATTCCTGATAAGGAAAAGTTTTAAATTAAAGAAACACCAGTTTCTTTTAATGTAGGGTAGGGGGAAAAATGAAAAATGTATATAAAGACGAGTTAAAGTCAACCAAATCACTGATGCATTTGTCATTTTGCTTCTGAATCTAGAGTAGTTGTACGTCCAACAACACATTCATTAAATGAACAGTTATTTTTAGAACTATTAAAAACAAATAACTAAGTTTTTCATTTTTTAAAAGGAGATTTTACAGAACGTCTTCCCTTCGTCCTTGAACTATTTGTGTAAATTCCAGTATTAAATAAGGAAACAGAGAATCTGTAAAATGTCAGTAATAGAGGCAAAGCTGTGGTTCATCGTTTACCGTCACCCCACAGCATAGAAAACACACAGGCAAAGTGTCATCAGTAGGAACAGAAAAATAAGGATATTTAAGGCTTTGAACACTTGACTGTACATTAACACAACAGCAGGGTTTCAACAGGAGAAAAGTTACAGGAGTGATTATTTTTTTAACGCAGCACAGCATTGACACTGAAAACACATCAACACTGAAGGCTCAAGTTTGAGTTTTTTTCCCCTGCCCCAGACACACAAAAAACCCACACAGATGTTTAACAGGAAGAAATGAACTCCACATGAAAACAACACTGAGAAATTAAGAGGCTGTAAAAAAAAAAAGTTTTCCACTCACAAGCCAGACTGTGAACCAAAACTTTCTTAGAGGTAGAAAATGAAGCATGGAGTGAATCATTAAAACGTGAGCACGGTGCTATTTTTAGCCATTAAAGCCAAATGAACACTGTAAAAATGTTAACAAGTCTGCTCTGACACACTGCTCCTCCAGCCATTCTGAGACTACAGCCTCTATGTGTCAAACAATCAACCAAAAACCAAGCGTAGTAGTGTAGTTTTATTTTAAATAAACTTATTGCTTTAAGGGAAACATATATCCAGATTTTGACCCATACAAGCCAAATCATTGAGTTGGTTTTAAACAGCATTACAGGGAAAGAGGTGTTCTCAAATTTTATTAACTAAAAACCCTAAAGTAATTCCTCTGTTTTTAACAAACACATTCCTCCATGTTGTGACAGGTTTATAACACAGCTGCTCTTTAAACTGAGAGATGCATTAGGCTATCAGTTTAGTTCACAACTATCAAAGAGCAGCAATCCTCATGAATAAATCCACCCACAGTTCAGATGTGAAGATATGGCYGAGGTGAAGAGAGCAGCTTCAGATCTAATCAAATGTACTATGACGTTTTTCAGCTGCGTTCACAGATTCACAGGCTTTTACAACCGTGTGGTCCAAACTTGGCCTTCATTCTGAATTAAGGCTACAGCAAAAAGTGTCCATGTTTTGTTTTGTTTTTTATCAGCAATATTATATCATTTTTACACATGAATCATTCAAAAGGTCTACATTGTGTCGTAAAAAAATAAACTTTGAAAAAAGGAAGATGAAGTGTATTGTTCGAGAGAAACAAAAATTTATCAAAAAAATAAAAATGTCAGCTGAAGTAAACCTGGTTTTAACCACTTCATGTTAACTGTGCTGAAAATCTGAGCTTAAACTTGACCCAGCATCTTTAAGTTTATTATTATTTTAATACACAAAAATTGTTACCAACTTCCAATAAAAAGCAATTTATAGTGTCTTGTCTTTAGAAGATGAGTGACAAAAATCTATACTAAAGTTATTAATGACCACAAAAAGTGAGTAAATAATTAGTTTTTAAATTTCAATCAGCAATTTGATTAAATATGTGCATTTACAAAATAATAATTTAAAGGTAGCAGGGACAATTCAGAACTAGATTTGGAATTAGGTGGAATTTTTATTTGTAATTGTTTTATTATTAGAAAAATAAAATCATTGGGACAAACTGTTTTGCTGGTTTGTTATGGTTATAAGGTGCTCTCTGATGTTCTCTAAATGACTAAATTATTGATGGGACATTTTTAGAATAAAATCAGTAAATCAGACACTATTTAGTCAAACCTTTTTCTTTTTATAAAGTGTGTAAAAGTGAATCCTGTTAATTAATAACTGCTTTACTGAAATATGTAAAATTCTGATTTTTGTGCAACAGGGCAGCAAGTTTGTTGGACATAAATTTGAATGATTTCAAGGATTTTTGTTCCTGCATCTGTGTCATTTAGTAGCTCTTTGATGATCCTAAATTCCATGACATGTCTTTAATAAATCTATAAAAAAAATAGAAAAATCAACACTATATGAAAATCATGTAGTCACAAATTAGATACAAATCCACAGATGTTTTAATTAATCGTAAACAGTTTGTTACAATGAATTTGTTTTTTTTAATATTATTTAACAGAACACTGACTACAGGCTGGAATGGGTGTTATAATCTGTCAAAAAGGCTTTTCATAAATCAATTTTACAAACCGTGCAAAAGATCTAAAGGGCCTAAATCTGACTGAACACAAACAGCTTAGTTAGTCGTATTTACAATGATTCATATTTACAATAGATTTTTCTCTTTCATGCATCATTATTTGATGTGCTGAATTAAAACATCAATATCACTAAACCATTGAGACATGAACACAGAATAACTCACCTTTACAAGTTTTATATTTTGGGCAATTCATACAGGAAGTTCTCATCTACACTCATTAGGTTTGATTTATTATGATGAAGGCAATTTATAATAAAATATAGCTCTGGAAATCAATATAGTTTTATGGTGTTTTATTTAATGAGCTCAACTCAGTTCTGGGTTTCATTGATTGTTTTTGAAGAAAATAGGAAAATTCTATTTAAATGCATAAATAGGAACTAAGCTAAAGGAAGTCTATTCCGGAAAGCTCTAATGGAATGAGATGAACAGAGGAAGAGAAAGAAGGAGGCAGTGAAAAGGCCAAGAGGAGGAAAACAAATGAGATTATGTATGTTTGTGAGGCCACTACCAGCCTGCGGTGTCCCAGCTTTCCTCGGCGGCTTTTGAAGGACTCTTCTTTGTCTTGCCGTCCGCGTTCTCCCAGTTGTTGTCCCAGGCTTCCCAGCTCTCCTCTGTGCTGTGTTTGTTGTTGGACACCGCTCCTTCAGAGCCCCAATTGTCCCAACTGTCAGAGCTCTTCTTCGCCGAATTATCTGCCATGGTCCAGCTGTCACTGCTGGGAGATTTCTTCTCCTTTAAGGAGCTGTTGCTGCCAAAAGTTTCCCAGAAGTCCCTCGAGACGGCCTGGCCAGAGCTGCCTTGGTAGCCCTCAGAGGCATCCATGTTCTGGTAGCTCTCTCCACCAGATCTGAACACACAAAAAATATATATAAGATTCCATCAGGTTGGATCAAAATCACACAATATTTTAGACACGCATGTCAGAGTTGAGCTTATTTTGAATGAAGATGTTAATTACCCATCTTGTGGTTTTCCAGATATCAGATTGGTCAGTTTTGCACCTGCTCCCTGCATCTAAAAAAATAAAAAATAAAATTAAATAAATAAACAAACCAAGTATTTCTAGACCTAAAACAGAACTAAGTTAAAAATAAACAAAACCCAATCAAAACTAGTATTTAAAATGGTATGATCACCATAAAATTCAATATTTACAACAAATAGAAAAAGTTAGCAAATTTGGTTTAAACAAAAACTGGATTCTGTAATAAAAACATTAAATAAATGTTTTAAATAAAAACATTTCTAAAGGTTTTAACATTACTACATCATGACAGCTTTCAATGGTGTACTCACCACCAGAATAATAATGGCAGCAAGAAAAACAAGAGATCACATTGAATTAGCATCATTTAATCTTTCATCAACACTGCAAAACCAGTCTCCTGAGATGGTTTCAAAAAAAATTAACTAATAATTTAAAAAAAAAATCAAAAATACTTCCTCTGTCGTCACAAAGAGTTTTAAATTACTGGTAAAATTAGATAAATATTCGATCCGAGCTGTGTCGTCTCACTCAGGAGGCTGGTTTTGCATCTGTACGGCAGAAATCTGCCCATCCTACCTTGTTCGCCAGCCCAGTGATGCTGACCGCCATTTCATCTAGCAATTTGCCATCTTTGACCTGGACGAGCCAAATTATTGTTAAAAAAACTTCTTCTTTTTTAAATAAAATGCTTTGTTCAAAATTGGTTTAGTAAATAAATCAGATTGTGAATATTAATTTCTGAAGATGAGAAAAGTGAGCGTATTGTTAAAATTACTGTTAATTCACAACACAAGAAGTGAGACAGCAGCAAGGCAGTTTTTGAAAGCACACATATGACAGATACATTTAAGCACTAATGCCAGCTGTACATTAGAAGACAAAATCTTTTTGTTTTAATCTCAGTCACTGGTCATAAAAGGGAACATGTGACCAATGAGATTGTCTGCTTTTGTAATAAAATGAAAATTTAAAACCACTTCTAAGACAAGGCCTTTTTATTTGGATTCATGTTTTTCTCCACCATCTGACTGGATTAGAAGACGAGTCCAGCAGCTGCTCACTTGACAACCAAAATTTAAAGTTGCTGCGCAGAAACATTTCTGTGGAAAACACTTACCAATACCTCAAAAAATGGTGACATTTATTAATCAGTTCAGAAGAGAATCCCAAAACAAGAAGCCTTTGTAGAAGCAGAAGCAAAGACAGATCAGCCCTTCTGACCACCCAACACTGAGGAAGTCACTCTGTTGTCAACAAAACTGCTTTGACAAATTGAGAATTTCAAAATATAACAGTGTTCTCTATAAATCATCACCCACAGATGTCATCAGATCAATTCTGTGAATCTGGATCAAGATTTGAATTGATTTCATGTGTGGGGGCTGGATGCTGTGAAAGTAACTGAATAGTTTTATTCCCATCAGTAAAGACGTTGAACAGAGCTGCTTAACCGGTGAGTGGTCATACTGTTATGGCTGAACTGTGTCTGTTTTCTAACGAGAAGCTGCTGCTCGTCTTTTCTTATGTTGGCAGAATTTGGCAAGACAATCTCACAAAGTACAAAGACTCCATTTTAGTTTTGCTTGATCACTAAAAGTTCCCAAGTTCCAGTTCCGATAAGAGAATTTAGATTTAGTTGCTTGACCAGTTTTCAAAATTTGAATCACTAGAAAAAAAAACATATATTTGATTGTAGACATTTTGGAAAATACACATTTATGAATTTAAAGATAAATAAAGCAAATTTTATTATTAAATGCAGTATTTTAGTTTATGATTTAAATTAAACTATAAGCTGAGACAACCATGGACATCCATGGCAGGAKCTGAGCTAAAACCATGGGTAAACTGTGACAAACACACATTGGAGTGTAATGCTCCTCTTGTGGTTTGTTTCAGCTCTTCAGTCTGTTGAAGGGTTGTTTTGATCAAAACATCCCCTGAATTCAATAAAGAAGACTCCAGACCCATGTTTGCCCCTTGTCTTCAGTCAGCTCTTTTAAGTCTGAGGCTATGATTTTCTACTGGAAAAGTTGGAGGGCTCCTCTGAGTCAGGGGGCAGTATGTGCCTCAACTACAGTTCAAGTATCTTGGAGTCTTGCTCACAAGCGATGGTAGGATGGAGCAGGAGATGGATCAAGGCCTCGTCTACAGTAACGAGGGTGTTGTTCCAGTCCATCATAGTGAAGGAGACTGGTCTGCCTCTCACTTATGGGATATGGAACTTGACTCAAAGAACATGATCCCAGATACAAGCTGACTAAATGAACTTCCTCTGCAGGAGGGAAGGGCTCAGCCTTGGAGATAAGATGTAGGTTATCCTAGAGGGAGCTCGGTGTGTAGAGCCTCTGCATCAAAAGGAGTCAGGTGATTAGGATGCTTCCTGAACACTTCCCTCTCAGTGTTTTTTAGGCACATTCCCCAGAGCAGACACAGGAGTCACTGGATGGACTATACAGTATATACTCTCAGGCCTGGGACCACATTGGAATCCCCCAGGAGTAACTGGAAAATGTGGCTGGGGGTCTAGGTTTCCTTCCTAGAACTGTTGCCTCCACAACCCAACCACAAATAAGCAGCAGAAAATTGATTAATCTGGTCTTAGAGAGTGAGTCTAACTTTTTTCTTCCTGAGAAGTCAACTAATCCTAATTTATTTTCTATAAAAACTGCCCTTTTACAACATTTAAAATCATAAAGAAGTGGAGGTCCTTTGAAAAGCAAACTTTGCAATTAAAAGCTGACAGCGTGTCAGAAGATCACAGCTATTATGAATGTTCAAAACGCAACTCTCAGATCACACCGACAGGTCACAGCTACGAGAGACTTTTCTAGAAATCTCTTAATTTAGTTCCTGACAAGTTGTTTTTTTTTTTCCATTTAAATTACAGACCTTGTCTTGTAATGTAAGCTGGCAAAGAGGAAATAAACTAGCATAGACGAGCAGCAGAGAAAATAGCACATTCACATCTGAAGCCGTTTCTTTTTGTCTAAAGCACTGCATCCCACCACCAACTTCAACAACTTCAAACATCAATGTTACCTTTTCTTGTGTAGGTTTGATAACATTCTCATTTAATGTCTGTCCTAACTCTGTGGCCTAGTTGGAAATCAGAGAGGAGAGTCCACTTGAATAAAACAGAACTTCAACATTCACACTGGGGCAAAACGTTCCTTGGCTGCATCAATAAACAGAGCAGTTCTATTCACAACAACAGAAAAAGCTCTAGAGGGTGTAATGATGCAAAATATTTAGATTTCTCTGTAATGTGTTTGCAACATTGTCAACAACTAAAGTGTAGTTTGATTAAATATACGCAGATTTTTATGATGTACTCATAATCAAATGTACTTTGAAGAGGAAAAATAGCTTCAAAGAAAAATAATATACAGTATATAATGTGCTTAAAACTTTTTTGTTAATCCATGTTGGTTTATAAATAAATCTTAACAAAAAGGTGCCACTTTACCTAATTTCTGTCTCATAAAACAGTGACTTCTCAATTAATTTATCTTTTTATATTATCAAATAATATTTAGGGTTTTTAAGAGCTGGCAGAATGGTGCAACAGAAATAATCTGGGGCTAAACACCTCCAAGACATATTTAAYTTCAGGAGGCAGAGAAGGGACCACACTCCTCTGACCATTACATGGAAAAGGTGGCTTCCTTTTTAAGGACCTACATTTTAGAGGATCAACACATCAGCACTGGTCAAAAAGGCCCAGCAGAGACTCCCTTTCCTGCAGGAGCTGAGGAGGAATCATCTAGAAAGAAACTGCTGGTGTCCTTTTACCGCTCCAACATAGAGTCTGTGTGGTTTGCTCTGCTGCAAACAGGAGGGCCCTGCAGAGCGTCATCAAAACTGCAGCCAGGGTCATCGGTTGCCCTTTGCACCCCTCTGAGGACATTGCCAGCTCCTGCTGCCTCAGCAGGSCGGAGAAAATTTCCTYTGAACCTCCCGATTCTGGTTAAGCTGCTGCCCTCCAACAGCCGGTTCAGGTCCTTGACCTGTAGAACCCACAGACTGAAGAACAGTTTTTAATCTGTGGGTCATCAGAACTCTGAACACGGCTTAACAGAACTAAACTGATCCATTTGACTTGTTTGACTGTGTTTTATATCTGGTACCTTTGAACTATTTGTCTTTTCACTGATTTGTTGATATTTGTTTGTGAGCACCATTCAGTGGCAGCCTTTCAATTTTAATCATGCACTGTTGTGTGATAAAAAAAAAAAAAGATATTCATTCATTCATTATTTCCTAACAATAACAAGACTTCTTTAAAGCTAAAAAGTGAGAATTCATTCACATCAAATTTTTCACCCATCCCTCCTCTTTCTGTTTTTCCCCCCCTCTTTCATCAACGTTGTGCCTAATACAACACTGTGGAACTAAACCGAAATGTTTTGATGTATTACACTCAATTACAACTAAAAACAGAGGGGGGGAGTCATGCATGAATGGATGGATAAGCAATTACAAATGAAAATTAGGGATCTACCAGAATGCATCTAATGTCACAACACAGCTTCAGCAGCCTTTAAAAATGATTCATGAACTTAAAATATCAGCACCAAGACAAGCAGTATTTGGTTTTCACGAGCAGAAGCATGTGAAGACAACATTCAACAACATGCTGTAAAATGTTTATAAGATTTTTTAAAAATGTAAGCTAACACAAATTTAAAAGACTGAATGCAATTTTTTAAAAAAGTGGGGGGAAAGGGGACCATGCATCTATAAATGACTTTTTACCGGTTCTGGTGGGGCTTTATAGCCCCTTAACTACATCCAGAGAGGGCAGAAAGATATTAGTAGCAACAACGTTATCACAAGTTCAAAGGTTGCGCAGTGTAATAAGATAAGTTTACAAATCAAGGCCACAATAATAACTCTTACCTTTAACGTTGCTTGGTTTGCTAGTTTTGTTGTCTGCAAAGTGGAGGAAAAAAAATATTTAAAGTTTTTAAAAGGAGTTCTATTTTCACCCAGAGATTGAAAAAATAAACTCTTCACTTGTTTTGGTTTAGATAAACTCACATTATCTTTGGCAATAGAAGCAAACTTGCTGGCTCCAACAGTGAAACTGCTCCATCCCTGGGTGTAAACAAAAGAAATCACCATAAATACACAACAAATATAAGAGGATCTAATAAAAATCCAGCAACAGCCGGCATCATGACCTACTGAATAAATTGACGACATAGCATTGTTCAGGAAGTCTTCGTCTTTTTTCTCCGGCGCCACCGTGTTGCCAAAACCAACGTAACGATTCTCCTGGTTTCCACTGTAACCTCCTCCACTGAAGAAACCGTTTTAAAATCAGCTTAAAAATAAACATTAAATACTTGATATGCAGAAAACAATTATTTAAACTCAACTAACCTCTGGTAAGAGTTAACGTCGTCAGACAACCAGTCCTCAAAAGCTTTGTCGCTAGAACTTGCTGGGTTCTGTCCAGGTCCTCCAGAGCTGAAGTCAGAGTTTAAACTTAGATGTGTACCAGCAGCTCTGTGTGTTGATTAATACGAGCAGCACTGGTTTGTTCAAATATTCCATTTTACTTACCGATGGGAGGTTGAAAGGCTGGTCTTGGCTTGAGGGGGTGTCCAGTTCTTAGCAGGAGACGTCTCAATGGACCACTCCTTCCCCTCGGCTAAAGTTGCAACCTGTTTATCAAACAAAGTGTTAATTCAAAGAGTATTTATCTAGTTGGCTTAAATATACTTAAAAAGAAGTTCTTTCTTTAACTCGGTTTAAACTTACTTAACGAAGCTGCCTTTATTCTTTTATAAACAAGCAGTTTATTAATCTATAGTAACCAGGGTTCATGCAGGTTTCAGTAAGTTAACCTTTTCAAGACTTTTTAAGACCATTATGACTGACATTTAAGACCAAATTGACACATTAACAGAAACATTCAAATGGTCCCAGAAACTGAAACATGGAAACCTTTTATTGCTGTCAGTTTAACTATTAAAGAATAATTAATTTTAATACAAGAACACTAAATTATTTTAATGAAATGATCATATCTGAGACCTTAATATCGACTGATGTGGACTGCTTCCAACTTCTGCAAAAATCACTGATTTCCARCCAAGTCTTATTGAAAAGATTCTCTCTCATGTTTAAATAAGCAGTGAACATGACTCTTGTTTTTTGGGTGGGTGAATAAGCCGCTGTATTCAGGGGGGTGTAGCGGCAAAAAGGTTGAAAACATGGAAGTAAACTGTGCCGTTTTTTTGCCTGCAGTTATCACAGGATTTGTAGTTTATTTATATTTTTTGTGTCACAAAAAAAAGGATTTGTAGTTTAACCACATACTAAGACCAGCAGCAAACTTAGCACTTCATGAAGACCGATTGAGTCAACCTCTGATTACAGCTCTTTACTCTGCTTATTTATGCAGCCAACTCTACTTGGGAATGATCAAAAGTAAAAAAAAATTAAGACTTGACAAAATAAAATGTAAGACCTTGGATGAAAATCTGGGCGTTTAAGACTTTTTTTAGGCCTAAAATTTTGATTTTCAAATTTTACACATTTTAAGACCCTGCATGCACCCTGAGGAACAAATAGACTTGTTAATACATGGAGCTACTGATGAAATTTAGTCTAACATGTTTTAAATCTTCTAGGTCCTAAACTCTGTGCATCTCACCTTGTCTCTGAAGAGCGCAGCTGCTCGGCTGTTGTATTTCTCCTGTAAATTCCAGTTGGGGTCATAATCATCTTGGAGTTCGAGAAACAGGCGAAATTGGCCGTTTCCTCCAGCTTTCATTTTCTCCAGCTCAATATCTTTCCACTTGTCCATGGTGACAGAGCGCACAAAGCTGAAACCAGGAGAGGAGAGACCAATCAATGTCAGAACGGGTTTGTTTGACAAGAAAGAAAACATTTTCTAAGCTATCAGAGCTTTTCCAAGCTACTGATGGAAAAAATGGAAAAAATATTTCCTAACTTATCCATGTGAAATTTATTGTGCATTGAATCTCGCCCACCTGAGATGGACCCCCAGGCCTCTGTGTTTTCCAGAACACTCGAGGCAAATCCAAATGCCGTACGTCACACTGACCCACTGAGGGTTAAAAGCTCCGCACTCGAAACACAACTGAAAAGAAAGCAGACACCAGACACTGATTAGTAAGTATATACAGTTTGTTTTAAATCATGTTGACTTTGTAAATCCTTAAAGAAATATTTTGTGACATTTGTGATTTAATTTATATTATCATTTTTATTAATTAAACATTTATAAAGCCATTTTTTAGCAATACATATGCTTACAGATGACTTGCTGCAACTGCCAACGATACAAGTCAACCTAGAAAATTKTCTGTTTATGATTTTTTTTAATTAATGCAAACAAAAATCAAAGGACCGGGGAATGATCGTCTGTTTTACTTTAGACAATGGTTCTTAAACTTTTTCTGTCATGATCCTCTTTTTGGAGAAAGAACATGTTCCATGCCCCACAGGCTCCAGAGAGAAATAGCAACAATGTGTCAAGTATTAGAAAGATAGATCTTTATTGTCATTGTTCCGATGTACCATGAAATTGAGCAGCAATCCTTAAGGTGTCTAACCACAATAAAAACACATACAAAAAACAAAAATTATATTAAAAAAAAGCATTCAATAAACTTACACAAAAATAAATTTGTGAGGTATAAAACATAGAACAGATTATTGCACAGTCCCCAGATAGCTTCAAAATTACTGTGCGTGTGTTTGCAGCATTCAGTTCCTGTACATTTCTTGGGATAAATCAGTTTTTTATTCTGCTTGTCCTGGATGTGATGGATCTGTAGCTAGTCTATTCAAGTAAGCATAAGAATAATAAAAATGATAATCCTTCTTTTCCTTTTTCTTTGAACAGTTTGTTGTTTGACTTAAATGAAAAATTTCTTTCATTGACAACTGTAATAAGGTTTGAGTAATTCAAAATTCAATTCAATTTCAAAAAAACTTTTTGATCCCAGAGGGAAATGGCTCTAAGGCAGACTTTCATGTGAAATTAAATCACTGCAATAACTTACATTATTCTCATCTTGGGTTCTCACTTCCTTCAGAACTCTTCTGGTTCTTGGACTCGCCATGACGACCCACACTGAGAGAATTTGAACAGATCTTCTTTTAGGACAATAGTTAGCATCAGAAGCAAACTATATGTTAAGCAGGACAATTAATAACTTCAACTGAACACAGCCAGCACACTAAGGAAAATAAAAATAAAAAAATCACGATATTGGTCAACTTCACTTTGTGAAAATAACCACATGGATTACAATAAGAGATAAAATGTTAGTTTGAAGATGCAGCCTGAAAAACRGGACCTGCTCCACAGACAGAAGACTGACATTTTTTCTCGCCTGGAAAAAGAAGGAGATCAACTAGAAGAAGGAAGTCGGCCAAGTTTTCATCAGATCACAGGCTGCTGCTGATAGTTGGAGAATGTTGCCTTATATAATAATTCAGTTTTCTTTAAACAGATATTGCCAGCTCCTCTGAGGGAACAAAAACTGTAGCACAGATTGTCTACAGCACTTCATCCTGTTGAAAAAAATCAGTTACCATCAGTCATAAATATTAAAAACTCAAACTTATAAGTCAGCAAACAAAAACTCACTTCTTATTACAAGTCTTGGATAAAAAGTGGGAAAAGTCCAGTCTACCTGGTGGAACATGTTGCCATTTGTACAGTTTTCCTTTTCTATCTGCGATGTAATCTGGTTTTTCTTCAGTGTTTCTGTACATTTTAAAATGTAGGCAGAATTCTAATAAAGTCCCTAAATATGTGAGCGGCACACATCTCTTCCATGAAAATTTAAATGAGACAGCTAAACAATGAGAAAAGTTTGTGCTTTGGGTGAAATGCTGGTTACATTTTATTAAAATAAAACACACTTTACGTTGTATAATACCTCTAAACAAGGCCTAGAAAAACAATGACTAAGTATTATTTGGAAAATACTGTCCAGAATGAGTATCACTTCACGAGAAGGAAATCCAGTTATTCTGATGAGGATGAGCCCCAGTTTGTAGTCGTGTCAGGTTTTTTGGACACGACAGGCTTTATTATACAAAGATAAACACGAACATTTAACATACAGAAATATGGATCCCGCTTAAAACATTGGGTCATATTTGAAAGCGGATTTGCCAAATGGACACAAAATGAAAAGAATATTAATTCGGCTGCACTGATTGATTCGCGGTGCTAACATTAGCTAAGCTAACCTCCGATTACCTGACTGAGACCGATGAACAAGAAGAAGGACGCCGCTTTCAGACTCCGGAGGCACCGCTGAGAAACTCCACCAACACCGAGGAACAGCAAAGGTCGGGCTGTCACAGACCGGGTCAGACAGACACAAGATGGTTTAAAGATGTTAAAAGCCGGTAGACATGTTCCTGTTTGCATACGTTGGCAGAGCAATGCATCATGGGAAGAGACTTCTTCTTTCAAGTTTAATCTGAGGCTGAAAACCGGTTTTTAGAGGAGACTCTGCCGCCTGCTGGACAATAATGTTACTACAGGCATGTCCTAGAAATATAGAAGTAGCAAAAAAAAAAAACATAATTTTTGGGGAAATTTGGCATGATGCATTATGATGCATATGATTCTACCCATTTTGTCACATAACTGGCATATTTTATTTTTAAGTGGCACTGCCAAAGTAAAGCAGGAAAAGGTGACAAACAGAACTTGCACAGTATCATGAGATGTGAATATTTGAGTGACTCCCAGAAAAAAAATCAGACTATTTCAAAGTCGCTTTGAATAAAGTCTTGAGTTTTTGTTTTTTCCCTTCTTTGAATCAAATGTGTTTTCAGAGATTTAAATCGAGATGTGAAGAAAAACTTCAGGACAGATAAGGTTATCGTGAAGAACCTGGGGGATTAAAGTGCATCTCCGCCTCCTGTGCTGACCTGTTAAATAACTTTGTCCTCCTTCCAGACCAGGAGGATGTTTAACCAGTGCTATAAGCTGCTCTTATCTTGACAGAATCATATAAAAGGCGCGTTGCAGCAGACAGTTTAGTCTTTTGTCCCTGCTTGACTTGAGCACCAAGATGAGCAAGTCAACGAACTTGAAGGTGCGGTTACCGGTGTTGGTGTTGGTATTAGAGGTGGTGATCTTAGCTCTCTATGCTGTCTTCGTCACCTATGATGACAACACAAATGCAAAGCTGCAGAACAACGAGACCGACCCGATGCAGAACTCCTTGTATCGCGATTACCCATACTTCGCCGATGTGCAGGTGATGATCTTCATCGGGTTCGGTTGTCTCCTGGCCTTCTTCCGTTTCTACGGCTTCAGCGGAATGGTCTTCAACTTCCTCACAGCCACGTTCACCATCCAGTGGGCCATCCTCATCCAAGGTTTCTTCCAGTTTTACCACGACGGTAAAATTTACCTGGGGGTGATCAACCTGCTGAACGCAGAGTTCGCCTGCGCCGTGGTGCTCATCTCATTTGGCGCCGTGCTCGGAAAGACCGGTCCCGTTCAGCTCCTGGTCATGGCTCTGCTGGAGATCCCTGTCTTTTCACTGACAGAGTGGGCGGTGCTGAAGTACATCAGGATCAACGATGCAGGAGGCACCATCCTCATCCACATGTTTGCTTGTTACTTTGGTCTCGGGGTGACGTTTGTGCTCTACCGGCCGAGTCTGAACAATGGTCACCCTAAGGAGACCACAAGTTACCACTCGGACATTTTATCTGTGATGGGAACGCTCTTCCTTTGGGTGTTCTGGCCTTCATTTAACTCTGCCCTGACTTTTAAAGGGGACGATCAACACAGAGCAATCCTCCACACCTTTATAGGTCTGAGCTCATCAACCATCACAGCCTTCGCCCTCTCTGCCGTGTTCCACAAGAGGGGTAAGCTCACGATGGCAGACATTCAGAACGTGACGCTGGCAGGTGGTGTGACCGTGGGAGCTTCTGTGGACATGATGATATCTCCTGTAGCTGCGTACGCTCTGGGCGTCATGGGCTGCACCGCATGCTTTTTCGGTTACAAGTATCTAACCCCGTTTTTGGCCCAGCGCATGAGGATCCAGGACCAGTGTGGGATTCACAACCTCCATGGGCTCACAGGCCTCATATCCTCCATAGCCGGGATCTGCGCCATTCTCCTGGCCTCCGAGGAGACCTACGGGCCCAGCTTGTACCAGATCTTCTCCCACCGCGCTCCACCTGAAGGAGATCCCAAGCTTCTGGAGCTGCAGGAGCTGATCCCCGGTTTGAAGCCGGGCCTGGGTCGCACCGCACAGGAACAAGCCCTCTACCAGGTGGCAGCTGTGTTCGCCACCATCGCAGCGTCCACAGTGGGCGGGCTGCTCACCGGGCTGGTGATGAAGCTGCCGTTCATGGCTGCRCCGTCTGACGAGGACTGCTTTGACGACGAGCTGTTCTTTAACACGCCCCCTGACTTTGAAAGTGTGGACGCGCTCAAAAACCTTATTAGCTTAGAAGAGAAAGAAAAAACAAGTTCTGTAAACACCAAAGTTTGACATGTAGAGCCTTTTGACTGTGTCAGTTTTAATGTGTTTATCATTTTTACACTGTTAAATTGTGGGGTTTTTTATTTGCATATTTTTCAACCTAATCTTTGCCTTGTTCCTGTTTTACAAAATGGACATTTTTTCTTTTTTTCTTTTTTTCTTTTTTTTACAGTTGAATGCTCTTCATTCTGCAATCTAATAAACCTGTTCTATACATTTTCGCTTAGTTTTTGTTTTTTAATATGTTGAATACTTTTACTTTACTCCTGTTCTGGGTTTTGCTTTAGCTGTTCTTGATTAACAGTCAGCCTTCTTTAGCTTGTTCCCAGCCTTGATTGAGTTCATTTTGCCTTCTGTCCCGTCCACAGACAAGCTGCAAGCATGCTTTTATCCTAAAGGTCCCTAACTGTTTGGTCTAAAGGTTATGTGCAATTAATACCTTGCCTGTTGTAGATAGCATTTTAATTGTTGGGAGAAATAGAGGTTTTATGTGACCAAATCAACAAACTAGTCCATGTAGGACCAGGAGACTGTTGATGCTGCAACTCAAATCTACAATGTTTTTTATAATAATTTWCGAGCAGCAGCAGCCAGCTTTAGCTCTTCCTGCATAAATATCAGACTATTTCTGCCAGAATATTTGTGCAAGACAGTACTGAAAACAATGGAATGAGTTATAAAAGYGTATATACAGCCAAAGGAACCTAATACTGAAAGTGTTTAGCTGGTGCTAAAAAAAACWTTAATTTGTTTTAACAACCCCAACATAAAATTTTACAAGCCAACTGCTGTGAAATGTGTAAAACTATGTCTCTGATCCAATCAATTATTTACTACCCAACCTTGTTTCATTGAACCTTTTTACACATTGTAAGTGTTGGAWAATACATGTGTTCAAATTAACAGCACGGGAAGTCAATAAAATCAGTTTATCGTCCTGAGGGTTGAGYAAGACTTTTAGGGCCTTTTATTAATGATAGGATCAAAAAGACTCTCATCTAATCATGAAGAATGCAATATACGTATATACAGTATATATACAGTATATACYGTATRCATATATATAAATYAACGTTATGGCAGATTAAACAGGTCTGAATCAGTGWTTACAAAAACTTTGATAATAATGTTCTTACAAASTTGTGCAAGATTCTGAATCATTTCTAAGAACACTTTAGAATAGTTTTGACTTTTTATATCATTTTTTTAATAGACAGATCTTTTGGTAAAATGTGCAGTTTCAGATTCATGTGTCACGCGATGCAAAGTTCTTATAAAGCTGCAGAAAATAAAACATTTTGCAGACCGTTTGCAGAAGGTTTTGCCCATCCGTCACAGGAAAACATGAAATTCACAACCGCACACACTCACACACCACGGCTATTGACCAGTTACCCCAACGTGCATGTGTTTTATTTGTGGGAGGAAATTAAAGTAGAAAAACCCACAAATCCCCAAAGAGAACCTATAGGTGCTGAACATGCAGCAGTAATAACTATACAGATGATCTGAAAGGATAAAATTAATCTTTTGACAAAAGGTGACAGATTCATAAATCAGTCATTTTCCATCATATTTCCATGAGCAAAAACACAATTATAGCAGCTTTTTACACACTTTGATGTTTTAGAAACTCATCGAATCCTAATTTCAGAATCGGAATTGACTTTATTGTCATCATAATTTGCATTACAATGAAATTGTATTTGTTGCTCCAAGGTACATTGTTTTTAGACAAGATAAAATAAAAAATAGACAGTAAAATAAAATAGACAAGTTAAATATAATAAGACAAAATGTACACTATACAAAAGATAAAATAATTTCTATACATAAAAATGAAGAATAAGGAAACTTTACAGAATATACTCCTTAATTGTTTGAAAATTGCACATGAGAGATGTTACAATTTCTGAAAAAAATATTAGTTATTTAATTAATTAGCTGTTGTATTTTAARCATTACTCTTGCAGAAACCAGGAGGAATTCATAATCAAACAAGTAGAAAAGAGTGGTTCTAACCCTCCTGCTCTGTTGAATAATCACTTTACAACTTTGCTATCTACAAAAGCTTATCACTGGCTTTTTAACTGTTACGGCTGCCAGTAAATAAGGTTATGTGGTAAATAGAATGTACAGTCTAAATGTCACAACTAAAAACGTTCTATAAAACTGAGAACTGAGAAAAGTGGTATTTATATGTGAAAAAGTGTTATTTTTACTGGGTTACAGGTTTAAACTGATGTTGCTTCAGCTTCTGATGTGGTGGAGGAGAAATCTTCAAATGAAAAAAAGTCATTGTCAGGTTTTAAACCTATATGGATGTCAGTGAAAACTGATTGAACTAAAGATTAGAGCTGAATGTGAGAGCAGGAATTTATTGCACCATCAGCTGAGTCAGCACTTTAGGTGTCAGGTCCACAAGAGCCTCTAGAGGAGACTGTTGTGTCAGTTAGAGCAACAGAGGTGTAATTCTTTACCTGCTTGTTTGAGTCTCTACATCACATGTGTCAAACACAAGGCCCGCGGGCCACATTGACTACGGTGTGGCCCGCCAGGAGGGGTCCCCTCCCAAAAAGAAAAAAAATTTTTTTTTCTTTTACTAAACATGAAATTTGTTTCTTGTATCAATGCTAAACTTTAGATTTATGGTTAAATGCAACAAAATTAATTTAGTAAAAATAAATGAAATAAAAATAAATTTAATAAATTCCTGTCTCTGAGCTGTTGGCTTGAAGTAACTGAGCAATTTAGTTGGATAGTACAGTACTAATGTCTGAAAATAAGCTGCTTTAAAGTCACCATCAAACATAAACTAAATCTGCCATAATGCAGCTACTCACTAGAAACTCATCAGTGAGTAAAACTTCTTCATTTTACTTTTAATAATGTTTCTGTATTTATTACATATTTAGTCAGTTGTACACTTAGTTCTCATCAGTGTTTAAAAGAGGTTGTGTTAAAACTCTGTTTAGTCAAAGTTAAACATGAAACATCAAAGTTCATTACAAGTGGCCCTTCGAGGGCCATCCTGACGCTCATGTGGCCCTCGGTGAAAATGAGTTTGACACCCCTGCTCTACATCATTTTAAACTGAATGTAAAGAAATAGTTGAAGGATCATGTGTGTGCATTTATTGATTTGATTTTTTGGCTGATTCACTGCTAATGTTGGACATTTTAATTGTTTTTATTGTATTGTATTTTAAAGATTGTAAATGACCTACTATTTTTTTAACTTGCTGTCACTCTACTGTACCTCTGCCCACAGAGACAACAGATTAAAATAGCTTGTAGCTGTGGCCTGTGCATTAAATATATTGTGCAATGTCCCTTTTAAATTGTGGTTGTGGATGTGTATATGTGTGTGTATATATGTTTATATATGTGCGTATGGGTATATGTACATGTATCTGTTTAAGTTTGGTTGCTGGGTGTTTGTTCTCTTCATTTGCTGATGGTCAGATGTCAGGTGTGGTGTCCTGTATGTTATTTGTGTTCATTTCACATGTTGTGTAATTTCTATCGGTTTCTCTCTTTACAGTTCTTATATTTCTCTTTTACTTTTTTTTTTCTTCCTTACTAAAAAAGCGACTGATGATACAGAAATTAAGAAACTAACAATCGGTTTTGTTTTCTACTGAAGTGGCCAAACAAAATAAAAATAAAAATTTAAAATTTTTAAAAAGTAACGCATGCTAGAACACACATACATATGTAATAAATAAACTTTGTTATCATTAAAGTAAATACCATTATTGCTGCTGATGATTGCTTTTTGAAAAATCAGTGTGGCTGTTAAATAAAGTCTAGACAGTTTCCTCAGTAGTTTATAACTGAGTCAATAACTCACATTATTTAAAAAAAGACTAGATGAATCACTCCTAAACAGAACAATTTATTTGTACAACAGAACAAAAAAGAAGCAAACATTTTTACATCAAAATACCTATCACTTTCTAAAAATCTGTACAAATGGATGTTGTCTGTTACACGTGAAGACAAACATCACCCTCTCGTTGTGACAGATCAGGACATTTTGATCGGAACGTGAAGGTTCTCCTCTCAGAGGTGGTTGGCGTACTCCTCCGCTTCGTCCGTGGAGTCGATGATTTTGGTTTTTTGAGTTTGTACAGACGCGTACAGCTCAGACACGGTGGACACGCCTTCTGTGGTGCCTTCTTCTCCTCCTCCTCTCTCCGCCTCTGCTGGTGCAGCTGAAGGAGCCACCTCTGGGTGGGTCTGTGGAGAGATGTAACCCGACTGGGGCCTGGGGGCCTTCAGGGTCAGGTTGGCGTAGCAGTCCTGACATTTGGGCTGAAACAGAAATGAAGAYATGTTGCAGTGTACAGAACGAAACAGGGTATTCTATCACATGTGCATCACTTCTCTATGAGCTTAAGACCTTACCTGTGAGTCTGGACTGACTCTCTGTGGATTCCTCAGAGACGAAGAGCTGACTGATGGGTGAAGAGGAGCAGCTTCTGTGTACAAAGGCTCACCTGTGGACAACAGATTCACTGTAAATAGCTGTACCTGTGAACACATATTACACACACAGAGCACTTACCTGAAGGTGGGTAGTTCAGGTTCCCATATATTGGATTCTCTTCCATCTGCCTTGAACTCAGTCTGAAATATTAAACAAAAACAGATAAAAACTGAAAGTAAACTTTTGTTCAAACATCAGCTCAGATTTACAGTGTTTGGTTTAGATGTGGGAGACCTACCTTTGTTTTTGCCTTCCTTCCAATTTCCCTGTTACAGCATTAAAAAAACACGTTCATGATTTCAAACAATAAAATTAACTTATGTTTGTAGATGTTCGAAAGAATGTTGTGTAAATACCTGAACACAATTTCAACATGCAGAAGATAAAGTTCAACAGTAGAGAGAGCACCAGCACCGAACACAGAGCAAAGAAGATCCCTTTATTTTCATTTGTCAAACAATCATAACAAATTCCTGCAGAAAAATAAAGAAAAAAAAAACCCACATCAGTAACGAAATGTTTTTTATATCTATGTATGTGTTGTGAATAAAGCTTAGATACAACTCCAAATTTTAGCACAGTCTGTGAAACCGACTGAATTACTTTTTGTGTTTTGTAAAATGACTTGGCATGGGGCAGCCGTCTTAATTTGGATCAACTCCAAAAGTTCACGATCTGTAGATATATGTTTAATTTTTCTTTATGAAAGTTTTGTTTAAATTTGTCAAGTAGAATGTGAGCTAATTTCCTAACAGAGAGACAGACTCAACTCCATGCACCAGTTTTATACCCTGAGCTCATACAACCTGTGAGCTCTCAGARTATAAGTTGGAAATTAGTCTCAGCGACTACCACTTCACATTATAGCTCAATTTATATATATATATATGTGTGTGTGTGTGTGTGTGT
>NW_013952413.1:3214431-3216128 GCF_001266775.1 Austrofundulus limnaeus | reverse complement strand
GTGTGTGTGTGTGTGTGTGTGTGTGTGTGTGTGTGTAAAGGAAGACACTGATTGTTGTGTGACGTGTTGAGCAACCTGGTTGGATAGAAAGTACATAAGTATGGATTATTCACCATTCAGATAAGACCAGTGGAAGATAAAGGGCTGAAATGGTTTGTCTTTGATATTGATCGTGTTTTGACGAACTTGCCCAGTGTTGACCTGGTCTGACACCGAGACGTGACATTTCTGACCACAACTGTTCTGCAATCATCCACCACAGGTCAGCCTACAGTGAGTTTTAGAAGCTGGTGTAGTCGGAGAGGAAGTGTTCAGAGATGAAAACAAAACAGATAAGGCAGGGGGTTAAAAAGAAAATTTAATACAACTGGCCTTTTTGGGATATAAAACGTATTTTTACTAAATAAATCCTTTTAAAGTTAAAGGAGTGAGCGTCACACCAGCAGACGGCTCAATAAATGCTCATTCAGGTGAAGTAAAACTGCAGGGCGTGCTGTCTGCATCCTGACGCACATGGATTGAGATCATTGCTCTGCTCAGAAGAAGATGTGGTTTGACCGAGACCTTTGCAAGCATGGATGTGTAAACTGTATAGCAGCTTCATGTTGCAGGGATACAAACTCAGCAGAACGTGTCTGAAACACTTCCTTCCTCTAAAACACCATTTATCACTCAGAAACTCAGCTGAAGAATCATTAAACATTAAGCAATTATTTCCCTTTTCATGTGTGAGAACTGCATTCTACAAAAGATGACAACATTACTAAACCTATTTCAGCTGAATTTTGATTAAAAATATTTAATAGTATATTTATTATTAAATGTGACGTATGATGATTAGCTCTGGTGCCAGTGTTTCAGAGTTTCAATAATTAGCTGCGAACTCAACTGCGCCAATGTTTTCTGCTTTGGCTTTGGTGAAATCTGAATAAAATAATCACATCAGTTTGTAACGAGTGATGAGTAATTACTAACAGCAACATGTGAAAACTTTAGTTATTCTTGTCAAAAAGTCAGATAAAATTGAACTTATCACACCAAGTGGCTTTTTTTTAATTTCTTTGTTTAGGCATTGCAACAATCCCTCATTCTCTTTAAACACCAGAAGTGGGGAAAAAAACATTCACGGCCTCAAAGACAGAACAGCTCAATAACAAAAGCTGTTATAACAATAATAATATTACAACATATTTATACCAAAAAATGAAAACAACTATTTACTCTGTAACAGTTAAAGAATTATAAGGTTGTTTTTAAAAATGACAAACTTCAGTTGCCGTTCAGTCTGCTTTGTGTTTTATAAAGAAGGTCTAAGAATTCAACATAAAACAGAAAAACATTTTACATTACATCACACTTGTTGTTGTTTATTTATTTAAGAAGGGACAGTGCATAGTTTTGCATTTAATGCAGTAATTTTATATTAATCTGTCAGCCTTCGATAAGTTTTCATTAGAACAATGCACTCATAAAGGTTTAAATGTTCAGTTTAGGCTAACAGAGTTTTATGCTCCTGACCTTGATTATGATTGTTGTGCATGATGGTCATGATGGTTTACCATCAAGGGTTTTAAAAACTTTATCTTCTGCAGGTTAATTGTGGACAAGACCTTTGTAGAGAGTGCTCCAGTGAAAGGTCACTGAACTCTTTGTGGTCGTTTAAATGGACTTGTCTGACTCACCACAACCTATATATA
>NW_013952413.1:3211975-3213606 GCF_001266775.1 Austrofundulus limnaeus | reverse complement strand
TTTTTTTTTTTTTTTTCTCGAAGGGCTGTTACAGGATGTGTGCTTTTGCAGAAAGCCACAACCTTTTTTTAGACTAGAAAAGCATCAAGGAAGCACAAAATGAGAATTACAAGCAGGTCAGAAAATAGTAGGGAAGAAGGTAGGATTATTTTGGTTTGATTTATTGTGAGAATCTTTTTAAAAAAGGATGCACTTAAATAAAATGAGGGGGACAACTCAGGGAACTCAGAGTTTTTTTTTACGACTTACAAAAATAAAAATGTTTATTTATTTCACCCATGAACAGCTAAGACAAATTTAATGAGCAACATGATACACTGTGTTAGAATTTAAACTGACACAATTTTTAATAATTRCAATTGGTTCAAGAAAAAACTATTCATGTGACACTGACAGACACTTTAATTAGACTAAACAGCAAGTATTAAAAATTGTCTCATTTGACACTTTGACAAAAAAAAAAAGCCGACTTGGTGCTACTTTTGTTTCAGTTCATTTTTATGACCTCAGAACTGAGAAGCTGAACATGGGAAAGCACTCAGTGTGTTTGATTAGTTTTTGTTTTACGGCTCAGATTCAGCAGTATCAGCCATGGATTAAAACTCTGTAGGATGGTGTACAATGTGGGACTGGATCATAGTTAAACCTGTGTTTCAGTTCATTTCTGTCTAAAGCCAGTATCAGCAACTGAGGATGAGACCACCAAGACCCCAAGCACCAGGATCTATACAGCGCCTCAAGCAGGCGATGGGTCCACAGGAAGGTGGTCCCATGAATCATCAGGTTCTACTGGTGTGGCTCTCTCTACCCCCCAGGCCCAGATCTAACCTGAGGCTCTGGTATCCCTAGTCCTGGTTGAAGTACAGTGCTTTTCTGGTCTTCACTGTGAGAGTTGTTGAATCACACTTTGTCTAACCTCTCACCCTCAACTATTTTGTCTTGAGTGTAACTACGTCTGACAGCTTCTGGCATCATTGGAGCTCTCATACACCTCCACCACAACAGAGGCCGATCATGGAGCTGAAATATGCATAGAGTCACTGCACTCTTGTGCTTGTAGTTTGGACATTTAGGAGGCGAGTAGAATAAAGTTGATTAGGTTTGGACATCTGGTGAGAATGACTTCTGGACACCTTCTAAGGCAGTGTGTGGTTCTCAAACATTTTGAGTCTGGGGACCCCTTACAAAGGTAAAAAAAAAAAATTCCAGGGACGCCCTTATAAACCCCATTCTGTTTTAAAAACAGTTTACTGTCATTTTACCTCCTAAATGCCATGGGAATGTTATATTTTGTTTGGTTTAGTATGTTTGCACTACTAATGTTCTCCATGTGCATTTTCTAAAAAATAAAAATCACATGAACAWTTTATTGAAGATTTTTGAGGACCCCCAAGATACTACTAGCAGACCCCTGGGGGTCCTGGGAGCCCAGTTTGAGAACCTCTGTTCTGAGGGACATGTCCCACTGAAAGGATTTATTGGGGAACTGCAGGAAGTCCCTGCTGATGAGCTGGAGAAGATGCTGGGAAGCAAGAATTTTATTTTTGAGTCAAAAATGCAGCTTTGACTTTGAAATGAAAAAGCATTTCTGCTAATACATTTTAATTTTTTGATTTGACTTTTCAAAATGA
>NW_013952413.1:3202607-3211868 GCF_001266775.1 Austrofundulus limnaeus | reverse complement strand
CCACTTCAGTAGAAAGCAGTATTAAATATCTGAATATTAGTATCTTAGCTTCTTCATCAGCAGTGGCTTTTTTAATAGATAGACAAGAAAGAAGAAAAAAGAAAGGGAAAAAAGAAGGAAAGGAAAGAAAAGTTACAATGTAATGGAAAAAAGTGAAAGAAAGAATTGATGATATGTGAGATATATGTCAAGAAAACAATACAATACATCCTTTTAATTAATTTACAAATTGAGCAGTCATGGAGAAGAAAATGAAAATGCAATTTGAATTATTTATTTATAATTTTATTTATGACTCAAAAAAATGCAGATTTATGTTGAAAATGAAAAAGCACTTCAATTAATCCATTTTAATTTTGATTCACAATTGTTTCCATACTTTTCTTCTTTGTGAACTAAAACTCTATATTCCCATGTTCCTTGAGTCCCTTGAATGTAGCAGGGGGTGGAGCTAACCTGCAGTAAGCCCGCCCCCTGCTCCGCTGCTTTCTTTTCCCAACGCTGATGTGTACCTAACGTCAACTTTACAGCTTGTAAAAATGTTCAACTTCGTGTCCAAATTAATGCTGCTTTTTCTGCTGGCCTTCCCCTGCGGACTAATATCAGTCGGTAAGTACTTTTCCCGCTTCAAACCAGGTCGTTTTTGTTCGTATTTACTGTACACAAGCTTACTGACGTGGCATAGCGCTGCCTGAGGAGCCTTCATGGCTGCATGGACTACTACTAATACTACTAATACTACTAATACTACTGCTACTGCTACTACTACTACTACTACTACTACTACTACTACTACTACTACTACTACTAATAGTACTAGTACAGGGTTGTATACGTCAGTATTAAATCCATAATATCTCGATAATAACTCGTCTCTGACTGAATGAATGAAAATGTTCGTCGGTAACTGTGTTTTTAAGCACCCACAGTAAAACAATCTTGTTCCTTGCCATCTTTGATGGATATTGAATTTCTCCAGACTTTCGTAGTTTCTAATGGTTAAAACACCAACCAGCTACTCTCTCCTGCTGGGACACGTCACCACAGTGGGGACCCTCTGATTACTGGGGTCTGCTGGTTTCTCTGTCCACTAACTCAAATTCACATGTTGTTTATCACAAAATTCACCTTTTTTTTAGTTGAAATGTCTAATCCCTGTAACCAAAAACAGCTTGAAGTTGATTAGCTGATGAGACAGAAGAAGAAAGGAACAGTGTGGACAACACAGCGTCTTATTTTATTTAGAAACAAAGCAACATGACGGTAAATTTCATGTCTGTTTTCCCAAACTTTACCTGTATTTTCATATTAGCTCGTTTGGAAACCATCTGACAAATATCCTAACATGCAGGTGACAATATGTCAGAGATTTGTTACAAAAATATGCACAAATGTAAAAAAAAATGCATTCATAAAAATGACTTCTACAAATGAATGAGGTGAAATAATCTTTATTCATCTGCTGTAACCTCTCTGCTGTCCTCTCGCTCTGCAGCCCACGTCCGTGCTGATTCTGTGGAGGACTCCGTCGAGGACACAGATGCTGCGGTCGATGAGGAGAACGAGGATGAGGACGAGATGCTCGTGGAAGAAGATCAAGTACAACACTCGGTAAACTGGGTGTCTTTGCTCCTACGACACAAAAACAGATCTGACCTGCCAGTTGTTTTGTTATAGTTTGATTTTTTTTTTTTTCATCGTCAGGAAGGAGATGAAGCTGACGCAGACGAAGCTGCCGATAAACTTGTAACGTCTCACCCCGACGCTGACACCACCATCATTTTCACAACAGGCGAAGGTTTGTCAAGATTTACAAAACTACAATGATGTTTGTTTGTTTGTTTGTTAAAATGTTGAAAACCTATTTGTGGTTTTATCTGTTTATTTTAATGTGCTTTGTATTTGCAACTTGTTTAGAGTTTCCTGCCAATGAAATCGTGAAGTTTCTTGTGGGTTTCACCAACAAGGGTAGCCAGGATTTTACTGTTCAGTCACTGGAGGCCTCCTTCCGTTACCCTCAAGATTTCCAGTTCTTCATCCAGAATGTAAGTGAGATAACCAATAATACATTTAGATTTTGAGAAAACTTCTTATTTAATTCTACTAGAGCCGGGTTTTGTATTTTTATTATCAGCCTGCCAGTGTGTTTTGTTCATTGGCCTCAGCTCATTTGTTTTGTATTTTGTAGTTCACAGCGTTGCCCCTGAACATGGTGGTCCAGCCCCAGGCTCAGGCCTCCTTCGAGTACTCCTTCATCCCAGCTCAACCCATGGCTGGACGTCCCTTCGGCCTCGTCATCCTCCTCAGTTACCTGGACACGGAGGTAAATAAAAAAATGTTGTGCTCATTTAGAGTTTCAAAACAAAACCTTTTGGGGCAGAAATGAAATAAAATATTCATGACTGTACTTTCTGTTAGTGTAGAATCACATGGGAGGGGTTTATTTAGAACAAGTAAAGTCTGTTGATCACACAGGTTTTCCTCTATTTAATATAGTTTTTTGTAGAGCTRGGGTATCGTAGCAATTCCCTAAGTTGATTCGATTTCGATTCATAAGGTTCTGAATCGATTAATCACGATTCGATTTGATCTGCTCTTAAATAATGAAAATGTTTCAGCTGTCTTGCAGAATACAATATTGTTTTATGTTTTCTCTGCACCATAAACAGCAGGTTGTAATTTGGACAGTTTAATCTTGAAAGAAAACAGTTTCAAATTCCAAAAGTTTTAAATTAAAAATGAATTTCAAGTGACTGTGCTGTTGTATACGTTCATTTTAAAGAAATTAAGAATAATTTTCTTGATGAATAAGAAGCGATGGGAATAAGTTTGCATTGCTTATATAAGAGTATACTTCTGTCTACTCCCTTTGAGCATATGAAAATTGTACATTTGTAATGTTTCTGTTATGTTCAATAAACATTATTAAAACAAAAATAGAAAAAAAGGGTCCTTCAGCTACAATGTTCCATCACTGTGGATTTCATCAAGACGTTTCTTAAAGTTTAAAAATAATAGTGGTAACAAAACTAAAAAAAAAAAGTTGTTAGAATGTCGTCTTCCGTGCGTTTATACATGCCAGGGAGAACAGATGTTTACATACTGTTGTTTTGGTTCGAGCACCTGAACGAGCCGCTCAAAGCCCACTTCGTTTTCCTCTACGAGAGCAAATCTTTACAGACAAAAGTTGCCCTGGCCTCTGTTATCTTTAAGTTCTGCAGAGAGTCGGCTGGTAACGTTACTGATTCCTTAGTTTATTCTGTTTTGCCCCAGATAACTTGCCGTCAGAAGCTAACTTTAACACTGAACTGGATGTAAAATATACGGCAAGCCAGGAGTGACACAAAATGTAGAAACGGCCCTCAGCTTCATCACGCACAAGACGCCATCGATCTCATGTCCTACGAATCAATTTTCCCAAATTTAAATGAAATCAATCCAAGATTTGATTAAATTGATTTTTTTTTTGTTTCCCAGCCCTACTTTATGTATTCAAGTTTCTACAAAGAGGAGAAATCAAACATTGTCTTTAAAATAGTTCTAACACTTTGTACATCTTAACATTTATTTATGTAAACCTCACACACAAAAAAAATGTTTTGGATTTAAATCAGCATCTTTGCCACCAGATATCACTAAATACAATGTGATGTGATTTTAAAAAATATATCTGGATGATCATTTCACATAAAAACAACTTTTTAAAGTAAACATGAAATTTCAGGACCTGAAGAAACCTTTAAGGCAAAGTGGTAGCTTTTTGAACCACTTTGGTTTGGAGAAACAGAGTTTATAATGCTTCAAATTCGTAGTGTATAAGTATATAATATGAAGGTTTTTGGCCTCACCAGGTAATATTAGCTTGGTGTTGTGCTGTGTTTTTGTATACTTGATGTTAGATTGAATCTAAATTAATGTATAAAAGGTCTGATTGAGAAGTTTCTTGGTATAATTTTATAATTCAGATCATGAAGAAGGTTTTAAATGTTTCAAATTCATTTTCAATAATAACAGTCTTTGTTCTCGTTCAAATATATGATCAAGAGTGCACTGAAAATAAAGGAGCAACAACTGTTTAGTCTTTATGAATGTTAAGTACCTAAAAATCATGGTTCTGTTTGATGTTATCCTATTCAGACAGCAGAGGGAGCTAAATAAGTAATTTATTCTTGTCTCTTCCTCTTTAACAGGCTTCAGGTCCAAAGCATTCTCAGTTATTAACATCATTAATATTAATATTGTGTTTTTATGCTCATGTGCCTGTGTGCCAGAAAAGCAGGAACCAGTGGACTCATTTTAACTAAACTCACAGAAAGTAAACAAGTGATTTCTTTTTTCTGAATAAAATACCAAAATGACAATAAGATGATTTAACTAAGGTCTACTGATAATAAATAAATGATGTGAATGGGTAGGTCTAACAATAAAAATATTATGCAATATCCCTTTATTTTATTTAATGTATTATGTTCAGATGTAACTTTTACTCAGACCTGTTTTTGAAAGATTTGTCCTTAAAGTATCCATGACTCAAATGTTTTTGTGAACATAGGACTTTCATGCTTGCAAACATTTTATTTATTTATTTGTTTTTATCAGGGCAACACGTTCCAAACTGCTGTTTACAAYGAGACTGTCACCATCATCGAACGAGAGGAGGGACTGGATGGAGAAACGTGAGACTCTGTCATATCCTGTTATATGCACACCCACAAAACTGAAAATGCAGATGAAGCAGGTTCTCGTCTGCAAACTGCAAAAACTGTTCTGTGCAAAAATGTTAGGAAGACCACAAGCAGCAGCAGCACTGCTGTAAAAACAGTCTGAATCACAGCGATCAGCAGCTGCATGAAGCTGGAATAAGCCAGCTCTGCTTCACAGGAAGCGAGCTCTCCCAAACTAAAAAAAAAACAAAAAACACAAAAACAAGCTGTAAGAGGAGGTGTGAAACTGACACAAAGAAATCATCTGTGTTTGAGCTACAAAATAAAAAATACTAAACACTGTCTTTATGCAGGAAAAAATGCTGTGTGAACCCTGAATCACAATGTTGAAGAAGCTAAAACTGAATTGTCAAAACTAAAAGAAACAGAAAACCAGCCAAAAGCTAAAAAGAGTAAAAAAAAAACTTGCTAAAATAAACATTATGTTAATTATAGGGTGCAAATTGTTAGCTAAAAGGAGCAAAAAGCTGGCTAAATGCTAAAAAGAGAAAAGGTTTAGCTAAATCCTTAAAGGAGCAAAATGCTAACTATAAGGTGCAAAATGTTAGCTTAAAGGAGTCAAATGAAATAGCTAAAAGGAGCAAAATTCTGGCCATAGGCTGAAGAAGGAAAAAAATCTAGGTTAAAGCTGAAAGAAGCATAATATTAAATAAAAATAGCAGAACATTAGCTGTAAAATTAATATTAACTAAAAGCTAAAAGAAGCAAAAGAATATTAAACTATGGTTAGTTAGCTGAAGCAGACTTTTTTAAAGAACAATTTGTTTTGTTTTAATTGAAGAGATGTTAATGTATTTCTGTGTTTCAATATTTGCAAATCAAGTTAAATGTTTTGGAAAATACAAAAGTTATAAAAACCAAAAGCTGTAAACCACTTCCTGGATGAATGTTTTTATATTAATGGATAAAATAGCACAGTATGATGAAACTGACTGCAAAACTGTACTGAAAAATAAAAACAAGGAATTTCTGAAATGCATTCATTATACATTTATGAAAACTGTTGGGGTTTTTTTTAAATCACTAAACAAATAAGATTTATTATATTAGTTCTCATGATGAAACTTTAAAATTTAAAAAATAAACTTTAGTTTATAAAAACTTTTTATTTTCTGTGGGTTAATTTGAGGGTTATAAGTAAAGTTTTTTTTGTTTTGTTTTGTTTTTTAGGATGTTCATGTACGTGTTTCTGGCTGGACTGGTGGCACTGGCGCTGTTTGGGTTGTACCAGGTTCTGGAGTCAAGAACGGTATGATTTCAGATGAATACCTGTTTGTTTTATCAATGCATAAACTACATGCATAAATATTTCTTTTCAAAAGTGTTAAAGCTACAGTTCAGATCTTTTGAAGTGGAGTTCTGTGGAAAGGTTATATTATTAGCACTTCAGTCTGTTCAAAATAAACTCAAATGAAATCTATTTTGTTTTGATGTGTTTATTCTGCAGAGAAAGAGGATTTCTGTGAAAATAGAGAAAGGCACAGTTGGAATAAATGATGTGGACATGAGCTGGATTCCTCAGGAGACTCTGAATACCATGAGTATGTTCATTTTACCACAACTTCCTTCTTTAACTCTTTGACTCTACATCGGCTTGTTTTTGTTCAATTCGGGGCTCTTACTCTTACTTTTGTCTCTTACAGACAAGGCCTCACCTAAAACATCCCCGAGGAAACGAACCAAAAGGGCGGCTGGCACAGACCAGTAAGCTTCAAACCTTCATCATACAGACGATCAAATCTTCGTGATGCGGCGTCCCAGTTCCATTTCACGAGGGAACGCTAGTTTTGGAATTCAATTTTTCTCCTAAGAAGTGGTTTTCAGATGAGTTTCTGCCTGTTGGACGTGTTGGACTTTGTGTTTCTTCTTAGACTGAGGTCAATTAAACACTAACAGGAGTAAACTGTTAACTTGGTTTTAACGTTTTTAAATGTGTATGAAAGATTAAAAAAACACACTAATTAGAGTTGGTAAAGATCTGCAAACTGCCATATGAATGCTGTGAAGTCAGTATTGTATTTTAGTCGTAGATCATTTTACTTGAAGGTTTGTCATCTGTATTAAAAAGAGAAAATGAATTCTATGACGAAACATAAAGTATTTCATTAGTGAAACATTTTCCTCCATCTTATCACCACTGTGCCTAATAGTGTAATTACTGGCTCTGCTAAGACATGACGTCATCAAATTAAAGATTTGTCCTTTTGTCAGCATGAGGTTGAAATAATTTTCTAATGAGGAAATGGCAGCTTCAACCTTCAACATAATGTTCTCAGGTTTTCTGCAGGCTTGTTTATCTGCTTCTTCCCCTTTTGGAGGCAATTTTAAGCACTTMAGCCTTGTTACACGGTGGTACTGGAGCAGGTTGTTTGCTATTTTCTAAAAAAAAAAACACATTTTGGAAAAAGCAATAAAATGATGAATTAAAAAGTACTTTTGTTTGCTGTTTTCTCCAAACGTTTCTCTCTGCATTGATGGTTCTGTTGAGTGTGTTCTAACAGCTTCCTGTAAGGCCATTTCAGTCCACCATCACATCAGTAGATGGGATCTCTTCAGCTGAAAGGTTTAAAAAGCAAAATGTCATTACTGGCCATGTTAATTACAGAAATGTGATTTTAAAAAATAAATTCTTCATTTGGTGTAAAGGTTTTATCTAAGTCRTTTTGTGCCTTTTGAGGTACAGCATAAGCAAAATGTTTAATTTAGACAAACATTTGTATTAAATCTTRTGCAGTTGTTCCACTGCTGAGGAAAACAGAATTATCACCTTTAAGTAAAGAATATGAAATAAAACTCTTAAACTCTCTTATTTGTGCAGTACACACCAATTATAACTGTGGTCAAGAGTATTTTTAAATGCTGCAATTTTTTTTCTTTGTGATCACATCATTGATTCATGTGTTCACAGCCAGCAGCTGTGAAAGGATGATAATTTTTTTTTACCCTGTTAGCAGATTTTAATGAAACCCTCAAAGTAATTATAATTTCTACAACAGCTAATCAGTTGCTGGCCCGTTGGTGACTTCAGTCTAATAAGTTTTGCATTTTTTTAACTTCGTTTAATATAAACAGAGATTTGAATAAATTTTTAATGTATGATTTAATGCATCAAAATTTAGGTTTGAATGGTAAACAATACTTCCATAATACAGTATATCCCATACCATAATTCAACAATGYCACCCTGAGCAATTTAGTAGCCCTGATCTACAACAACTAATAAACCTTTGCAATCTGCCATATTCAAGATGGCCGCCACAGCCAAGTGGCCTTTGGAATCAAAACAAAGCTATGACTCTGTCAGATTCACAGATACGGAACTAGAATTTGGCGTGGCAGTACCTGGGAGTCATTTACAGCAGTGGTTCCCAAACCTTTTATCTTCTGACCCACAAAATATCCATGGCAAAAACTTTTGACCCCAAATAATTACTGGTCTGAGTACACAAACTTTGTTAATAACCCTAAAAACACAGACTTTTTTTGAAAATCTAAACAGCTTGTACATAAATATAAATACATATTTATACTTATTTAGTGTTTTTGTAATAATTAGAGAGAAAATATTACATCAGCAATTATTTTATTACACTTTAAATTGATTTCTGGAGATTATCCAAGGTGCTTCATGACCCATAATTGGGTCCCAAGCCAAACTTTGGGAACCAAAGTGCAGTGGTTCCCAAACTTTCCAGCATTTGACCCACAAAATAACAGTAACAGAGACCTGTGCCCCCAGTTATTTTTGAATGATAAACATTTGTATCAGGTCAGCTAAACATGGGCATAGTAACAATATTATTATACTACATTTATCCATTTTAAATATACTAAGCCAATTCATTTGAAACAACTAAGGCAAAAATGTAATTAATTCAGAAAATCTTGTCAGGACCCCACTTTGATGTTTCAGGACTCTGGGTCCCGACCCCAACTTTGCAAGTACACTTCGCTGCAGCATGCTGCAGCGAAGTGTACTTGCAACTTTGGGAAACACTGATTTACAGAACAGACAATAACAGAGCAGTCAAGCTGGAACCAGAAAGTTAGAGTTTCAATTCCTCACCATGTGTCCTTGAGCAAGACACTTGAGTGTATCTCATCTGTGATGGGTCAAATGTTGTCATTGTATGGAAACAAATTAAAGGCACAGTGTGTAGGATTTGGTCAATTCTTTTAGCCGAAATTGAGACAATCACTAATGACAATAAAAAAAAAAAACATGTCTAATTATTGCAGACAAAGACCTTGTTTTATTATTTTTACCTTATAAAAAGCTGTTTACATCTCCATGGTCACGGGTCGCCACTAAAGGCAGCCACCATATTGCACCGCCATCTTGTCTACGAAGGCTCATGAAGGACAAACTGCGGTGGCGGCGTCAAAAACGGTTTTAGTTGTAATACTATAAATGTAATATTTGTTGTCTGTCATTGTAGCTGGGATAAGTTTACTTATTAAAGCTCATAATCTTACCACTTGAAACATCACTAGCCCTGAAGCTGCTGGTAGACATCGCGGTTGGAATTATCAAAGG
>NW_013952413.1:3187572-3202068 GCF_001266775.1 Austrofundulus limnaeus | reverse complement strand
ACACACACACACACACACACACACACACACACACACACAGAGTTTCCGAGAGGTTCCTAGAAATGTGCAGCTAACGCGGGGCGGGTTCCTCCTCCTCGTCCCTCCGAGGCTCTCCGACAGCTTCCCGCGCCCTCCGCCCGGACTGAGATGGGATGAAATGGGATCATTCATGTCGACGAAGACCGGGGTGATTCTTGCAATAACTGGCTTTGGTAAGACCCGCTCATCTCGCTCCGAGCTGCTGAACAGAAGGCTGTGGGGTTTTTGTGTGGATGCAGATCTTTAGCTCGGGACCGATGCTTACATTAGACCTGGACCTGGACCACGGCCAGCTGGCTGGACTACAACAACCTGACTCACATCTGGTCCCTTCAAGCCTCAGAGCATGCATACCTAACAATAGAAACATGTGGACCTAATTTGTCCTGCGGTATATTCCAACATCATTTAAATTTCAAAAACCCCATAACAAAAAAACTGACACTCCCCCAATCCACGCTTCCTTTTTTATTTTAATTCCCTTTAATCTAAATTTTTAATTTTTGCTGTTCAGCGTTTGACTACATCTGCCAGTTTCTGATGATGATTTAAATGATTTTATGCAAATGCTGCTTCATAAGAAAACATTTCATCACTTGTCTGCACAAATATTTGCTCCTTTCTATTTTGGAGCAGTAGTCTGCAAACAAACAATATCCAACCTGCTGCAGAGCTGGAAGTAAGTAAAGCAAAGTCACACATTTCACTGGTGGTGCTTTTAAAAATGTGTAAGCTGCCAATGCCATATGCACCAATGCAACCCTATACCATCAGAGAGGCAGGTTTCATATCTGTGTCGATGTCAATTTATTTGTACAGCAAGCAAAAACAACTGAAGTTGACCAAAATGCTTCACAATTCAGCCAAATGAGCGGATAACAACAAAGAAATGTTCAAAACTAGAATACAGATATAGAACATGGGAGTATCAGCTCTAAAAGAATCTCAAACTCTGCCAGAATCAAAAGCCAAGATGTAAAGATGGATCTTGAGTATAGATTTAAAAGTCTGAACGATTTGTTAAAAGGTAAATCATTCCCAGTGGTGGGCACCGTTCCACTAAAGCACTAACAGGGGAACTAATTTCCTGATCAGTGCTTTAGGGCTTTTGCTCATTTTAAAATTTATTAGTGGATTACCATTTGCTAAATATATAGGCTAAATTTAGAAGCACTAACTGAGGTCTATCAGCTGGTTCGGATGTTATCAGTCCATTAAATGGCCATTATTAGCGGTTATCAGTCCCATAGACTGGCTTCAGTCTGTCCCAACAGTGCCCCCTAGTGGGTTACCAGTGCCATATACGTTGGAATGCAACAATCTGCTACCGCCTGAGTCCGGTCTACTTTATCGTAGCCCATGTCGTTTTCTCTAAAACTAACCTTAGTGGCTTTATGCCTCATATTAACCAGCTGACAGTCTGAAGCCATTCTATGGGACGGAGAACCCACTAGGCGGCACAGTAGGGACAATCTGAAGCCATTCTATGGGACTGATAATGGCTAATAACGTCCATTTAATGGATGATAACATCCGAAGTGGGTGGGTCTATAAATGTTATTGATCAACATTAATGTTAACAACTGAGGGTGAAAGCTGTCACACATTTTGTTCATAATGTGTCACTTATCCACCAGGTGACAATATAGGAACCCAAATACAGCTGTGGAATGTCAATGATAAGTCTTAAGAGAGCAACATGACAATATGTGACTCATGTCGTCTGTTGAAGAATGTTCATGTGTTGACTGGGTTATTTTAGTGTTTTAGAATTAGCTTTTGCTAAAACTTTCATTGCATTAGTGCTTAGAATTAGGGGACCTAAATATTTGAGTTAGTGTTTTAGGGCAAGTGGAACGAACTTTTAGATTAATGCTGCCCACCACTGATCATTCCACATGTTTGGGGCAGACACTGCAAAAGCCCGATGCCCTCTGAATTTTAGCCTGGATCTAGGAACATCTAAGGAAAAGCGTGATTGGATGACAGAAGCTGTGATGATCATAGAGGTATGATGAGGCCAGACCTTTTAGAACTTTAAAAGTGAGTAAAATATTAAAATCTATCCGAAAACAAACAGGAAGTCAAAGAAGAGAAGCCAGAACCGGAGACATGTGTTCCTAGTACCTGTTAAAAGACGAGCAGCTGCGCTCAGCACGACTTGTACAGATGGAGAGAAGACAAAAATAAAACGTATTTCAGTAATCCAACTGACAGGTAATAACTTTTTCTGTGGTCAGGAGATAGGACTTCAACATACTGTAGCAATAAGTCTTAGATGAAAACTTGATTCTTTCTTTTTCTGTTGTTGCAGTGTTCCTGCTCCTCACAGTGCCTGGGGCCTCTGCAGATGTGAAGTGTGAGAATGTTTATCGGGACTTCTCTAACTGCGTCCTGACACTGGGAGAGAGCATGGACAACTACCAGGAGAACGTGACCAGTGAGAGCGGAGTGGCTGCGGTGTGCAGGTGAGCCTGAGCTGGATCTGGGTTTGCACGTGTGTACCTGAATCAGCATCGTTCACAACACAGGAGTTCGGTTTGATAAAGAATATGTGGCACTGATGGAGATGCATTTGCATTTTGTTAGGAGCTACTTTAGAGGCAGAGCAGATGTTATCTTTAAGGGAGAGCAGAGAAATGAACGGTGTTGAGACACTGAGCCGTTCTGTTTAATATTTGATGAATTTGCAGCAGCTGTAATAAAATTCTGGGAACTTCTTTTTTTTGTGATTGTTTCAGCTGAAACTCCACGTCCCCGGCAGCGTATCGAAGACAAAGATTTGCACTTCCAAGCCTCGTGTTGAAAATTGTCCACTTGTAATATTATGTGTGATGTTGTTTCGCTCAGTGATGCAGTTGCCATGGTAATTAAAGGCTCAGTTTTGACTTACTTGAAGCCCAGTTAAGACATCTGAGCGATGGATTATTGGCAAACAGATTAATCCACGACAGCCAACACGAGAGCTGTCGTTGATGGTGTGTGTGTGAGAGGCAGATTCTGATGTGTTTTTTTTTTTTTTGTTTGTTTCACCGCAGCCACTGGGAAGCTTTCCACACGTGTGCCCTCACGGCGCTGTCCGACTGCAAGGAGGAGGTCAGCTCCATCTGGGAGACCCTGAGGCAGGACTCCAGGAAGATCCGCTTCCAGGGAAGTCTGTTCGACCTGTGCAGCCCCAGCTCCTCCCCCCGCATAGCTTTGCCTTTTGCTGCTCTCTTCCTGTCACTGGTGCTGGTCGTGTCAGGGCCCGGCTGGTCCCCCGTATAGACGGGGCGTAGTGCACGTGGGGCGGGGGTGAGACGGAGGGGTGGGGGTCCTAGTCCACGAGTTTCAGTCCTGCTGAACTCAAAACTTAAAGCCAAGGATTTWAAAAAAAATGTTTTAAAGGATTATTTTGATGCAGAGCTACACACGTTCTATGGCAGGACAATCAATATAATATTTGTTTTTTGATGATTAATGTTTGCAGATTAAAGCAATCAGACAATTGATTTTAAATGTTGTCAACCGCCTGTGACTCTGGGCTGCTAATAAACACGGGTTAGACACATTTCTGTACAACAGCTAAATCCAGCTCAACCCAACATGGCCTTCAGTGTTTACAGCTTGTGGATTCAGCCCTAAAGTATCATAACAGACAAAAACTGGTCCTCTCTCTGTTGCCGACACTGTTCACCATCGTGAAAAGAATAATTCATCATTTTAGAGCAACGATACTTTGTTTAGATTAAAAGCTACARCCAGGCAACACAGAAAGTTGCAGGTTGTCATTTTTATACGTGTGCAGTGGTGGACAAAGTACTCAACTCTAGTACTTGAGTAACATTATTGATATTCAGGGTCAAATCTACTCAACTACAAGTAAAAGTTGCTCCGTCAAAAATCTACTCAAGTTAAAGTACTGAAGTTTGAAAGTACTCAAGTATTCAAAAGTAGCCACAAATAAAATTTTCTAATATCAGTACATTGCTGTAGTTTTCAGAGTGAATATACAGAGCCTTGTAACTCTCAGAAACCACCTGATGTATCGACACATAGAACCACTGTGGTAAAAATTCTACACCACCTGTAAAGACTTCAGCATAAAAATACAATAAAGTGAGTGGTGAGTTCTTAAATGCAGAAATGTAGTTTATCCACAGTGAACATAGAAGATGTTTAAACTGATACAAACTATTTTTCAGTCCTAAAATCTCAAACATGGAGCTGAGATATGGAGGCATTGGTTTCTCTACTCTCTTCAACCATCTTCTCCATTGCTGGGTTCTGTTTGAAATGAAGGTGGAGCTCAGCTCGCAGCCGTTAATGAAGATGATGTAATTCCAAAYCTTTCCTAGATGTGAGCTACGACTGTGACTGGTTCCCCTTGTGAGGAACATAGCGTGTAGCCAATTGCATTTCAAGAAAGAAAAACAGCAACAGCTGATTACAAAGCTATGATGAACCAAAAGCAACGAGAAATGTAGTGGAGTAAAAAGTACAATTTTTGTCTTTGAAATGTAGTGGAGTGAAAGTCATAAGTACCCCCCAAAATAATTGCTCAAGTAAAGATACTCAAAAAAATGTACTTAAGTACAGTACTCAAGTAAATGTACTCCATTACTGTCCACCACTGTACATGTGTAGAACTGAAGCTGCAGCTGATCATTGAAAGTGTTTCCTCATATTTCTGGTGCCAGTTTTACCAACGTTTTGCCTCGAGGCAATAGTATAGTCTTGAAACTAAATGAGCAGGTGAACATTAAATAACACGTGGGTCAATTCTAAAACAAGACTAAGTGTTTTTTTTCCTAAACCCAGGAAAGCAGTTCTAATCTAAAATGTTTCAGCAGTATTTCTTATCCATTGCTAATTGCTGTCAATTTTCCACAAAGAAAATTWAAAAAAATCCATCTGCAAGGCAGAGTCTTTCTACAAAATCAAATCTTCACAGTTTTGATGCATGCTGGTTGTCTAAAAAGAAAAATCTCTGCAACAAAAATAACAAAATGGCTGAAAAACTTTGACGCGCAACTGTTGTCCAGTAAAACTGATGTGACATTCACTAACCTGAACACACTGACACTGGGATTAGAATAGAACACTGTTGATGCACATATTCTGTGTCCAAAAATACAACGACAGCGCTCAATAAAATGGACATTTTGGCTTCAATTTTCAGCAACAGAGGAAGCCAGAGAGRGTTAATCTATCTTTATTAATGTCTACAGTACACTGAACTAAAATAAATCTAAGTTGCTGTTCCCTGGCTAATTGAATGATGCCAGCCACCGAACATTAAATATGTCTATTCCTGTTATTGGAACCCCCCCTAACACCACCTTTACTGTATCATGTGTGAAAAAGACAAAGGGCCACGCCTGATCCAAAAGTAAAACTTGTCACAGCACACATTCGGGTTCCCAGCAACAGACTCCCTGAGTCTGATTGATGCACACCTCACAGGGAGTGTGTTGCATTTTTAATGTACAGACAGGCTGCAAAATGTCAAACTGCTGGCGCATGTCAGGATCCAAACATCTCATCTGTTTGTGTGCATCCAGTATGGAGCCAAGCCATCATAACACAATCATTAAAAACATTTTTCTTTTAAATACAACAAATGAGCACTTTCCTTAAAGAAACAGCAGTATTAGAAAACCCCTCGCTCTCACTTATTACATTATTCATTGATAGGCAGAAAATATCCAGAGAAAAGTGTTAAAACACGTTTGTAAAGTACTATCCTCACAATGCCTTTCAAACTTTTGTTAAATTGCTATGATTTGTATTTTGTATATTTCTAACCTTTTTTGATCCCCACACTTCAACATTTCAGCCTTCAGTGGCTGATGTTGCACAGCTGCTATAAAGACACCAAAAACAGACACAACCTGCTCCTGCTTTTATTATCTCACAGCTCTTTATTTACAATATATTCTGTTCACCTACCGATATGTGCTTAATAGCTGAAGTGTGAATTTTTAGTTGCATATTTTCATCACATTATGTGTGAAATCACTCACCTGCAGTGATTTGGAATATTGAAACACGAGGTGGGGGGATGAAGCGACGACTTTGCAAAACAGAAATGTGTTGTAAAGCTGATTCAAAATAAGACAAATCCCTAAATGTTGATCACTGCTGCAAACCTGATCAGTTACTGTGCAACATAATAAAAAATTAGGAAAACCTAACCTCTTTGATTAACTAATAAATGATTTTGACACTTAAATGAAAGAAAACTTTTGCTTTTTTCCTCCCTCTAAAGCTTCAACCAGGAATTAGTTTAACCAGTTCAGATGCTGTGGTTTGTATCAACCTGACTGATATTTGGAGGTGATAACTTGTGCAGATTGTTGGCTTTAGAGGTACAGTTCTATTTTTTTTTCTTTTCTTCACAGCCCCTCTCAATTATGGGATTCCTCAGGGATCCCTTATCGGGCAATCAATATTTATTTATTATTTTAGGCAACAAAAGGTTCAATTAAGCACTGGTTATAGTTCTGATAACTATTTAAGGTAGTTAGAGCATTTTTGTTTGTTTTAGCACTGCAGTGCCCTTCGTAGTCCTTAAGTCTATGATTATTCGTTTTTTTTAGCTCCTGCTTTAGAGTTGGTGCTTTCTTGGCTCAAGTGATGAAAGAGGATGTGATTAGTTCATACATAAACATACTTTGATTGGCTGAGCAAACTAAAAGCTCTTCCAGCATCCTGATTAATAAAACTGCTTTCCTGTTGCTGAGGCACTGAACTGTCTCTGTTGTCGGCTATGATTGGCTTGTCTTTGAACGTGTGCAACACAAATTAGACAAGTTTTGGCTCCTGTGGYTCCTTCGTTTGAATGTTTGTGGCTTTCTTTCAAACTCCTCTTTAAAAAATTAAACCAAAGACCTGCAACACACTGCGCCAACTAATGCAGCATCCACTGTTGATGAAATGTCACATAAAGGACCATCAGCCAAGTGTTGCGCAATCACAGCGTTCCCCATTTGTGCAAAAGCTATAAGTCCTCCCAACTGTGTTGTAGGGTTAACAGTTCTTATAATCATCAGAGTCCATAAAAAATTGCTTCTTGTCTTTGATTTGTTAATAATATACAAGTCTATCTGCCTATTTGATCAAACAGCAAAACACCTCTGGTCACTATTAAACTGTTAGGATTACAGTTGAGCTGAACTTTCTTAATTTCCATGAAAACAGGACAGAAATCGGCAAATCAGCAACTAAACTGATGCAAAGATTCTCACAGCAGTTGACTTTCCAGATTCATTGAAAAACAAAAAGCTGCTCATTTTGTAAAAGTTTTTAAATAGCTCCGCTTTATTGAACTAACATTCTGTTCATTTTTATTTCTAATTGTTTTTATACAGTATATTATCTTCTTTAGTGAATCTGTAAAGCACATTTGTGAACTTTTGTTGTTTTTAAACGTGGTATACAGATTTGATATCATTCCCCTTCAATTTTTCACTACATTTAGAAGACACTATATGAGACATCTGTTTCTACCCGTACCGCTATTTCCACACTACAATTTTGCATTTCCTTTCTTTTGAACCTTGAGGGTCCTAACAGGCAATTGCAACGCTACTTGTATGGTCTTGAATACTTTCTGTCAAATACATTTCCTCACAGGTGCATGATGCTGTTTGTGACGATGCCTCAGAAAACTGGACTGTATTAGTTTCACCTTGGGGTCGAAGCGTAAAGTAATCTGTGCATGACGTTAGGCTAACTGCTGAGTTCCTCTCCACACATCCTAACGCCATCAGCATGTTCTGCTCGTTTCTGTTTATTATCCGTTTTAAAGTAGTAGTGTTCTGTCATCCATCGTGTGCCTGGTGGTAGGATTGCAAAAAAAAAAGTAAAATAAAAATTAAAAAACAGTATTGTTATTCTCAAAGCATGAGCAATATGTACCTCTTTGACGAGGACCCTCCTTCCTTTTTATGCTGGTGATGAAAGCATGATGGTGATTTTGATCATATGCCACTGTAATGAACTCTAATCACAGTTTGAACCTGAAAACAGTCCTGAATGTAAAAACAATGTGTTTCTTAAACACAGAGAACATTTACAAGACTCTGTAAAGCAATATATGGAAATGTAATTGTAACAATAAAGCACAAGAGGTTAAAACAAGTTGTGTGTCAGTTTATATAAGACTGCCTGCAGACAGCCCTGTGCTCCCTGAACTGTTCATTAATTTAAGTCTCCCTTTAATAAAAAGTTGCTAATCTTTTTCACTCATTAGTGCTCTACCATCTGCTTTTCTTTCCACCTGGATACTTCCTGCAGAGGCAGGAGTTGGAGAACGAGGGGTCACGGCCTCAGGAGGAGTAGAGATGTGCTCATGATGTGCATTTCATTAAAWTAAACTACTTTAGTCTGAAACATAAAGGCTCATTAAAATGTACCTTATGTTTCTTGTCTGTAAATTTACCTTTCACTGCTCTCTGAGACACTCTCCTCACTTCTTGTCCTATCCAAATGTGACATCCCAAGTTAACAAATGATGCTCATCTACTGCCAAATCAAAATGAGCTCAAAACCTTTAAGAGGACTGAGTTATAAACATTTTTGTGTTGGCTAATTTAATTGAACCATGGCGGCCATCTTTAACTGGATTGATTCTTTTTATTTATTGACCTTTATTTGCAGACAAATCTCATTGAGATCACAGCTCTTTTGTAAAGGAGGCCTGGGCCTGAAGGCAACTTATTGTACATGTTTTTGGTCTGTGGGGAAACCTGGAGAACCCAAAGAAACCTCATGCGTGAGAACATGCAAAGCCCACACAGCAAGACCCCAGTGCAAGTGGATCCATCCACATGCATCACTTCTTAGTTTTAGACTTATTTAAAATGTTCTCCCTGCTTTGTTTAGCCTCATTAATCTGGAGTATCTTGTGGAAAACTACTGTTTACAATAATAATATAAATATTTAAAATCCCGGTTGTAAAGCAACAAATCAGAAAGAAGGGGTGAAAACTTTTGCAACACTGTAATTTAGATGTTTTTAAATTCACTGCCACAGTTTCACTTTCTACACCTGGTGTCAAACTGTCTGCAAAATCCATAATGACGTGAAACAAAACAACGAGCTGAGTAGAAAGCAGGACAGGCTTGATTTTTAAAAATTGCCATATCAAGATAATCATGAAACTGAAAGCACAAGCTTTATCCAGAAATGTAAAAACAAGCCTGGTTTAATCACTCCTGATAAAAAGTTGTTTCTGAAGTGAGGAAACTGTCTTATTTTTGGGTTTAACACAACTGAATAGTCAGAAAACTCTGGTATTACTTAAAAATTAACTGAGAAGTGGCCAAAACACAAGATCACAGTTGTGTATGATAATTTGCACACAGCATGTCTATAATACAAGAACAAAGTGTTCTGGTTTGTTCACGTGTCAACCATCTGATATGTAGCACAAACAATGGTAATGTATTAATAATACAGAGCAGACACAGGTGTTACTTTAAAGCAAACATGTTTTCATAAATTACACAGTAATGTACATTACACTGAATACTGTTCAACATTTAATGAGCAGCTATGAATAAATATCATTTCAGCAGATGGATCACTTGATGACATGATGCAGAATAATCCAGTCAGTGTTCATGCTGATTTTTGTTCCTTTATCTTTACAAAGTATGAGAGAAAAAAGTTCATTTTTGGGTTAAAAATCAGTGTGGAATCAGAGAGAAATTCACAGGTTAGATTTGGGTCCGCTGTTGACAGGAATTGCCCTGAGCTCAGTCCGCATGCACAGGTACTCTCCGATCACAGCCATCAGCGCCATGCAGGCTACGTTGACGAGCCACCAGGAGAGGGCGGAGGGAAGGTGGGAGTTGTAGATCCAACATCCGATCATGTGAAAGAAGTGCACGGTGACCGTGAAGTCCAGGCATTGTTTCCCTCGGCGGATGAAGAACCACAGACCGAGGGCGCTGGGAAAACAATCAGATGTGGCTGGTTATTTTAGACGAGACAAAATGTTTCTAACATAACCTTGGACAATTTGCAAAAAGACACCTGCAACAATGTATTTAAGCTTTATAAAACTACACTTTCAGGGTCCTATGGTGGGGCGGCTGTGGTAGAGTGGTTAGGGGAGTCGTCCTGGAACCGCTAGATCTCAGTTGTTGTGTCCTTGGGCAAGACACTTCATCCCTAATGCCTCTGATGTGTGTCCCATCAGTGTATGAATGTGATTAGCACTGATTAGTCTCCATAGCTGAYTTGTACATGTTAGCTTTTTAGGGAGACCTAATAGAGTGCTGTGTGAATGGGTAAGTGARGGCACAGATTGTAGTGTGAAGWGCTTTGAGTGTCCTGGTTGGATAGAGAGGTGTTATATAAGTACAGACCATTTACCATATGACAGGACAATAAATGAAAAGAAAAAAAGTTTAAATTCTTGTCTTTTTTAAGCATGTCACCTCTACCACCTTTTGTCAAAACAAGTACTTTCCCACTAAATTGGAGTCTACCTATTTGGACATAACCATCCAGAGATGCTAAACTTCAAGGATTAAGACAAGCTAAATAAAAAGAAATTATATTTATAAATTTTAACACTAYTGACTTAACTGATGTGATTAATTAGCAGCAAAGGTGGAGGGAAATGACTAGTGCTCTTTGAAATGTTTGTATTGTGACATTCAACAGAAAACAACTGAAGCCATATCTCACCAGGTAAGAGAGTTCAAGATGAATGCCATCATAGAGAGCCTGCCTTGCATGGTGGCAAAACCGAGAACCTGACAAAGACATTGTTTAAAAACACCAAATTAAACGTGTCAAAARCATGACGGGAAATGATTTTMCAGTTTGAGCAACRAGCTTACATCGTAGCTGAAGATCTGATCCAGCGATCGACTACTCTGTACAAGGCTGTCCACTCCAGCCAACCACAGGCCCAAGAAGCTGTAGTAGATGCACTGCATCAATACAATCTGACAGATGATGAGGACCGGGTCCCAGATGTAGCTGCGGAAGTTACTGGCCATCGCTGACTGATGTTACACACGCAGGCTTTAAAAGGATGCTAGCAGCTGCCTCCCAAATGTCACCGTCTGGCCCATTCAGTACAGATCTGTATGTGACTTTATAATCTGAAGAGCAAAGTGAAAGGAGCTCCATTAAGTCAAATCTTARGTTTTAATTTAAAACGATCAAAGCTGACTTCCGGCAAAGTGACAGAAAATAAATTGACCTGCTTGTATTAAAGAAAAAAAAAAAAGCATTAACATCAGCCTAACTTTGCTAAACCAGTTTCATAAGAGAAATGAACACAACGAATTATCATAACATCACATTCAATGAAAACAGAGACACATTTACAGTAAACGTAGCTGACGACCAAGTAAATAAAGGGCTAACATAAACACACAAAAACACCGTGTTCTGTGTTAGCATGTTAGCAAACATCCGTGTGTAAATATTTTAGAGAAAAAAAGACAAACACACCTGAAAACTGTAACACGGAGGCTTAAAGCTCCTCTATGGCCGATATTTATTTTGGTTATTGATGGTTTCTGTCTGGGTTGTTTCCGTTTTTAAGGTAATTTAACAAGCTAAACCTTGTACACAAACACGTCACAGGAACGGACCGGAAACAAAACCTCTTCTTCTCTTCTTCTTCTTCTTCTTCTTCTTTTCTATTATGGCGGACCGGAAGCAAGTTCAGGGTGCATACCGCCACCTACTGTACACGGGTGAGAAGCAACACTACTTTACATCACTTAAATCCTATTTTTTAGTTTTGTATCATAGAGTGCATGTACAGAAGCAGTAAAAATAGGTTAAAATATGTTAATGAAAAAAATCTTCGTGTACTTAAAATACATAGGAGGTCTGGTGTATCTATCTATCCACCTCATCACAAACGTTGCACGAAATGCAAAATAAATAAATAAATAAATAAATAAATAAATAAATAAATAAATAAATAAATAAATAAATAAATAAATAAATAAATAAATAAATAAATAAAAGAGTTAATTAATTAAATATGGAAGCTCACATAAGAAATAAGAAAAAAAATCCTTTCAGAAAGATTTAGCAACTTTTAAATCAAGAATTTAATATCACTGCACAGGGAACCCAACCCCCCTGTTGTTCTTGTTTGTGATAATTGATCWAAAAACTATTGTCACTGCACTGAGCAAAGGTCAACCCACATGTTTAACAAATGGGTCAGCTTTAACTGATGAATGTTTTACACCAAACCAATGGAACAAATGCCTTTTTTTTAAAACGTCTACAACACATCTTTGTAATAAGCTTTCTTGTGAGTATTCTGTTCTATTTCATTTGGTATTCATTTTATTTCAATATAAATTTACATTTGCTTTATTGTTGATGTTATTATTGTTGTTATTATTATTGATGTTGCTGCGCTTGTTGGAAAATCTGTAAATTACAAACAATCCGTACAACTTGACATGAATGTATTTTCCTTGAAAAATTATGCCTTAGGGCTGTGGATTATTAAAAAATGTTGAATACAGTAGGTCATCTGGAAGAGGTTTTTTTTTTCTCTCTTTTTCTTCTGGGTGGTGGGAGGGGGGTCATCATCTCTCCAAGAGAGTTATTCATCCTTGTCAGGGCCTTCACATGGTGGACAAACAAGTTTAACTATGATCAAAACTGGTATTGATATGCAAAAGTGGACCATTAGCCGATCGTCAGTGCCCTGATTATCACCTATTGTCACTCTTGTAATAACACAATTGTAAGAGGGAGACAAGGAGGAGACCTCCCAGTGCTAAACCGCAGCTTACATGCTGCTCTCTGAACCCATTGAAAGGACTATATGGTCCTGTATGGTCCTGTATGGTCCTATATGGACTCTATATGGTCTGTGTCTGAAGCAGGGGGAGGGTGAGTGTGGGCCACTGTGCGCCTGTGCCGCGAGCGACACGGACTCAAAAGAAAGCATCAATTCCATTACGCTGGTATCGATTCGATATCAAGTACCATCTTGGTATCGATAGTATCGAGTACTTCAATGGATTGGAGTGATTGATCAAGGTGTAGACACGTCATTTTAAACTCGTCCTTTAACTCTTCTTCAGTCCTCCTGTTTCTGCTGAAACTCAGCCTGCTCTGTCGGTTCAGACATCTGACGGTGAGGAAAAACATTCATGCAACTTATAAACTCGACAGAAATATCCGCTGTTTGTTTTTCTCTTGTATTCAGTCACTTACAACTCTTGGGTTTGTTGTTGTTGTTTTTGTACACTGTTCAGCCCGGCAGTCATGCGTTTTTATAAACTTTCACCAGCTGGATTTGCTCTGTTCTCTCTGAGGGATCCGGAGATTTTCTTTAAGTAAATAGTTTGTCTTCTGATTGAAATATGCACRTAGGTTTATTTAATTCTTAAAATCAGCCAATCTTACCATAAATAATCTAAAAACAACACTAAGATTCCTGATTGAGTCATTGTATTTCACTGCTAAAGCAGGTCAGATAAAAAAAAATAGTTTCTGTTCAAAGGTTATGAACAATAAACTTGTAGATCGCTGTTTGATGTCCCCACCCATTTTGGGTAGTTTTAAAACAGATTACCTGCTGTTTTTGCACTTTTTTATTAGAAAAACAAATACTTTAAAAACTGATCTCTTTTGACAGTGGATCCATGTGGACAAGTTTGGTTTTTAAGCTTACATTAAAAAAAGTTCCCTAGACAAACAAGAAGTCAAACCTTTTTTTTAAATAAGCCATGATTTTAAAGCTTCATTGTCCGTTTTCCAGCCTTTACATATGAATGTAGCCTGGCCCTTGCCTTCCTAAGCAGCTCCGCTCAATTCTAGTTTCCTCCACTGCTCAGTCTGGGATTTCTCCCATAGACAAGGATTTCACTGGTGGAGTTTTAGCCGGGCCAATCAGAGAGCAGAACGTCAATGTCCTGCGCAGTGTCTGCTAGTATGTTAGCAGTGGAGGAAGTGAATGAAGCCAGTCTGTGTTGATGAGGCTTCCAAATTAAATTAAAATTGTCTGACACAGCAGCAGCTCTCATTTACAGTCGTTTTGTTTGGCTCGATATACAGTACATGCTGCGCTGCGTGATTTCCCCCTGCTAAAGCCAGAGCTTGTAGGACTTGGAAATAAAGTCTTGCTGACTTCTGATCACTTTGACTGGAGAAATGTTTTCTGATTTTAAAACTTTGGCTGAAGTGCTGTTTGTTATTCCAACAGTGTCGCAGCAGAGCGCGGGTTAGTCTTCAGAACCACTGGCGCAGATGTGCGCAACGTGAGATTTTCCTTAGAGATATTTTATTGCATTAATCAAATATACTCGTTTTCTGTTTTTAGTTGAAATTTTTAACACCGTGGCAGCGGTGCATTGTGACGGACTGCATCTCTGCCTTTCTCTTTTCTCTCGTCCTCCTGCAAGGGAGGCAGAGACAGAAATAAAAAGGCATTATCTAATGCTGCAAACTGCAGCCACTAAATAACG
>NW_013952413.1:3182963-3184449 GCF_001266775.1 Austrofundulus limnaeus | reverse complement strand
ACTCTTTTAAATGAAACCAGAGAGCGTTGACAGAGAGGAGAAGGTAGAAATGACTCAGCCTGTAACTGAAAATATGGATGGAGGAMAACAGAGCTGCTTCATGGAAGAAAAACCTCAGCAGCCTGTTAGTTTTAGCATTAGCCCAGATGCTATCACCATAAACTGTATATGTATTAGCTCAGTGCTACACATTCTCCTCTCATCACTGAGGTCCTTGACACATGACAGAGAGAGAGGGGAACGCAAAAATGACTCAGCCTGCAACTGAAAATATGGATGGAGGACCTCGAGCTAATACATATAAGGAAACATAGCATCAGTGCTAAAGCTAACAGGCTAAGCTGAGGTTCTTCTTCCATGAAGCAGCTCTGTTGTCCTTCATCTATATTTTCAGTTCCAGGCTGAGTCATTTCTACCTTCTCCTCTCTGTCAACGCTCTCTGGTTTAATTTAAAAGAGTCGATCATCAGATATTGTCCACGATTAACCTTCAGGGTGGATATAGCTCGCTCACACCGAGGACCCGTCCACGTCATCATTTACCCAGAATGCTTTATGTGTAAATAAAATGGCTCTGTCCGTGTTAAAATATAAAAATTTACACAACTAAACAGCCTATACAGTGTTTTTACAGTCTTTATTTTACAGCTAAAATCTATGTTTATCAAATAAAGTCTTAATGTTACAACTAATCATGAATGTTTTTCAGGAATGAGATGTGGAGCAGAACTTGGCTGCGTTTAAAGCTGAGCTCAACCCCTTTTCAAAATAGAGTTATCTCAGCATATATTCCTTTTGTGGTTTCACTACAGTTGTTTGACATAAGGTGGGTGCACAGAAAAGTAATCAGATAAACTGATTAACCTTTAACATAAACCAAACTCAAGACGGACAAAGCCAGGCCTCTTTTGACCTTTTAGTAAATAAAAAAGTAGCCATAACTCTGTCAGTTTTATAAATACTGAGCAAAAACTTTGTTTGGTTGCAGCAGAGTCTTCGTGACACATGCCCCACACAGATCATGAAATATATGCAAAACTTTATTATGAAAGAAGAAATGTACATCAGGTTTTCGACTGAAAAATGCAACAGTTGCTTTCTTTACATCTGCAGACTACAGACTTCAATTTGCATTAGCCAAGCTAATTATATGAGTTGGATTTTTAAATTATATTTTATACTCAGGTTTACATTCTGCAGATTCAAGTCAGACACTGAGTCATACCAACATAACCAAATGTCTGTTTGATGGTTTTGTTGATTGAAACAGGAATTTAAAAACAAAACATGAAATATATTGAGTCTGCACTGTGCTAAATAAAATACAAGATGAGGTAAAAAATCTGTTTTCCATTTTCCCGTGATTTAAGTTTAAACAGTGAAACAGTTTGATTTCATACAGTTTCCTCTCTGAAAAGTTCCTCTCATTCACAGACTGAGGAAGAAGAACGTGGAGACTCCTTACGTGGTGCACCTCTCCTTACTGG
>NW_013952413.1:3180896-3182069 GCF_001266775.1 Austrofundulus limnaeus | reverse complement strand
TTTTGACTGTCAGTCAAAATGACGGACGGCAAAAAAGTCTAGCGCAACCTCTGGTTTGCAGCACCTTCGGGGTGTAAGGGTTGTTCATTGTTGCTTGTATCTTCAGTTTATTGTTTGACTTCCGCCTTTTTGTTTTTAGATTGACCAGACACTGTGTGATGTTCAGAGCAGGTGTGTGTGTGAGTGTGATCCTGCAGCTCAACAACATGAAGATTAATATACTTCCCAGAGTTTATGGGAAACTGACATGTCTTCAGCAGCTGGCAGGTAAGTTTTTGTTTTGTTTTTCAAAGCTTGTGTTCRTGYTCAGTAAACTTTGCCATCATTCCAGTGCAGAAAACACCTCAGTACATTTCAGTAAGTACTGTGAATAAACRTTGGATCTTTATTTGTGCAGRTTCAGYTCGGTGGAGCAGCAGCATCAGRCCAGCCCCGTTACTGACAGCCGCTCCTGTTCGCGCCCTCATGGACGAACAGATCAGCATCAAAGGTCACTTCCTGCCCCCCCACTGTCCCGTCACAGTGTGCGCTCRAATGCACAGYGACGAGGGAGACCTGTGGGAGTCCTTYGCTCATTACAACACAAACGCAGGAGGCACTTTTAGCTGTGAGTAGTATTCATGAACCGTGTGTTTTTATGTTTATATCTGAACAATCAAAGCAGCAGATTAACATGAAACATATTTACTGTTTCAAGGATTTCTAAGCTGGCATTTTGTGTTTTAATATCTTTTCTGTCCACTCAACAGTGAGCAGCGATCATTCAGTGGGAGGCTCTTATTTGGGCTGTGAGCCGATGGGACTCTTCTGGGGGATGCAGCCAGCTCCAGGAGGAAGAGAAGGTTTGAGGTAGGTGATGACAGCTGGGTGCTTGCTGAAAGCTTTACAGACTGAAACACAAGAGTGTGTCTCTTTATGCTCTGGTGAAAACCTCAAAAGGCACCTTTCACAAAACACACCAAGCTGGGACTGTTGCTGCCAAGTGAAGTAGTAACAATGCACTTTAACGCAAACATTCTGCAGATTGGCCACAATAATCATTAAGCTGCTTCTGTCTGTTTATAGTCAGTAACAGAGCCGGTCCATCCTCATCCTCATCACCAACTTTATTTATAAAGCACTTTAACACCAGCTCACATCCTGCATGGATGTGAGCCTTCAAGGGATCCATGA
>NW_013952413.1:3176431-3178537 GCF_001266775.1 Austrofundulus limnaeus | reverse complement strand
TGGTGAAAATTTCATGTCATTAGCACCTCTAGTAATATATTTACTGAGAAAAATGGTGACGTGTTCAATACTTATTTTACCCACTGTGTATAGTTGTTAATTTTTTTAGCTGGACAAAACTATTTAATTTTGTATGTGAATATATGTAGATAATCAGTGACATTTAGAAAAATGCACCAACAAATATCTTTTCTTGGGCCCTGCTGGGGGCTAAACACCCCTAAAATTCAGATCCTAGAATCGCCCCAGCTTAATGCTTGCTGAATTCTTTACATACTGAAACCCAGGAGTGTCTCTCTTTACGCTCTGGTGACAACGTCCTGTAACTCCTAAGAGTGCTAAGACATCACATCTTGGATCAAAAGCAAATGTCTGCATTTTACATTTTGAGTGATTTGAGGTTTAAATACTGAACTTCTGTTTCCATGTTTGTACAGTTTCCTCTCTGAAAAGTTCCTGTCATTCACAGACTGAGGAAAAAGAACGTGGAGACTCCTTACGTGGTGCACGTCTCCTTACTGGAGGGTCACGTTTCCCCCTGTGAAGATCGGACCACCGAGCTGGCTGCTCTGACTGCTGAACGGTGGTACCTCACACCAGGWGTGAAGAGAACAGAGATTCGCCAAAATGGAATTGTAGGAACATTATTCATACCTCCTGGTGAGCATTTAGACACATTCATGTGATGATTGTTATTTTTAAATCTGATGGAGCGTCTTTATAAGATAACACTGGAATATAAGATGTTCCTGATGTTTGTGAAGAGTTTCAGTCTGGTTTGTAATCCCACCTTAACACTGAAACAGCACTTTTAATGGATTTTAGTGATTTTCCTCAAACTGCTGACTCAGGTTGCTCCACTGTTTCAGTTCTTTTAGATTTAACTGCCTCCTTTATCACATTTGTTTACAACATCCTTTTGTAAACACTTGAAAACGTTATTCTGTCTTGGTTTGTTCATCATAAAGGTCTTTTTCCGTATTTATTTTTATAAATATAAGGTTATCAAGTTTTTCCCAACTCAGACTTATTTCCAAGGTGAAGCCATATCTCCCAACCAAAGACCTTGAAAATGTGATTCATGCTGTCATTACATGTCATTTGGATTATTGTAATTCTTTGTATGTTGGTTTAGATAAATCTCCTCTGCATCGATTACAAGTTTTCCAGAATGCAGCAGCTTAACTTTAAATGAAAAACACAAACACATATCCCCAGTTCTGCTGGCTTCTCTCCATTGGCTTCCTGTTCATTTTAGGATAAATGTTAAGATTTTATTGCAAACTTTTAAAGCTTTAAAAGGTCTGGCCCCATCTTACCTGTGTGATGGAGTTTTAGACGTAAATTCAACTCTGGAAGATTAATGACTAGCATTTCCCCTACCATTATTCAAGCCCCCCCCCCCCCCCCCAATAATTACTTTAGAATCACCAACACAGACCCCGCGTGTGACCAGGTTCCCACGAGTCCATTCATGTTCTATAAATAGTGCTGATCAGCAGCGCAGCTGTAATGTCCCTCAACTTTTAAAAAAGTAACCAGAGTAGTTTGTGAACTCAAATCCAGACAGAATCAGCTGCTGTACAGGTCCTGCTGGACTCCAACACAGAGCTGAGCTCCTCTCCTCTGTCACACACACACTGCAGGTCAGACAGACAGTCCAGGAGCATTAACCCTTAAGGGCCCAGGTTATAATCAATCTTTAAAATGTGGTAAATAAATTATTTTCAGTGACTGAGAGGAAGTTTTTTTGATAGTTGCATCTTTAGCTGTTATACTTTATATCTACAAGAGTTAAAGTTCTTCTAGAGTTCTAATAATTATTAGAAAGGACATGATTTGAGGTTTTTACTAATAATATTTTATTCAAAACATGTTACAGAAGTCACAAGAAGCAGGTTTATTTTGAACAAATATTACAAACATGTTCATTCCTACAAAACTGTCAAATATACAGTATTTACAAACAACACTAAACTGACTCAGATTCGCATAAAATAAATCATGTTTTATAATAAAATGTCTGTTTCCTGCTATGAAGAAAAATCCTCCTCCTGTCCTCCTTGTTCCTAATCAGGGTCAGGGTGGGGCTGGAACCTGTCCTCG
>NW_013952413.1:3169781-3174334 GCF_001266775.1 Austrofundulus limnaeus | reverse complement strand
GTCAGTCAGTCAGTCAGTCAGTCAGTCAGTCAGTCAGTCAGTCAGTCAGTCAGTCAGTCAGTCAGTAAGTAAGTAAGTAAGTAAGTAAACTTTATTTCTATAGCACCTTTCACAGACACAAACATCACAAAGTGCTTAACAGAGAGCAAAATAACTAAAAACAATAAAACAGATCACAAATATAAAAAACAACAATTAAAACACAATAAAAAGCRCATTAACTAAAAGCCTGTCTGAATAAAAATGTCTTAAGATGTTTCTTAAAAGAGTCAGAAGAATCTGAACAGCGAAAGGACAGAGGGAGAGCATCCCAGAGCCTCGGGTCCACCACCTGAAAAGCTTTATCTCCACGAGTTTTATAATGGGTTCGAGGGACCACAAGCAGCATTTGAAGACCTCAAAGTCCTGGATGGACAGAGAGTCGTCAGAAGGTCCAATGTGTATTTGGTAGAAGATGATAAAACCCTCTGGCCCAGTGTTTCATAAAGATGTAAGTTTATTGTATTTTGTTTGGTTTCTCTTTTGACTATGGCTTCACAAAACTATTGAAACATATTGTTGAATAATGACATTAGTTTATTATTAGTTTATTATGACAATTAGTTTATTAGATTATTTTTACTGTTTTGGTCCAAGCGCTGATTGTTTCACATTAATGCTACTTCACAAACTGCTGTCAGTTTTACAGTATGTACGGGGACATCCTAATATGTCTGCTAAAATAATTTGACACCGTAAAGCTTTAAATAACTGTTTGAACCACTACATTTTTTACACCTGAACTATTTTTTGATAATATTTTGGGGGGAGACTTGTGTGTAGATTCTTTGTTTGGAAGGTTTTCTCTGCATGAGCTTACAGTGTGCCAAAGTGTCCTTAAGCAAAACACTGTATCCCCTCACTGCTATGCCTTTCCTGTATGAGTGAGAATATCTAAAAAACGCTGTTCATAGTGTGTAAAAGTACATAATGCTGTGTGAATGAGTAACTCTGTAAACTCTGTCTTTGCAGAAGCTGTGGAGGTTAAAGAGATGATGTTTAATCTGTGAACCATTTACCACTTTGGTTTTGACTCCATTCAGACAGATCAGTCCTGTCAGAGTTAAACTGTTTCAACAAACTGATTTAAACTATTTTAAAGTCATTATCCAGAGCCTTCAAAGAACCCCACTTCTAAAAGTTCTAAATATCTTTTCAGTTCCCTTGCTATTTGTTCAAATAAACTTAATTAAAAACTTAATGGAACAAGAAGTGCCATATGCAATTTTAACAAATTGGGCTTTTTTAATTTATCACTTGAATTATCAAAATTTGAAAGCAGATTGTAATTCTTTCTTTGTTTATGAGTCATCTGTATTTGTATAATTTTAGTTAAAGATAATTTGTATTTGACATAATCAGCATTTGATAAATATGTTCCTGCTTGAGGACAATCAGATTTTGACCAACATGTAATCCAAATCTTGATTAAAGAACCTTGAACCAACTTGAATCTGCTTATATTCACTATGAACCTAAAGTATGGAACTTACTGTGTATTTTAGAATAAAGCCAGTGTACTGTATGTGTTTCTCCATTATTAAAGCAATATAATTTCTGCTTGAATTTGTGAATTTAAAGTCTCTAATAGTTTTAATGTGAAGAATATTTGGTAACATCTTATATTGGGTCATGTTTTCAGAGCCCTGTGGGTTTTATACTGGTGGGTCAGCCTCTGAGAGATGTTCATCAAGATTGTTTTTGGATAAATTAAACTGATCTAAAAATCTTTCAAGTTTAAGCAAATATATTAACATGGCTAAATTGCGTTTGATAGATAGGGGAGACCGGGGCTTGTTGTCACACTTTTTACACTTTTATATATTTTTTGGAAGCAAAACATCATGTAAAAAAGAAATGCGTACCAGATGAAAGACCAAAGTCTTGGGTATATATTTTGTATCCATGTCATTTTCACATTTTGCATCAGTGCAGAGTTATGAGCAATCAAATAGAGAGAGTGAACATGTGACATGTTGCCCCGCAACACGGTAAGTTGTCTCACTGTATGGGGTAAGATGTCATACTGGATTTTGCAACTAATAAACCAATGACAAAATTATTGCTGTTCTTTTTTTTTTACTCAAAAGTGAAGTTGAGAGTTGAAGTCAGGCACAGAAAATGTTTATTATTGAGCTTGAAAAAATAATTGAACAAATGCTAACATAAGAAATATGTAACATGAAATGGATTACAGTCCTTGAGAACTGCTTGCACACAGGCCAAACTATAGCTCTCAGCCTCAAATGCGTGTTTTACCTTTCTTTAGCTCAAAAATAAATTCCAGATTCAATTTTAAAAAAGCATTGTTTCATTATAAAACTTAGACCAGTCCTGAAATATGAACCTTGTTCCAATGACAACTAGAAGATCCATTCATAAAATCTTGATAAAACAAACAAACAAACAAACAAACAAAAAACTGTCAAATAATTTCCTCACAGTCAGACTCATCATCTGAATCACAGTTCTGGCATGCGTAGATTGATTTGCCAGGGGTGCATTCTTCATAGGTCCATCCTTTGCATAWTATGCACTGCACCCATGTTTCTCCTGGCTGTTTCCAAATGGCTCCACACAGACCAGGCACAGGGACTCATCTTCTCTAGTTTTCCTTTTTCTACCTATAGTTTCTTCCCTGTGTTTTGCTTCTTTGGTGTTTTGGATTTGGTTGTCTTGCATTTCCTTTCAAATGGTCTTTTTTTCCCCTTTACCTGTCAAGTGCCTCCTTCACAGGTGTGTCAGTGAGAATAGCAGTTTTTCTATTTTTTTCCTCTGCTGCTTAACTTCTTTTCTTGGACCAGCTTTTGAGTAAGGCCTAATATCCTCTGGAGTTAATGTGTTGGTTAAGATGATGGCTGGCTTGCTAGGGACTGGAATAGCTTGGTTGGTGCTTTGGCCTAGAGTATCTGGTCAGTCCTGGGTCCTCCTGATTGATTTATTAGTTACCTGTAGGGTCATTTGCCTGACTGCCCTCAACATCCTGTCAGGTTCTGCACTGCAATGTGCTGTTTTCCATTTGTAATTTTTGTATTTTTAGCAATTATTGTAGTTTGTGATATTTGTGGATTGCTGTACAGCACTTTGGTGCAGCTATTAGCTGTTTTTAAAAATGTTTTATAAATAAAGTTGACATTGTAATTCCTGACCATGTCTTGTTGCTTTCTGCTCTCCTTTAAACTACCCCTTTTCTGTAAAAATAAAGTAAAAATATTATGACAACTACTGATAAGCAGATTCTCTGTTAATTTAAATCCTTTTTGAAACTTGCCACATGTGACAACTTACCCCAAAATGACTGAGACATATTGACCCAAACGACCTTGTATTCTAATGYGACCTCTCAAAGTTAGCTTAAAACTGAACAATGACTAAGGTATGACAGGATGCCTTAATGTCTCCTCTAACAAGTCCACAAGCATCACTGTTAGGATTTTTTATCTGAAAGAAGCTTATTTTGAAATATTTCAGCTGTTTTTTTGTTTTGTTTTTTTTTTTTTTTTACTTTGGGTTGTGCAAAAAGGTTAATTGGTGCTCATCTCACCTCACAATGTGCTCGTCTCTTCTATAGGTCAAAACACCTGACCTGATCATGTAAAGGAAGAAATCTAGTCGTATTCCACTTTTTACAGTAGTTGCACCCTCTGGTGGAGAAGATAATTGCCCTTGTGACAACAAGCCCCGCTCTCCCATATTTTATTAGTCATGGGGAAAATAAAAGTGCACAGGTTGTTGGTCACAAACCCATAGGGAGGGAGGCAGCGCTCTGCAGTACAGGGCAGTGTTGCTGTGCACAGACATTTTGGAGGGCAGGAGCTGAAGTGAAAAAAGAGGGCACCTTGTGTAGTGCATCACGGGCTGTCCTATGTGGCATTTATTACAGACACACCTTGTATGTCGTGCACATTTATCTACCCTATTTTAATCAGTAGCTTTAGTCTGTCTGATTCAGATGTTTAATATTCAACACTCTACAGGTTGGTTTCTGTAACAAGCTGGCAACAACAGAACAAAAACAAGTAAGGACAGTTTGTATTTTAAAAATAACCTCCTATAATAAAGTTTATTTGCACAAAGTTACTAGTCGTTTTCTTGTTCTATGCAGGATCTTCCTTCCATCTCTTCTGTCAGTGCTCTGAATCCTAACATTTCAGCTTCATCTGTGACTGACTCATATTTTCCAATGGTTTGTCTCCCTCACCTTCCATGATCATAGATGTCCTCCTGCAGGACAACATGCTGCTTCTCTGTTGCAGCTCAAACACCAACAATTTGAAATATGATATTTATTTGGATGAAACTGCTTGGTGGCAATTTGTCAGTGCAATAAATTACATTTAAATTAATCAGACTCAAAATTACTGTCATGGCCAAAATGTAACACTGACACAAGGGGGTCAAATTCACAAGGGGACCAAAATTCCAATTTTACGTCAGGCCACTTTCTGTCAATAATAAAAAAAATAAAAATAAAAATAAAATAAACAAGGCTGAATAAAATAATAATTACAACA
>NW_013952413.1:3167775-3169730 GCF_001266775.1 Austrofundulus limnaeus | reverse complement strand
TTACGGTTAATGCTGCATTTAGAGCACACATAACCTAACAAATAAAGAAAAAAGATTAAATTTAAAAAGAACTCATCTTTGGCATTCGTTATTCCATGTTTAACATTAAAATGAAAAGAGAATACAGAAAAAAATCTAAAGCTGATTCTCTCTACACACAAATGTCAAAGAGTACTGAAAAATTCAAACTTGTTTTTTTTATATTTGTCTTAATTATCATTACAAACAACAGGAAGTGAAGTTCAACTTCTGTATCTGAGGTTTAGAAGGTAAAAAGTGTGACCAGATTCTGAGATAAAAACGATTCATTCTTCTCTGCTTTGACAGTTTTTGAACAATATTTTTCAAAAGTTTTTAAGAAAAAAGTTACATTTGTTTTATTTTATTAAATGCATTTAAAAATTTATCAGTAAAACACTTTAGTTAAAATATTTAAAGTTTTACATTTTTTATTTTTACATAATGAAAAAATAACACAAATCCATAAGCAGGTCAGATGATCTGTGCTGGTATGTCTGTCCACAGATTGACAGGCAGATTTATGTAAGTTTTTTGTGTGATTCTCTTACAGACAGTGTTGCTTCACATTGTTTTCCTTCGGGGAGGGGGGGAGAGTTTGGCGATTTTCTCTTTAAGAATCCTGCATCTTTCACTGACCTCGCCCATTTTCCAGTTATTATTTTTGCTGCATTTTCTTTATTTTTATTTTATTTTATACATAGTTTCCATCCCATTCTGCATAAATCAGATTCATTTTCTTGCGCAGTGTTTAGATATTTATTTTTAACACGGTGGCTGCGGTGTGCAGGACACGCTGCTGCGCGTAACAGCTGACACTGCGTCTTTACGCATTCCTCTCCTGTCTTTACGCATTCCTCTCTTCTCTCCTCATCCTTTTGCACAGACGGCATAGAGACAGAAATAAGGAGACATTATCAAACGGTGGTAAATTTCAGCCATTAAACAATGTTTGTCGATTGTTTCCCCTTCTTTTTGACTTTTCATAATTTAATCAATCAAATGCGGGTCTTTGTTTCAATTTGCGGGACGTCGGGGCAAGAATGAAAAATGCGGGACAGTCCCGTACAGTTTGCCTGGGGATAATTTACCTGCTGGTTAACTGAACTCTGTTGTGGAGGAGAGGAGAAGAGAGGAGCTGCTTCAGCAACACCCCTCCTGTCTGAAGGCGCAGCGCGTTCACTGAGCGACAGCGCACCGTGCTGCAGGCGCGCACGTGCGGTGAAGGGAGGGTGTGAGGGAAATATTAGTAATAATCCATCCATACATCCATTTTCTGTACACGCTTCTTCCTTTTCAGGGTTGCGTGGGTCACTGGTGCCCATATCCAGCAGTCACAGTGCGAGGGGCGGGGTACACCCTGGACAGGTCGCAAGTCCATCACAGGGCCACACATAGAGACAAACGAGACAAACAAGCATTCACTCTCTCACTCACACCTAGGGACAATTTAGAGTCTATTATTAATAATATTAAAAGTATTACTATTACTGTACAGCTAAATAAACTGCTCAAGGGTTTTGTAAAAAAAATTGGTCATGAGTTGGTAAAAATTGAATAACTGAAGTATTTTACTTGTCTTTGCTGCACGTCCTGCTCATAAACAAATCAATAAGCTGTGTAAACACGCAGTATTTATTCAGGAGCAGTGGATGGCGTGACCGCTGTACATGTCAACTTGTCYGGGTTAAGTTACAAGGATTTTACGTCATTTTGCAGGTATACAGACGTGTAGAGCAATGGATATTTTCAAGTCTTACGGATTTTTTCAAAACCTCATTTCCAAATTTATCTAACATGTCAGAACCTGTGGGGTTATTTATAAAACAATAAATAACATCAAACAGCCATCTTCCAACCTGTTCTGCCGCTAGAAATAAATTTTCAACTTTTTCAGCTCTCCTCTCCTCCTGCTTTGCAGCAGGCGCTTTTATGAC
>NW_013952413.1:3160277-3165608 GCF_001266775.1 Austrofundulus limnaeus | reverse complement strand
TGGGCCTGATGGATAGCCCTTCATTAGAGCTAATAAACCAATGAAAATCAGAAGCTCCTATGTTTATCTGTACAATATATTTCCTCACATTATCTGTGTGCCCACTGATTGTATCAGATTTATGGGTGGAGGTCAACGTGACCAGTACCAGAGACAAACAGAGGCAGAGACGAGATATACAAAAAGGTAAGTGATTTTATTTTTACAGGTGCGGGAGGGGTCTGGGGTCTGGACCCGGAACAGAACGATTGCAGTGGTGAGTATTTGATAGTCTTTCAGTAATGGTCTTAAGCATGTGAGAAAAACAGGTGAGTTCTTACAGGCTGGGGAAGGAGATGAGGTGTGGAGGAGTTGGTCCAAAAAGGTGAGGATCCAGAGGTGAATATTTACAGGTGAGTTGGTATTTGCAGTGATACGTGGGAGGCAGCGCATGAGAAACTGGTGAGAGGCTCTGAGTCCAAGGCGGCAGGCAAAAACGTGCTGGAGATTGTTTTCTGCAAACAGGTAAATACAAAAAACATAGGCAATACAAAAACTCTTGGAGAGAGTAACAGGCAGCAGGCTTCACTCATACCAAACATGAGGTGATGCTTCACCGATGAGTTGATCTTCAGCACTGCCTTAAGAAACCTGGAGGTGATGAGCCAAATCGCATGCAGGTGTGGGTGATCAGCGCTGCCACTAATCATGGAGGCAGGGGGTGGAAACACCAAAATGCCTCAGTACCACCTCCTCAACAATCGCCTCCTGGCGATTCAAGGTTTCTTCTCAGGATGATCCCTGTAGAAGGTGGTTACAAGGTCGGGATCCAAGATGAACGACCTTGTTATCCAGGACCTTTCCTCCGGACCATAACCTTCCCAGTCAACGAGGAACTGGTGTCCTCGTCCACGACGGCGAACATCCAGAATGCGATGTACGGTGTAAATAGGTTGATTGTCCAGGAGACGGGTGGGTGGTGGGGTGTCAGCTGGTGGGCTCAGGGGACTGGTGGAGACGGGTTTGAGTTGAGAGACGTGAAAGGTGGGGTGAATCTTCACGGTGGCAGGTAGGCGAAGTCGGACAGCGGTTGGGTTGATGACTTTCTCCACAGGAAACAGACCGATGAATCTGGGTGAGAGTTTTCTAGGAAAATCCTTCAGGTTAATATCTCGTATGGAAAGCCATACCTGTTGTCCTATTTGATAGGAGGGAGCAGCGGWGCGGTGGCGGTCTGCAAATCTCTTGTTTTGCTGTGCGGTACGTAGGAGGGCCCTTTGAGTCTGATTCCATATTCTRCGGCAGCGTTGGATGTGTTGTTGGACAGAAGGCACCATGATGTCAGACTCATCACTGGGGAACAATGGGGGGGTTATACCCGAGAGAAGCTTCGAAAGGAGAATAACCAGTAGCAGATGATATGTGACAGTTGTGTGCACACTCGACCCATATGAGATGGTGGCACCAAGAGGAAGGATTATTGTTAATAACACACCTGAGTGTTGCTTCTAGCTCTTGATTGCACCTCTGTTTGTCCATTAGATTGTGGATTATGTCCAGAAGTAAGACTGACCTTAGAACCTAACGTGTTGCAGAAGGCCTTCCATACGTGGGATACAAACTGAGGTCCACGGTCAGACGATGTCAGACGGGATTCCATGTAGACGGACAACGTGGTTTACCAGGAGTTGGGCAGTTTCAAAAGCGGTGGGTAGTTTTACCAGGGGCACGAAATGGGCTGCTTTGGAGAACCTGTCAATAATGGTTAATATGGTTGTATTACCTTGAGAAGCGGGAAGTCCTGTGACAAAATCCCATGCGATGTGGGACCAAGGGCGAGCAGGTGTGGGTAATGGCTGCAGGAGTCCAGGTGGTTGTTGGTTGCTGCTCTTATTTCTGGCACAGGTGGGGCATGCTGCAACAAACTCCATGATATCATTGTACATGGTAGGCCACCAAAAATACCTCTTAGAAAAGGATAACATGTGGGGAGATCCCGGGATGACAGGTGAAACGATGATTATGAGTCCAGTCTAACACTTTTCACACAATGTCTTTAGGGACAAACCTAGTGCCAGGTGGTCCTGTGCCCGGGTCTGGTTCGGACTGTTGGGCCAGGCGGATCGTGTTCTCAATATCCCAAGAGAGGGTCCCCACGAAGCAGGAGGGAGGTAGGATGTTGATGTCTTCTTCTGTTTTCTCAGATGATGAAAACTGCCTGGAGAGAGCGTCTGGTTTGATGTTCCTGGAACCGGGGATGTAAGTTATGGTGAAGTTGGAACGTGCAAAAAACAATGACCACCTGGCTTGTCTGGGATTTAACTTTCTAGCATTTTGTAGGTATGCTAGATTTTTATGATCAGTGTGGATAACAAATGGTACATCGGTTCCCTCTAACCAATGTTTCCATTCCTCCAGTGCCAGTTTTATGGCTAGGAGTTCTCTGTTGCCGACATCGTAATTAATCTCGGCCGGGGACAGGCGATGAGAAAAAAAAGGCACATGGATGCATCTTACCATCGGATTCAGCCTTTTGGGACAACACCGCACCCACTCCCAAGATCAGAAGCGTCCACTTCTACAAAAAATTGCTTGTGGGGGTCTGGGTGACACAAACTAGGAGCATGAGAAAAACGAGCCTTTAACTCACCAAATGCGCTATGTGCCTCAGGAGTCCAAGAAAACGGTCTTGAAGTGGAGGTTAGTTGAGTGAGGGTTGCGGCGATGCAGCTGTAGTCCCTGATGAAACGCCTGTAGAAGTTTGCAAAACCCAGAAATCTTTGTAGTTGTTTTCGATCCTTTGGAATGGGCCACTCAGAAACTGCTCGAACCTTTTCTGGGTCAGTTCTGAACTGACCTTTTTCCAAAATGAAACCTAAAAAGCAAACTGAGGAGACATGAAATTTGCACTTCTCTGCCTTAACATAAGGCTGATTTTCATGGAGCCTTTGAAGGACTGCTCTGACATGTTTCTCGTGTTGCTGGAGGTCGTGGGAATAATTGAGGATGTCATCGAGGTAGACAAATACACACACATTGAGGAAATCCCTCAGGACATCATTAATAAGGGCTTGGATAACTGCTGGAGCATTGGTCAAGCCAAAAGGCATGACCAAATACTCGAAATGACCCAAGGGTGTCTTGAAGGCTGTCTTCCACTCGTCACCCTCTTTTATCCGAACAAGATGGTAAGCGTTTCGAAGATCGAGTTTAGTAAAGACAGTGGCCGAGTGGAGCTGATCATGCACAGAGTCTAACAGGGGTAGTGGATACTTGTTTTTAACAGTGATTTGGTTAAGGCCCCTGTAATCAATACAAGGTCTAAGGGATTTATCTTTCTTGGAAACAAAAAAGAATCCTGCCCCTAGAGGAGACTTGGAGGGGCGGATTGTACCAGAAGCTAGGGAATCGTTGAAATAAGTCTTCATGGCTTCTTTTTCAGGGCCAGAGAGATTGTATAAGCGGCTGGAAGGTAACGGTGAATCGGGTAATAGTTCTATGGAGCAATCATATGGTCTATGGGGAGGTAAAGAGAGTGCTTTGTTTTTACTGAAAACGGCTGCAAGGTCGTGACACACTACAGGAACAGAAGACAGATCCGTCTCCTCGACGGGTTCTTCCCCTTTAACCGAGGGTGAAATGGCTGACTTTAAACAGTTTAGTAAACAGAATGAACTCCAATTTTCAACTCTTTTTTCCTTCCAATTAATAACTGGATTGTGGGTGGAAAGCCACGGAAAGCCTAAAATGAGCTGTGGGGATGTGGCGTCGAAGACGAAAAACTCACTCAGATCATGATGATTTCCAGACACGATGACATGTAGGTTGGGGACCAGTTGGTTGACTTGTGACAAGAGTTGTCCAGTGACGCCGGCAATGGAGCGTGGAGGATCAAGAGGTGAGGTGGGAATATTTAGTTGTTCCACTAAATCACTGGAAATCAGGTTTTGTTCCGCCCCAGAGTCCACAAGAGCGGAGATGGGTAGTTTGATTTGTCCACAAACTACCGTCGCAGGCAAAAAAACAAAAACAAAAACAAGGAGGTAGGGGAAAGGTTGTCAGGTCTCGTCAGCTTCCACTGTTCTGACGAGACGGCCCGTTTCCCCGCAGGGGGCAGGTGGCGACGAAGTGTCCCTTGTTTCCGCAGTAGATGCACAGCTTAGCAGCAAACCGTCTCTGTCTCTCCTCAGGAGTCAACCGGGTGCGTCCGATTTGCATGGGTTCGGCAGAATTGGTAACAGCTGTTGCGTGAGGAAGAGGAAACTCACCACTGATTGCAGAGGCTGAAACCCGCGGCATCTGAGAAGTGTAGTTTTTTTTCCTTCTTTCGCTCTCTTAATCTCTTATCAATACGTCTGGACAGTGCGATTAATTCGTCAAGGCTTTCGAGTTCGTCCCGGGAAGCCAATTGATCTTTAAGTTGTTCAGATAATGAGTTTATGTAAATACCTTTTAAGGAAAGTTCCTCCCAACCAGCCTCTTCCGCCACAATGTGAAAATCCACGGAGTGTTCGGCTGCCGACTTACTTCCTTGTCGTAGATTGATCAGTCTTTTCGCTGCCTCCTCCTGCTGGAGGGGATGATCAAAAACACGCTGGAACTCCTGAATGAACAAATGAGAGGTGAGTGTATCCGAAGAATGAGCTGAAAGAAAAGCTTGAGCCCATCTGAGAGCCTTTCCCTTTAAAGCAGACACTACAGTATGCAAGTGACTCGGGCAGCATAAGTAGGGAAAAGTGAAGGTGAACGAGCGAAAGCCAACCGGCACTGCAGTAAAAAACCTGCACACTGATTTATATCGCCATCAAATAATTCAGAGGGTCGGATGTCTGGTTCTCTCATGGGTAAAACAGGTGGACTGGGTGTTGTAACGGGAGGTGTAATTGGGTTAGAGGAAAAAACAGTGTTCAATCTGCAATCAATGGCAGCAATGCAATGAGTGACTTGATTTAATAACACACTGGTCTCCTGTTGGAGCTGAAGTAACTGATTGAGCTTCTGGTCATGAACTAACATTGTAGGGTCAGGTTGACCATTAACCCCGGGTGTCTGATTGTCAGAGGTATTGCTCACGGATATTTTACTTGGCTGAAGCATACTATCAGATTTACAGGTGGAGGTCAACGTGACCAGTACCAGAGACAAACAGAGGCGGAGACGAGATATACAAAAAGGTAAGTGATTTTATTTTTACAGGTGCAGGAGGGGTCTGGACCTGGAACAGAACGATTGCAGAGGTGAGTATTTGATAGTCTTTCAGTAATGGTCTTAAGTAGTGATGGGCAGTTTGAAGCTGAAGCTTCAGCACATGTATTGAAAAAAACAACACACTGTTTCAGAAGCACTGTGTCT
>NW_013952413.1:3155667-3158464 GCF_001266775.1 Austrofundulus limnaeus | reverse complement strand
TGTGTGTGTGTGTGTGTGTGTGTGTGTGTGTGTGTGTGTGTGTGTGTGTGTATGGTTGTGTATTTAGTGTCCATCAGTACTGTATTTTTATTACACAGGGTATTGCAGTGTGTGTGTGTAACCCTTTAGTGTTTTAGGATAAGTCAAAATTTATAGACCAGCTGCTAGGTTCGACAAGGTTACAATAGGAGCCAAGGTAAGTGCAGAATGAAATGGCTGAAGCCAGGAAATGTGTAAAAATGGTTATTATTTAAAAAAAACAACAAAATATAACAAATACAATTTAACAACAACAACAATAACAATAACAAGCCGGCATATCAAAATCAAAACCCCAGTCCTATTGAGCTCAATATTTCAGTGTCTTGTTTTTAGTCGTAAGTCAAGTCAAAATGTTTTTGAAGTTCAGTTCCTTTTCCGTTCAGTGGTTTGTATTGTTACCACATAGATGTTCGCATGGAGGAGAAGGAGGTGGTTCTTCAATGGATGTTCAGTTCTGCTCTGGGCACAGGCTCACCATCTCCATCTGGGGAGAATCCAGGGATCCGATCCAACTTCTTAATCAGCAAAACAAACCTAGCCTACACACAATAATGATATTATTGCATACAGCTAAATAAAATCAAATTTCTTATCCGTTCTTACAGCTATAGCTTAGTTTTTATCTTAATTTCTCTTATTACCACAGTAATATTTTACATGCATGTTTCCTTTTTAACTCAAAATATCATTTGTAGCACATGAAACAATTTTTAATCATGAAAAACAAATAAAAGAAATCTTTTTTAAATCATGAAGTTCTGATTAGTATTTCTAATCAATTAATTGATTTCTAAACCATTTTCAAGCTTTTGTAAATCATGACATGAATTACAGTTAATTTGTGTAGTCTTTCTAATTTCAATATTCTTCACATCAGTAAAACTCTTTCAGCTACTGAGTTCATCATTACATCTTCACTGCAAGTTTCTCCAGATGAACCATAAAACAGTACATTTAACATCAACAAACATAACAAATAGTACATTCAACCAAAAGAAAATAGTGCAAAAAATATCTTAAAGTGCTTCCTTATAGCACTGTAAACTGAAATATTATGGGGTAAAACCATATTTTAACATAAATAACATTTTCAAGGCTTTTAAACAGAAAAAAATCCTCTCGTGATTTAGCATTAGCTCTATGCTGATTTTAGCATGACGCTAGCACATTTTCTTCAGCAAGCACATGGTCTTAACTCACCAAGATGTGGTATCAATATGGACACAGGAATCGACAGCCACACGGTTTCTTTATCTCTTGCTCCCAATAACTTAACATAACAGATATTCCAAATTAGTTTCTTGAAAATGCAATTATTGTTTAGAATACATTTCTTCATTAAAACTTGCCGCATGAAGTACAAGTTCAACAAAATATGTCTACGGCCTGCTTCTTTCACTTTCAAAGTGAAACTTACAGTGAAACCGTAAATTAAGTTAGAAACAGTGGCTCACACTTCTTCTTTTCAAAAAAGAGTATATTCAAAATAAAATAGCACAAATGCCTTGATATAAATAAAAACAAAGAGAAATAGAGGATGTTTTCTCTACTGGGTTACATGTGTGTTGTATCAATGTGGGTGTGTGTTGTGAGTGACCATGTCAGAGTGAGAATGTAAACTAATGTATCAATATGTTTCTAAATGCACATTGTGTGGGTATGTGTGTGTGTGTGGGGGGTAATGTCAATGTCTTATCAATATGTTAATATGTTTAACTGCTCATTGGAGACTGGTGAAACGCAGTTTCAACTTCTGTGCTAACCCTGTTACATAGATTCTGACGATAAAGTAAACTTGAACTTGAACTTAATAGTTTTTGAGCTATAACCATTTTTGTATGTCCAAATACCCCTTTATCAGATAAATTGGGGGTCCGGGGGTGGGGGCACCGATTGGTGGGCCTGATGTATAGAGCTTCATCAGAGCTAAACAACAAAAGAAATCTGAAGATCCTATGTTGAACAGTTTCTGAGTTATAAGCATTTTTGCATGTCCAGACACCCCACTCTTTGGATAGAGCCCCCTCCTCAAATATGGGGTGTATCGTCAAACCGTTGGCTGGCGCAGTGTAGGTCAGACTCATCTACAGTCCTGCCAAATTTCATGTTGATCGGTGCAGCCGTTTTTGTGCTACGGTTGACCAAAAATCACTGAAAAAAGCAGTACAAAAACAATATGACTCCCGCTTACGCTTCGCATGCGGGGGTCATAATTAAAAGATTAATTTTAAATCAGAAAATCGAAAATAAAGTGCATATAAAAATAACTTAAGATAACAGATAATGGTAAAAAATAGAATAGGGAAGGGAATAACGTGTGAAAATGGGAACCAAAATATTGGTACTATACTAGGTAATACATTTAGCAGACTTTTTAAAGATCTTTAAAAGCTTCTTTTTTTTACTTCAAGCTACTTTATGACTTAGAAACACATTATTGTGTTTTTAAAATAATAAAAATGGGCATGCTAAAAAAGAAGAGTCAGGCAGCTGTAAGCAGTTTCTGATGATCAAATGAAAAAAATATCAAAAACTTGACACAAGATGCTTCACCCTTCAGGTGATCATTGACTGGTTGTCCACTTTGCAACAAACACTTCTTTCAGGATCACCTCACTTTTTATTTTGTCAAACTCTGTTATCCTTTCAAACATTTAACCAAAGAACTGGAAACAATTTGTGTCTTTGTGACCTTTCACCTTTTTTTGTCATTGAATCGTGTGAACAACAGCTTTTTTTTTACAGACTTGACAAC
>NW_013952413.1:3153834-3155369 GCF_001266775.1 Austrofundulus limnaeus | reverse complement strand
TTTATTTATTTATTTATTTATTTATTTATTTGTTTATTTGTTGTTTGTTTATTCTGTTTATTTGTTTGTTTATTGGACAGAAACTCGATCATGTTCAGAACAGGCGTGACAATCGTGCAACTCAACAACATAAAGATGAAACTTGGCAAAGTTTATGAGAAACTGACACAGCTGCAGCAGCTGGCAGGTAAGAGTTTTTAGTTTCATATATGTGGAAGTTATAGGAGAAAAAAATAATTATTAGGATTTATTCTTTTAAAGTGTTTCAGTATATTTGAAGTACTGTCAGTAGGTGTTCTGTTGGATATTTATTTGTGCAGGTTCAGTTCGGTGGAGCAGCAGCATCAGACCAGCCCCGTTACTGACAGCCGCTCCTGTTCGCGCCCTCATGGACGAACAGATCAGCATCAAAGGTCACTTCCTGCCCCCCCACTGTCCTGTCACAGTGTGCGCTCGAATGCACAGTGACGAGGGAGACCTGTGGGAGTCCTTTGCTCATTACAACACAAACGCAGGAGGCACTTTTAGCTGTGAGAACTATTTATGAACCGTATGTTTTTATGTTTATGTATATGAACAATCAAAGTAGCAGATTAACATGAAACATATTTACTGTTTCAAGGATTTCTAAGCTGGCATTTTGTGTTTTTAATATCTTTTCTGTCCACTCAACAGTGAGCAGCGATCATTCAGTGGGAGGCTCTTATTTGGGCTGTGAGCCAATGGGACTCTTCTGGGGGATGCAGCCAGCTCCTGGAGGAAGAGAAGGTTTGAGGTAGGTAATGACAGCCATGGGCGTATCTAGCCCTGTCTTAGGGATGCTTTAGCACCCCTAAAACTATACCTCATCGCCCCTGAAATTAAAGAAACTGTCCGACGTCCCCGTTTTGGATGACTTGTCCCTGTAATGTTGAATGCTTTTATTTTGAAAAACATGTATGGCCTTCAGGAGGAAGTTGAGGCTGCGGGTAGAGGTGGGGATGCTGGGAATTTTGGTATCGATCCGATACCAAGTAAATACAGGGCCAGTTTCGCCAATATCAATACCGATACCAATACTTTTAAAGCTTCATAATTTGAAAAGATACAAAAGATCTAGTTTAGAATTTCACCAAATATTGTATGTGACAACAAAATACTTTATTATAACAATCAATATTTTTGCTTGCCAACAATAAAGCAGTAACAAACCAGTTTCCTTTAACATTAGGAAAATAAATCTTTTATACAAAAATAAAAATTATTCCCTCACCACTAGACATCTTTCATAGTTATTTCTTTGTTTCTTTTATTAAATAAAATTGTTCTACGGAAAAACAAAAATAAGGAATTTTCTTCCTTTCAATACAATTCTGTTTTGTGTAAATAAACAGACTAAAAATAGCACTCAACACAACTTAAAGAGTGTGATAATTTTTATGTTTTTTGTGTATTTGTTCAAATCTGTAATATTTGCTCTAAAACGTGTTTTTGCTGCTCATATGGGTAGAGCAGTGGTACTGCAGGCTAATTTGCATATTGGTTAACGGCTCTCC
>NW_013952413.1:3148831-3151511 GCF_001266775.1 Austrofundulus limnaeus | reverse complement strand
GACTCAGGTTGCTCCACTGTTTCAGTTCTTTCAGATTTAACTGCCTCCTTTATCACAGTTGTTTACAACAACCTTTTGTAAACACTTGGACATTTTATTCTGTCGTGGTTTTATTTGTCACAGAGGTCTTCTTCAGTATTTATGGAGAAAACTCTTCTTCCCCAGACCCTTTTTGTTCTGGTGTAACTCAAGGGTCTGTGTTCAGTCCTGCTTTGCTTTCATTGCATGTGTTGTCTTTGAGATTGATTTTCAGGAATTATATTATTGCCTTTCATTGTTAKGCTGATGACATCTGAATTTATCTCTCCTTCAAACTGGGTGTCTCTGCTCCACTGCAGCCTCTGTTTAACCCTTTATAAGATGTCAGAAACAGTTTAAAAAACAGAATTTTCTTATCTAAAATGAAAAATAAGACTAAAATCATTCAAACATGAATTTGTCTGCTCACCTGCTCCTTCTTTTTTAGTCTCTGGGAGACGGTGCCTATATCCAGCAATCAACTGAATGTAKTGTATCATTCAAATCAAATCAAATAATTATAATTTACTTGCAGAATCAAGTAACCACAGTTGTCAGAACCAGTTTTTATCAGTTATATCAAATTGCCAAAGCAAAATTTTCTATAAAAGACCTTTTTCCATGCCTTCATCACCTATAGATCCGACTGCTTCAACTCATGTATCCATTTTTAAAGTTTAAAGGAGCCACAGAAYGATGTTGGCTAACTGTTGTGCTGGGTTCCTGCAGGCCCAGGCCCCTTTCCCGCCATGCTGGATCTGTGGGGAATGGGTGGAGGACTGCAAGAGTACCGCTCCTCTCTGCTTGCATCAAGAGGCTTCGTTAGTCTTTCTCTTTCTTATTTCAGGCACAAAGATTTACCTGGTCCACCTAATCGTGTCAATGTTGGAGATTCATATTACAAAGTGCGTAAAGTTCAACAATGATTTCATTTGGTGCTTTACTTGAAAATGTTTTTTTAATCATCACATGTTCTATTTTAAAGGCAGCGTTCCAGCTGCTTCAGAATCACCSTCAGGTGGTCTCAGACAGAGTCGGGATCATCGGCCTCTCCTTCGGATGCTATTTGACGCTTCGCATCGGGGCTCAACTTGGAGTTAAAGTCGGTGATAGAGCTTCCTGTCTGGTTTTATTATTGCTCTATAGAACAAACAACATAAGTAATAATTAGGGGTGCAACAATACATGCATTGAATTGTTTAATACAATGCTCTGGGTTCAATACGCACTATGTATCGAACAATGCAGATCTTTAAAATCTATTTTATCAGTTTGTCTTCTGAAGGTGCTCTGTGTTGAAGGCTCAGTGGATCTGTGTTCGACTACTCCACCTTGGCTGCATTGTCGAGCACAGATCCACTGAGAAACTTACTGTTTTCAGCAACATTCATTTATTTATTTAAAAAGGACAATGCACATTAATCAATATTCTGTGAATATAAAGCGCCAGAATTAGCACAACAGCTAAATTTCATCTGTAGTCCTGAGCAGATAAAAAGGTAACAGTTCATGAAACGTGCACAAAACAGACAAAATTCAACACTGCCCAACAAACACACAAACTCTTCAACATTTAATTTAAGAACTGTACTTTGAGGTTAAACAAATGTTCTTTATTAATTTCAATAATTTACAAGTTTACAAGGAAATTTCTTCTGTTTTGTATTTTAAAAATATCGAACCGACATTAAAATATCGAACCAAACCAAATCATGAATTTTCTGTATCGTTGCACCCGTACTAAAAATGTATATTCACTGAAATTTTTATATTCCAACAACTTGTTCTCCTCTTCAGCCTTCCTGTTTGGTTTGTATTAACGGCCCTGTTGGAAGTACGGCAGCATTTTCCGATTTAGAGGACATGACTGAAGAGTTTGGCAGGTAAATGATTAGTTAGACATCGAGTGCAGTAATCATCTGTCAGCCACCGAGACCATTAATGCTGAGATAAAACAGTGATGTTTCAGTCTGTTTCCTCATTTTTTGTGGAAGACAGAATCAGTCTGGTTTTTCTTTTTTTATGTTGTTAGATCACTTCTTTCTACAGACCTCACCAGAACTGCAGCTCAGTGTTGGCGTTTAGTACAATTCGCACATAGAGATTTTGGGCTCTCTTAGTGTTTAGRTGTATTATTTACTGTTAAAGACATTATCCCTGGTTCATTCCATTTTGTTGTAATCAACAAATGATTGGGTTTATCCACTCCTTTTTATTTTAGCTCCAACAAACTTTGCAAATATGATGATCGAGGTTATATCATTTTCAAAGATCTCTCCTTRCCTGCTAATCTTCCCCCTGAGACCATCGTCAAGGTAAGACTTTAACCAGCTGCTGTTAAAACATCACATAGGATGAAAACAAATTTGTTGTATTGATGGACCATCTACATCCTCTCACATCTCACATCAACATTATTGCTTTGTTTTCGCTGGTGGGCATTTAAAGTTCTTCTCAGTGACATTTTTTGTGTTTCTGCAGTTGGAGAACATCGACTGTCCTCTRATGTACATAGTGGGTGAAGATGATTTGAGTGCATCAAGCTCTGAGAGCGCAGACATGGTAAAAATTTATAWTTTTTCATTACAACTTGTTTATTTAATTTTATTAAGCTAGATAATGCAGTTTATAGTTTTTAATATCTAAAGGAAACATCTTAATG
>NW_013952413.1:3143938-3147220 GCF_001266775.1 Austrofundulus limnaeus | reverse complement strand
GTTTATTTACTGTCTTAGTTGTGTGTGGTGTTTAATTTACATTTTGGAGACTGAGAGTCCACTTTGTTAAACATTCTTTTAAAAATGAAAGTTTATTGATTTATTACACTTACATATTATGCTTTTATAATTATTAGTTGTAAAACGGTCACCAGGCAATATTATCGTTTATCGCAATAAATTTTGAGACAATTAATCGCCCAGCAAAATTTGTTATCGTGACAGGCCTGGTTGTATGTATGTTGTATGTTGCATGTTGTCTTTGAAATTGGTTTTCAGGAATTATAATATTTTCTTTTCATTGTTTTGCTGATGACATCTGAATTTATCTCTCCTTCAAAGTGGGTATCTCTGCTCCACAGCAGCCTCTGTCTAACTCTTTATAAGATGTAAAAACAGAATTTTATTACTTGAAATGAAAACAGACTAAAATTATTTGTCCATGCATCTGTCTACTTTATGTGTTCATCACCTCTGCAGCTCGTTTATAAAACTTTATGGATTAAAGGAGCCACAGAACGATGTTGGCTAACTGTTGCACTGGTTTCCTGCAGGCCCAGGCCCCTTTCCCGCCATGTTGGATCTGTGGGGAATGGGTGGAGGACTGCAAGAGTACCGATCCTCTCTGCTTGCATCAAGAGGCTTCGCTAGTCTTTCTCTTGCCTACATAGCACACCAAGATTTACCTGGTCCACCTAATCGTATCAATGTTGGCGATTCATACTTCAAGGTTGGATGAGGTCCATGCTTCAGTTATCTGGTGGTTTAATTAAAGATGTTTTTAAAACGTTGTATGTTCTGTCTTAAAGGAAGCGTTCCAGCTGCTTCAGGATCACCATCAGGTGGTTTCAGACAGAATCGGGATCATCAGCCTCTGCAATGGAGTATACCTGGCCTTTCGAATTGCTGTTGAACTTGGCCTTAAAGTCGGTCACAGACCTTCCTGTCTGGTTTTGCAGCTGCTTTGCAAAATGAATGATAGATCTAGATAAATATTTAATGAGCCATGAATGGAATTTCTAAAACCTCGTTCTCTTCATTTTGTTCTCCTCTGCAGCCTTCCTGTTTGGTTTGTATTAATGGTAATGTTGGAGGCGGGGTGGCACACTCGAGTTCTGAGAATTTTGTCCATGATCAATTTAAACGGTAAATGAGAAGAGACTTGTTTCATCTGTAGTCAGTCACTGAGGCGAAAGTTCAAAGTCACTTTCTTCAAAATAATGGTGGTTCTGCTCAATTGCTACTGAGAAGCATCATTTCTTTTTCACGCAAAGCAAAATCAAAACATGTTTCCACATTTTTGCAGTCAGATCAGTGTGTCTTTTATTTTATGAATACTTTTCCTGCATACTTTTTCTGATGGGCATAGATCACTTCTGAAATACTGAACTTAAAACATCAAAGTGCAGTCAACAAACCAGTTTATGATCTCTTTTTTTCTTTTCCTTCCTCTCAGTTCAGTTGTTCAGTTTTTGAGTTGGTGTCACTGTCAAGCTGCATTTTAACAGAAATTTCATTTGTTTCTGAGATCATTCCCAAAATTTTAATGTACTTTAATCTCCATTTTAATATCAGCTGTTAGTTGTTTAGTCTTGATCTCCTCATACATAAATTTCTTCTCCTAATGGTTTAATTAAAATTTACAGTTTCTGATGAAAATCAACAGGTTAGATTGACATTTTGCACCCTCAGTCATAAACATCTCCATCAACCTCTCTATATAGTTCCTTTTAGTATTATTAACTTTCTGAAAATTAAAAGTCTAAAAGTCAACAAGTTGTGATAAAAAATTATTATGTTTATCTGATGTTTTGTATTTTTAGCTTCCTGAAATATTGCACGCATGATGATAAAGACTATATCCTGTTCAAAGACGTCACCTTACCTGCTAATTTCCCCCCTAAGAGGATCGTCAAGGTAATAAAACCAAACCTCTTACAGCTGGTGTTAAATGTTGAGTGATCTAACCTCCGACAGACTCAGCACATGAACAGACCCTCGTTGCTCTGTGTTCACTGGCAGCCATTTAAAGTTCATCTCAGTAACATTTGTTGTGTCTCGTGTTCTGCTTTGACTCGTTGTGTTTCTGCAGTTGGAGAAGACCGACTGCCCTCTGTTGATCATCGTGGGTGAAGACGATCTGTGTACCAGCAGCATTGAGAACGCAGACCTGGTAAAAATACTTTCTCATTTCAGTTTGGTTTATTTTACACAGATAGAAAACACTGTTTATGATGTTGTACAATAAGGTTTTTGTGATCGAACTTATCATTTTAAGAAAAACAGCAGAATATCGAATTATTTTAGGAATCAGTGAAACAAACTTTTTTCCCCTTTCTTTTATTTATTAAAACTTTTTTCGTAATTGATTATTTTTTTATGCATTCTTTCTAAGACAGGATGTATTTTTTGCCTGAGCTCTAAATAAAAAACCCTTTTAGCATAAAAAAGTCAAACTGCAGAGCTGGACACCTCATTTCAGGGTCACAGTATCAAAGGTCCTTGTCTGACATCTCATTCTTTTGATTACTCCGTTGATGTACTGACAGATGTGTTATGTACCTTTGGCATTACTCAAGTATTTTTTACTGATTTCTTGATAATCAGATTGAGGAAACCCTGAGGTCTGTCGGTAAATCCCACTTGGTGACCCGCTTTTCGTACCCCGGCGCCGGCCACCTGATCGAGCCGCCTTATGCACCAAACGTTCGAGAATCCATGTGGACCTACAAACCCAACAAACGTAAGCATTAATCATTATTTTCTATATAATTTATCTATCTATTTCCCATTCTATACTTATCCATACAGTTTTGGGGCACAGCAGCTCGGTGGTCAGTGCCATGGTCTTATAACCTCGAAGCTACAGGTTCAATCCCAGGTTGTGTCACAAAACCCAGGGAAAAATCAACTTTCATGCAAGTTAATCTGCTGTAGTGATCCCAGCAAGAAGCAGCAGTCAAAAGGAAAACAACTTGTCTACATAATGTTTGAACAGTTCTACAGAATAATAATATTTAGATTTTTTTTCATCTGCAGTGTTCATCTCGTGGGGGGGGCACCAAGCGCCTCACGCTGCTGCTCAGGAAGATGCCTGGAAAAAGATCCTGGATTTTATGGACGACAACCTCAGGTGCTGAATTGTTATAGTGGGACGTCAAAATGATGAAACAATAAATTTATCTGAGGGGGGGGGGGGGGGGGGGGGGGGGGGGGTCCCGGTTTCTGGTGGCCTTCGGGGCTCCGTCAGTCCATGGTCTGGGGTTCCGTGGGCTTGGCGGT
>NW_013952413.1:3138485-3143521 GCF_001266775.1 Austrofundulus limnaeus | reverse complement strand
GGGTGTCCCCCTGGCGGGCCACACGGGAGTCACCGGCCCACGGGCCTTGTGTTTGACACGTGATCTAAATGTTGAATCCTTTGCAGTCGGGCAATGGGGGACCCACTAACCCCCAGATAAAGTGCTTTACAGGTTCATTAGCAGTCAGGAAGGAAAGTTATTACACCTGCAGTTTAAAGTCATAAATGTTAGCTTACTGTCATTAAAATGTATAATTTTTGTCAAATTTGCAGTATTACTAAAACTTTTAAAGTTGTGCATTAGGCCGGGGCTATTCAACTAAATTGCTCTGGGGGCCACTGCAGRCAAAGAGCTGAGGGGYCGAATATCCAGCAATTAAAGTCATTATGTAATTAAACCAAATATTACAAAGATCCGTTACTTTTCAATTGGTTTATTTTTGCTGCATTTAATCATGAATACAGAACCCAGTGTAATAAAAGCAGCGATATTAAAACAAAATCAAAAACAAAAATAACACGGCCTCCTGACCTGTCTTCCTGCTGCAAGAAGGAGCTAAAGAACCCAAACCCAGTGACTCCATCCTTCATTAAGAAAACCTTCTAACAGTTACCATTAGTTTGTACTCATCAACAGGTGTAAGAATGTTTGATGCACAAAAGTTYGCATGTTCTCTCCATGCAAATGTGGGTTTTCTCCAGGTACTTCAGTTTCCTTCTGAAGGAAATTTTGTAACTGATTAATTGAATGTTAGATGCAGTATTGTATTTTATACTCTCTGATCATTTCAGCCTTAAAGTTAAAGCAGACAAAGAGTTGGTGTGTGTCTTATCATGTGTTCTTTCTTTAGCCTAAACGAAATTGAGTTACGTTCTACGTCTGACGTAAAAGGTAACACCTCCAGGGATTTAACCATGAAGAGAWGTAGATTATACGGTCAATTCATTATCATAGTAAGAAGAAGTTGTCAGTGTTTGGCAGAGTCTCTGCTTTAGAGCAGGGCTCCTGTGCTGTGTTTTGGTTCAGCCCAAGGTCTTACTGAGGCCTGTGCTGCTGAGTGCTGTATGAACCTGATTGGAGTCAGAAGATTGAAAATAAAGTTTTAACAAGAAATCCAGTGGATTCCTGTTTATTCGGAACAGACCAAAAGGAACACTGTTGGTAACTAAATTGCCTCCGGGGGTGAGTGAGAGAGTGAATGATTGTCTCATTTGTCTCTGTGTGTCCTTGTGACCAGGGTGTACCTAAAGAAGATGGATGGATGTTTTTTTGTCTCATAAAATACATTTGTTCTCCAGATTCTATAAGTTAAACCTGTTTGTGAATAATTTCATACATAYATGAGTTACATCCATATACTTCCTACAACTGATGATACTAGCAGGACAGAACGTCCCAGCTGAGGACACACATGTGTACAGCTAATTAAGACATCGGTCACCAGGCAAATACAGTTTGAAACTGGAGGGCAGTGGTCATAAAACGCTGAACTAGGCTCCAAGCTAGGCTTATGGGTAGCCAAAACGAGGACTAATTATATTAAAAAATAATCCTTTACAAGCTTATAAAACAACTCTTTCTACTGCATGTGTCAAATTCAGACGTAGGAGATCACCCAGGGCACAGATAAAACTTAGAACTTGCAAAAAAAGGTTTTATTAACAAAAGACGCTGATGAGGCAGCTAAAAGACTTACAAAAACTTTGACGTGGCTCAAGACTTCAAAAACACACAGGGACCGAACAGGCTGGACAACACAGCTCAATGATCAGACACAGACTGAAGACAGGACACCGAATATAAAGGTAAACTAATGAGGACAAACTAGAAACACCTGGAGGAAACACAAGGGCAATCAGGTGTGCAAGGGTGGGGCAGCTGAGCAGAGAAACACGGGACACACTGAAACTCTAGGAAAACCAAAGCAAAATAAACACAGACTATGACAGCATGTAAGATATTGATTACTGAAAACATAAAATAGTCTATGAAATAGTCGAGAAATAGTCAATGCGTGAAGTCACAAATGCATGGATAAGGATCTCAGCATTATCAAATATTATTTGTTTATTTATTTAATCAGGACAGTGCACATTAATGAACATTCTTATACTTCTGTATAGACTGTAAATGAGCCAGATTGTAGCATAATTACTAAAATAAAAGAAAGTGTCGGATTTTGGCGATGTTCCTAAGATGATAAAAGGCAGATCTTGTAACTTCCTTTAAGTGAAACTCAAAAGAAAGCACAGGATCGAACCACACACCCAGGTTTCTGACGTTTTCCCGACAGTTGATGACCTGATTGTCAATTTTCAGTGTAAAAACCTGGGACAAGCCATGTGACTTCTGAGGTCCAATAACCATTAAATCAGTCTTGTCAATATTGAGAAGCAGAAAATTGTTAGATAGCCAACCCCTAATTGCTGATAAACAGGCCTCCAGCTTAATCAAGTTGACACAGTTTCCAACAGAGAAGGGCATCTGTAGATCGTCAGCATAACAGTGAAAAGTTACTTTAAATGAATGCAGGAGAAGACCAATAGGCAAAAGATAAAGTGAGAAGAGCAGGGAGCCGAGCACAGAACCTTGAGGAACCCCGTGCTTCACAGCGCCGGTCGCAGACAGCTCATTATTGAAAGTAACAGTCAGAGATCTCCCAGACAAATTCGATTTCAGTCATGAAAGTACTTTTCCCGTGATTCCAGTAAAGTGTTCAAGTCTATCCAATAAAATACAGTGACCCACAGTGTCAAACACAGCACTTTGGTCTAACAACAATAGTGCTGCTGAGGGACAGTTATTGTCAGCATTTATCAGTAGATCATTGACCACTTTAGTTAAAGCAGTTTCAGTTGAGTGGTTAGATCTAAAAGCAGACTGATGACTCAAACAAATTATTAGCAGACAGATAACTAATTAGCTGCTGGGAGACAACCTTTTCAAGGACCAAAGATAGTTGAAATATGGGTCTATAATTAGCAACAGAGTCAATATCCAGCCCAGGCTTCTTTAAGATGGATACTACCATAGCTGATTTAAAACAAGCAGGGAAAACTCCAGTAGTCAAAGAAGTATTTAGTAAAACCAAAATGGAAGGTCCTAAGACCTAAGTCCTTAATAGCCCAAGCAGGTAAAGATCTAAAGGACAGGTTGTGCATCAAGCTGTGTTGACAACCTTAGTTAAACTTGACAGAGAAATAGGCTCAAAATGAGAAAACCCTTGGGCGATAACAGCAGGTGGAGCAACAAGACAGTCAGATGAACCACTTGTGGAGTGAGTCATCTGACTTCTCAGTGTATCAGCTCGATCAGGAACGAACATCAGAAAATCATGAGCTGTTAAACAAGAATTACACGTGGTTAATTTGCCCTCAGTGAGTTGTGACACAGTGTTAATTAGAACTTTAGAATTGTGCCTAATGGTTGTAATGAGGTTAGAAAAATAGATTACTTTAGCAGAAGACATAGTGGTCTGTTGAAAACAATTCAACAGACCACTTCAAAAATTCTCAGAAAACCCTGAAGTCTCTGACTTGAATTTGTAAACTGCATTAAAGAACCAGCTTAAACAGAGAGGCACACTTCACATAATGCTTCCACAACACTTTGTGTATTTTAGTCATTTTTTAATTCTATTTTGGGCATTCAAAATGTAAATTATACGTCAGCACAGATGTTGTAGCACAAGTTGCAGGTTGCTGTTGTCGAGTTTCTCAGGTACAGCCATCATGGCTGATAAAAAAAAAGTTCCTATAAAATTTCTGAATATACATACACACTACTTAAACTATACACACCTACAGTACAAGTACATAAAGCACACAACTACATGCTAACAGCATAAATAAAATGTTCCAGCAAAACTTTAAAACGTTACTCAGTTTATCTTAAACAATAATATTTCAGCTGATTTTATGCATGGGATTATATCAAAGTTTCTTCTTTGTGTACCAAAAAAACTTTTGTACCACGCTTTAGGAACCCTGAACATTTATTTTATTCAGTAAATGGGACAGGCTGTGGCCCTCCAACCTGATGAAGGGGAGCCATGGAAAATGATTAAATGAATGAATAAGTTGATTCAGCGACCCATCAAGGTTCAGTTCTCACAAAAATCCCTCACACAGCCGAAAAGATCAACCAAAAGCAAGCTGTTTCTGTCTTCCTCACATTTTAAACATGCAGCTGATTAATTATCGTGGTGGCTCGGGGAGAAGAACTCATGGCACGCCGAGGTGACCATGGCGATCAGGGTGACGAACTCCTGGAAGTCGATCTCCAGATCTCCGTTCTGGTCGAGGTCAGAAAACAGCTGATCCAGAATCTCATTCTCATGGATTTTCTGTTGGAGGAGGAAAATAGGATGAAAAGACGTAGAAACAAGATTACATTTCTGTACTAAGAATTTTGTAACRTCCAGTTTTCTCACTGATCTCTCAGGTCAAGCAGAAAAAGGACACATGCTGGTCCAGGACCCACCATGATGAAATGATTCATCTCATTGTTGATGAGCTCTTTAAGCTCTGCTTTCCTCAGTTTACACTTATGACCAGAGTATTTATGGAAAACCTTAACAATAGTGGCCATACCACTCTCCAAGTCAGACATCGCTTCCTTTGAGGCCTGCAGCAAACAATAAAAACTCATTCCCATCTTACACAAAAACATTTTTTTTCAATATTTAAACATTAAATGCACTGTTTTCCTGCCATTACAAACGTGTCAGGCTGCGTTTAAAGTAAAATCAAGAATTTTCTGAAGATGTCAGCAGTTCTTACCTCCATCAGTAGCAGCTCCTCCGTCCTTGCTGAGCTCCTGAGTGAGACTGAAGAATAAACAGCCGTGTGTTTTTGACCTCGCCCAGATTATTACTGACAACGAGCTGTAYTGATCAATCACATGTCAGCCTTTCATCTGCCACTTGGTGCGTAATGGATGTCTAATGGACATCCGCGGTCAGAGCTTTGCCTCAGAACAATTTGCTTAAAAAATGTGTCATTTCCTTGGTGAGGGTGTGTGTGTGTGTGTGTGTGTGTGTGTGTGTGTGTGTGTGTGTGTGTGTGTGTGTGTGT
>NW_013952413.1:3137069-3138094 GCF_001266775.1 Austrofundulus limnaeus | reverse complement strand
ATGATGATAAATAATAATAAAATTAAATTAAATTAAGAAAAACTACTTTTTACTGGATTTTTAGACCCTTTGCAATCAACAGCCTGTAAGAAAGATGTGCTGTGTTCATTTTTTTTGGTTGAATCGATAGAATATACCAGTTTGACCCTAAATTTTAACATCAACAAGGAGCCTCCCACAGATCTATTAGCTGAAAACTCTGCATATACCCAGGAGATATGTCTCTGATGTATTTTTTAWTTGACCTATCAAAACATAAAGGCCCTAAAACATTTGCATAATACAGTATATGATAACTTGAAATATAAGAATGAAAAAACATGATTTTGATGGGGCAAAAAGTGTAAATGAGCACATCTGATCAAAATATAATTACTTCGCATTTAGTAGCAAATACAACCTTTTAACATTTTTTTTGTAAAAGGCTGACGATCGGAGTGACACTAAGCCAAGTCTGACGTTAAAAGTTAAAGTTTCTATCCAACTTGCACACTGCACTACATCTGTGGTTTCTGAACAGGAAGAGATGCTCGCTGCTGATCTGTGGCCTTGCTTTCAAAGAGGGTCATTACAAACATTTTACACAAATGGATCATTCAGAGCAGCAGAATATGACTGGTGAAACTTTTRAACTCTTTATTCATCTAATGAATCAACCTACCAGATGTAGCCTAATTATTGTGGCCTAATATTATATTATGTGGGCTGAGCATGTAGGAGCATGTACAAGGCATTTCCTGTTAGTAATTCTCCACCCTGAGAGAAACGGACTATCCTGATCTCAAATTTACCAGGACTTTATAGTTTAGAAATACAAAATGAAAAATTCAAACAACAGATTTCTTGAGAGGAGCTCAAGCAATTTAAAGAATGTATGAATAGTATGGTCTAAAATACATCAAATAACTCAGGGGTAATACTACTTGGAAGATAGATTACTTCTAGCTTATTGTACATGTTTTTTTAAAGCTCTATGTAGAAGGATGGGATTATTATGGTTGGCCACTCCTGATAAGGCGTTGATC
>NW_013952413.1:3118292-3136349 GCF_001266775.1 Austrofundulus limnaeus | reverse complement strand
AATAGAGCCAGGTTGCTTTGGATATTCATTTCCCTCACAAAATGAAATTTTACAAATGCATTTTTGTATTTACACAGCTTAACACACAAATTTGGAACATAATACTTCCGTTATTATATGTATTTAAACAAGACACACGTAAAATGATTAAGTTTCAGTTTTGTTTTGTTTTTTTCACCGACACGTGAACGCACCGCGCTCCACTTCCGGGGTTGTCCTACGTTAAACCTCTCCGTCCGCCTGCGTCGTTGGTCCGCACCTCCTATTCTCCAGACATGAACAGGGCGTCCTTCAGCGTACAGAAACCAGAGCAGACAGCTGTCAGAATCAACTAAAAGCTTAAATATTTGAATTTTTCTGAGCGTCCGCATCGTCTCCGAACCCTTCCGCTGACTGAGAGCTGGTCTGCGTTCAGTGTCTGACAGGAAAACACAGCGACCGAGAGAAGGTGGTGTGTCACTCACAGCTGGTAAAGGTTTGTTTTTTCTTCACCAGTTGTTTTCCCTCTTTAATGCTTCTTGTGCTGTATGCTGTTTTAAAATGATCCTCGGGGAGCAGAGGAGTGTAGAAGTGGCTCTGTGGACAACAACAGGTCAAAATAAATCATGATTTGAAATTTAAATATTTAGGTGTCATGGAGGGATGTTTCCATCTCCAGAGGTTGTGCTATTGTAATAATAGAATAATGAACAGTTTATCTTATAAACACTTGTATTTTTATCTCATTGTGGAGTGACTGGAAACTCCTCTATAGGTTGTTTGTCAAAGGTATAAATAATTTTACAGGTTTTATTTGGATTTGGTTTTACTCTGTTCTTTTTCCAGAGATGCCCTGTTTTCATTTTGAGGCTATTATTAACACATCGTGCAAATCTGACCTCCCTCCTCCTCTCTTTTTTTTATCACACAGTTTTCATCAGCCTCCTGGCCTCTTTTTTTTTTTTTTTTTTTTTTTGGTCCAGGCATGGCTGATCTTCTGAGACTGCTGCTCCGGGTGTCAGAGAAGGCTGCGAACGTGGCTCGGGTCTGCAGACAGGAGGCCCTCCTTTTCCAGCTCCTCGTGCAGGAGAAGACGGGAGAGGACAAGAACAAGAAGTTTGTGCAGGACTTCAAGACCCTGGCAGATGTGGTGATCCAGGAGATGATCCGGCACGACGTGGGCGCTCAGGTGGGTGGGGGGTGATCCTGCAGATTGAATGAAGTGGATCTGGACTTAATTTATGTGTCTTGCTTTGTGCAGTTCCCTGAAATGGCAGGTTTCATCCACGGAGAGGAGTCCAACAAGTTTGAAAATGGACTTGGTAATTCCATAGTAATATTTAAACATACAGTTAGCGCTAAAAATAGGTTTGATGTATTTGTGTTCTGGCTGAACAAAGGGCAAACGCTTCGTCTTGCCCCTGTTCAAACATTTGACTGAGTCGTGCTGTTCAAACAGTCGATGTGTCAGGACGCTGACGCTGTGTCAACAGGTGAGAGCGTGACGGTTACTGTGTGCAGCACCGAGGAGGAAACGGCGACACTGCTGGCCACGGTGTTAGACGGCGACCACACAGCCGCGTCTCTGCTGGCTCAAGCCATCCACCAAGACCCCGAGACCATCGACGCCAACGCCGACAGGATGACGATACCCCTCAGGCCGTCCGAGCTCGGCATCTGGATCGACCCCATAGGTAGAAAACGTCTCATCAGAAATCTAATTCAGATTTACAAGAGATGAACGTTAGTGTCTTAAWTTTTTTTTTTCTAAACAAGATGCCACCAGTCAGTATATAGAGGGTCGTGAGGAGGTGCTGAAGGAGGGGCACCTGTGTCCTTCTGGTCTGCACTGTGCGCTGGTTCTGATCGGGGTTTACCTGCGCAGCACAGGTGAACCTGTCATGGGTGTAATTAACCAGCCMTTCCACCACAAAGACCCAGCAGGCGGCGGGTGAGTTCAACCAGCTCACAAATATTTCTCTTAGAAAAACCTCGTTTCGCAGGTTTAGTCATGGCTGATTGTCTTCATGGGACAGTCGTTCTCAGAAGGCTCATGTCTGCTTTTTGGTTGTTAAAGAAAAAAAAACTAAACWTTTATCAGTATTCTAACTTTTTTTTAAGACTTTACACAAATTTGATGGCACTTTCTGTATTTCTGTTCCACGTTGTCTCAAAGGTTTTTGCATTGAGACTCCAGAAAAACTCCTTTTTYGTTGTTGTTGCACATTTTTCTCCTGAACGATCTTTTTTTTTACATTCTCAGGTGGAGGGGAAAGCAGTACTGGGGCGTGTCCTGCGGCGGTGTCAACGTCTGTTCGGTGTCGCGGCCCGGTGGCGGAGCAGAGGAGGACCGCGGTCCGTCTGTGGTCTTGAGCTCCAGCGAGAAGCAGGCGGTAAAGGAGGCGCTGACCTCTCTGTGCGGCCCCGACAAACTGATGTACGCGTCCGGAGCCGGGTACAAGATCCTGTGCGTCATCCAGGGCCTGGCTCACGCCTACGTCCTGTCAGAGGGGAGCACCTTCAAGTGGGACTCCTGCGCCCCCCACGCTCTGCTCCGAGCCCTCGGAGGCGGCGTGGTGGACTTGACTAAGAGCCTGCAGTCGGACTGTGGAGCACAGGGCCAGGAAACAGAACTGACCTACCACCAGCCGTCCACTAAGCATAGCGGAGCAGAGCGCTGGGCCAACCACGGTGGCCTGGTGGCGTATCGAGACATTTCTCAGCTCCGCAGGATCCTCACGTCTCTGAAAGTAAAACTGTAGGTGAAAGATTTTAATGTTAAGTTCATATTTTCTACAGTATTTTAGCTGAAGATGTGTGAGACAAAGTATTTTGTTTTTTAGTACCGTCCTCAACAGATGTGCTGAATGTGACCTGACAGCCAGATAAACACCACCATCAACATCTCTGAAGACTTGATGTCCTCAGGCTTATTTAGGAAGTGTAAAATTAAAACAATTAGCATGGTGCCTTTTAATGGATGCATAGTGTGCATTAACACAACTAAAGGCCCTGTCATGCTAAGATGTCCAAAACTATAATGTTTTAGACAACTTTTGCCAACTTATGAACATTTTTTTCACTCATCGATTCAATCATATCACTACCATCACAGTATGTATACATCCAAAGAGTTCCAGTAGATTTTATTAATTCCATTTTCAATGTAGACATCTTTAGAGTTGGATAAAATTTTCACAAGTTGTCTAAAATGTTGGTGACAGGGCCTTTAGCCACATGACACATATCCCTGATGCTCATGTGACACTTAAATGAGCCGCATCAAAGAGCAGAAACGTAAACGTTTCAACACATTTTAATCGTAACAGAATAGATATTTTGTAATATATATTTAATATTTGTGCGAGTGTGAATATATTCCAAGCTGAAGATGCTACAAGTGGTAAACAATGTGTTACAGTACAAAAAAGTAGGTTTATTTTTGAGTAACAGAGTGCAATGATCCTTAATAATAGGTGTTTGATGGATTTATTCTAAAAGTATAAAAAAAAGTCACAAACCAGGTCAAATATAATAGTGTAAGTGTTGAAGTTAGTTATAAATATATTTAAAAAATGGGATGTGAGAATTTAAATATGCAGTTCAGAGGGCTTTCTTCTTTTAGCCTGACTTTACAAAGCATAAAGCTACTAAAACAATGTGGTTCTGGTCTGACCTTCTGTTTTAGTTTTTTAAGAAAAGAATGCTCCATGCATTATTTGACACTTTTTATTATTTTTTTTACCCAAAATACATCAATCTAACCTCCCAAGACTTAAGCAGGTTGTAGCCTAATAACTGGAAGCTGATAAATGAAGATTTTAATGTGAAAACACTGTTGCCATAATTAGGACAAGTGAGGATTAATCCTCATTATGCTGCAGAAAAACCGTTGTAAATCAGAAAAGGCTGCTTGCTGCTGTTCAAGTTGGGGAGGAAAGATCTGAAACTTCAAACTTTATTTTGCTGCGACTCTGTCCCACAATGTACAAACCACTTAACAACGTTACTTATTAAATATTCTGACTTATTTAAATCTAATGAAAACTATGTGTCAGCAAACTTGGGTAAAATATAGCATCATCTACTTTATTGTTCTAACTGCATCGTTTTCATGGTGCAGAGCAGGAAATGTGATGTATGAGTGTATTCAAGTTTTTTTAGTTTTCAGCTTTTCTTTTGTTCTTTTATGTGAAATAAAAAGTTATTCTGATGATTTGTCTTAACGTTAGAGGCTATGCCAATTAAAAGTGCTCACCTCTGTAGATGTTTTATGGTTTTATTGCTGTCATAAATTAATGGTTAATTTATTTTGACCATGGTTTATGGTAATAATAAAACATGCAAAGGGGGTGAATGCTTTTTATAGGGACTGTAATAGATGTTGATGAGTCGTTTGTGTTGGAGAAAGAGATGTTAATATTGAAGGAGCTCTGGCTGCTGGACAGCTATGAAACTACACAATTTAATGTAATTAAACAAACACAATTACTTCAAACTGACCCACAGCTGCTGCTTTGTTTGGGACAGCAGACTTTTTTTTTAAGTTTCTGGTTTTGAATCCAGCCGTAATAAGACAAAAGATGAAGTCCTGATGGACTCCAGCTCTCTGAAACAACTCCTTGTAAGGAGCACATTTACAGGTGCCCTGCCTTAGTTTTCATTGCCATAACAGTCGAGTAAAGGTCAGAGAGTGGAGGGAGGAAAAAGAATGAAGTAAAACAGAGTTCTTTTACGGTGTGTTCACAGGAAAACTCAGAATTAGGCCAGATGAAATGATGGTACTTCTGCAACAGGTTTCAAATATTGTTTAAACATCTGTCAGCAGGTTCAAGTCCTTACTCTGTACAGAAACCGTTCCAAGACCTTTAAATATCCCCAAAAAATTTACTAAAGCACTTTGAAAAAGTAAAGCAAAATTAAACTAGATGCTGTTCTTCAACAAAAAGGTTGGTCTCTCTATAACACTGACAACCTCAGCAGTCACAGTTACTCTAACTATACCAAGTAAGTCAGCACTCGGATGATATATTTGACTCTGGGGAGCCCAGATCAACCCGGTTGTTCAAAACAAGTGTCAATCAAAAGGGGGAGGGGCTATATAACCATTAATGCAGTATTTGAATTTTAAACTCCAACACTAATCTACAAGGTTCTGTAGTCAAATTAAGTTTCTGCCAGTGAATGTGTTAACTTCTTTATGCCATAGTATAAACTGGAATAAGTTATGCATGAATAAGCAGAAAAAGAAACAGTGTAGATATAAGAAATCATCTTTATTTCTGAAAACCAGAGAGAGCAGGGAAAAGAAACCCAACATTGTTGTTTCATCAGTCAAGAACTCACTTCTTAATTCTCTACAAAAAAAACCCCTGATGATTGTCTGATTTTTTTTTTAATTTTATTTTATTTTTTGCAATAACTCTGCATATTCTGTTGAGGAACAAAAACACTTCTGAAGAGTGGACTCTCACATATTTCTCAAAGCTGAACTGCTACCTTTGCAACACACAGAACTTCACATTCTCAAGTCACAAAAAGGTGGAAAAACAAACTTCGGCGTGGCTCTTCAGCATCAAACAAGAACTTAAAAAATGACATTTGATATGAAGCTAAAACTGCACAGAGCTCTTGTTTTGTTTTGGACAGAGATTATTCCAGATAAATTTTACAGATTTTTTTTTTCTTGTGGCAATCGCTTTAATTGTGCAAAAACAAACTCAATTCTGGATTGATTTGTCTTCAAATTTTACTAATTCACTTCATGTCTGGGAAACCGACCAAATACAAAAGAGAAGTAAAGCGTTCCAGTTTCAACGAGCAACAAAACAACCATTTGCAACACTTTGTGCCTTAAAATATCACAATAACGTTACCGTGTTTTGCTCCGAGTGTAATGGCTGTGCAAGCAGAAGATATTTTCTGGGATTTGACCAACACAAATATCTTCATTTGCAAGTGAGCTGTTAGCTTAGTGAGCTACACCTCCTACTCAGCTGCAGCTGGAGGAGTCTGGTTTGGCTAAATCGCTGATGACAGTTCAAAATCCCTCTTATGTTCATGAAAGTGGTGGGTGTGCAAATTAAGACAAAAAAAAGGACAACACACAAAAAAACAAAACTTCTGAGCAAATGCCAATATATTAAAAAAAATACCCTTTATCCAATGCCTCATAACAATTTCCTCATCGTTAAACTCTCCAAATCCTCAAGCCAAAACATAAACAGCAGCTGTTTCTTTATGGAAGCTGCACTTGAAATCAAAGTAATTTCTAGGCAAAAAAAAAAATTCTTCAAGATTTCAAATTGAACACTGGTTAAATCAGGATTTCCATTAAATTTTCTGCAAACCCGTGACAATTCAAATCTGAACCACATGAACTGGGAGTTAAATGAGCATTTGTAGCACAACATGAGAAACTGATGGAAACGTCTGGAACGAATTGAACCCAACAAGCTGGACTTTGGAGAATAACAGGGGTTTGAAAATCAGCTGCAGCAGCAATAAAACAATTTGCTTTGTTTAATCTTGTGTTTTAGCGTAAAAACTAAATAGTGCTCACAAAGAAAAGAGAACATTCAGCAAAGATCAGATTAGTGCAAAAAACATTCATGAGCTTTACTTCTGATTTATAACTATCAGATATCAACCTTTACAGTTCAAGCAGCTTTACAAATCTGTAAAACTTTTATATTTTCTTTAAAGTTTGTCACAATTCTCATTTAGTTTAATTTAAAATTTTAGTTTAAATGATGACTTAAGCCTGATTATAGTGATAGAAGTGTTTCATCATTTAAAAGGTTTTTAAAGTAACAAAAAAAAAAGGCAAAGACAAAGATCGCATTAAAAAAGCTACATTTATCTACTGAAAAGAGAAAAAGAAATGTACAAGGCAGTTTTATCTTTTAAGCAATGTTGAATAAAATTTTTTGGAAACACCAGCAAGACCAACAAAATCGTTGCACCGCCCAAGAAAGATGCTAATTTAGTCCCTAATTACTTGCAATCGCATAAACGAGGTGCTTTTAGGTGATTTCACCGACGAGAGCAAAAGCAAAATGAAAGAAATGTTAACGATGTTCTGAACGTAAAAACTTGTGAATTTCGCTATTAATGCTGAGTCATTGTCAGTGTGGTTCAGACTTGTCTGCTTTGGCTGGTTCTGATCAACTCAGCAGATTCACACACAAACACTGACACAGTGAAGCTGCCCAGATTCTTATCTTCATTTCTCTGGAATAGCGAGCGATAAATCTCAGCAAACGTAAGCCTCTCATCAACCGCAACTTGTACAAAACATTAGTGAGAAAACTGAAGCGTTAAAGTAAATAAATCATGCGACGGTGGATTTGGCAGGAAGTTATAAAAACAAACAGTTTTGTTACAGCATCGTTAGGACTTCAGTTTTAAAGGCTACAGTCATCTGTAAGACTGACAACATATTAAGGTGAAATAAAAAGGTAAAGCACCGTCACTGCCACTTCTTCAGCTTTAAATACTCTCACTCAAAAGGTTCCTCTTCAGTCTCTGTTCTGGCTGATCTGACTCCTCAGACTCACGAATCCTCTCAGATCTTGGCACGCCAACAGGCAGGTGAGAGACAAGCATGGCCCTGTGTTTATTGTGTGCCCCCCACCCCCACCCCCACACACGATGCTGTTTTGACACAAAGTAAACAGACTTCACCTCTGGAAGGGTTTGCGGACCTTTTTTCTCCTTCTGGGGGGCTTGCCGCTTTCGGCCCAAGACTCGTTGGAATCAGGCCGTTGCGACCCCGGCATGTAGAAACCTGTCTGACCCGGGGCAGGGGGGAAGGGGCTCGCTCCGGCGCCGGGCGGGTGATGAGGCGGCGGACCTGAGGGAAAGAAGCTCCCATTGGCGCTCATGTCACTGGGCGGTCCGCCYTTAAACATTCTGTTGAAGAAGTCCTGCAGGTCGGCCGGGTTCGAAGGTCCACTGGCGTGCTCTGAGGGGGTTCTGCAATGAAAAACACAAAGTTCAGAGAGGGAGGGTTCTTAGTGGCTTAACGTGAAGCTATGTTTTCATTCTGGTTTCACAGACAGTCACGTGACTGCATCCATACATAAAATAAATGAGGTGCTACTAAGAGAGGGAAGGTTGTGAACAGAACGTGTTTGAACACAGATCCAAGACTAATTCTGGGAAAACAGAAAAAAAAATGTATTGTGAACATTTTAAATATAGCAAAACTAAAAAATTAAATATCTTAAACAAAACCTAATGTCTGCCAGTTGGATGACTGTTCAACAACAAGGAATTAATACAAAACTAATATAACAAAAAGCTGCAATCAGCTATAAAAATAAACCTATTTTTCTGAAAAAATACAAATGTCGTACAGGATTATTTTTTTTAAATCAGTGACAGATGCTCCCACAGTAAACAGAACATGAATCAGCTTCATGTCATGAAATAAACTGCATAGAATATAATAAACTATAATCAAAACACTGATGTAAATATTGAATCAGTCAGGCACACCCTTCAGTTTTCTATTTATGTAACTAAGTCAGGGCAAACAACCTCAATAAACCTGAATTATTTATAATTATTAAATGTTTATGAACATGCCAGTCATTACAGAACCTGTGTTAAAAACAAAGATCCAATCAGAGCAGTCTACACTTCACACAGCCTTCACATTTTACTGAATGTGACAGAATCATGCATGTTCTGGTGAATTACTTTAGATAAATGAACTTTAAAGAAGTCCATTTAACTGAGGCACTTTTTACATGTGTTAGTATTTAAAGCTATGTTTCATTTTTTAAGTAATTTAAAAATATAACCTTTATTTTTTGACGCTGGACTGTTTAGTTGACTACGTTCCTTGTTTAATTTTAGTTGTACGATCTGCTAATGGAACAAGCTGACGCTGCTCTGTTATCACATTACATTCAAATCTACAATACCACAGGCTGAGAACACTCAGGCAGAACTGAGGTCAACTCCAGTTTACATTTGTACAATTAGCAACATTTATATTAGGCAGGAACAACAAACAGGCTCTACAGAGCGAACAGCTGCAGAATATTTATTCTTCACACACAGATGGTGGTGGCAAATGTGTGTAAAGAGCTTAAATACACTGAGCAACAACAAATTTCTGCAGAAATCACCCAATCTTCCAACAACTGCACACCGAGCAACCGGAAACAATTACTAAACAGGTTCTGCTGCATGTTGCTCCACTGCCAATAAAACAGTAATAATTCATAGCAGAAATCACTGATGAGTGAGTCCTATTTCCAAAACCATTCATCTCATCTTTTCTTTCTTTTTTTTAAAAGCCACTGAGATTCAAATTTAATGCTTTAATGCCTCCTAAGGTCTTCAATTTTCCAAAATCCTGCAGAGCAAGAGGAAACAAGAACAGAAAACATATACAGCCAAACTTGGGCATTTAAAAAAYAAAAATATTTCTCAAATATATTAAAAAAGGTGATGGCAGGAGTACCCCTGGTTCTAATCAACTCATTTGTGTCCATTTTGTACCTGTGTCGAGTGGCGTTGCTGTTGTTCTTTGAACCGAAGGAGATGTGATACGGTACACGGTGCGTGTCGGGGGAAATGCTTATTCTTTGGCAGCCGGCCCACTCTGAAACATGACATCACAGAAAGTCACTTATTGACAACAATCAAAATAAAGGCAAAAAAAGCAGCTTTTTCAACAAGAAAGGCTAAAATACTATAAGTCTTGGCACTTTGCTGAAGTGGAAAAGAAAAGAGTCGAAGTGTTGAAAGATTTCCTGTCAAAGTTCAGACCACAATCTGACTGAAATGTTTGGGTGGGTTTTTAAAAGGGATGTGCACAGAGTTGTAAAGTAACTAAATACAAATACTTTGTTACTGTACTTGATTTTTGGGTATCTGTACTTTACTTGAGTGATTTATTTTTCAGACTACTTTTTTACATCTACTTCTTAAATTTTCACACGATTATCTGTACTTTCTACTCCCTACATTTTTTTAAAAATGCAAGTAGAAAGTTGTTACTTTTATTTCATTTTTGCTTGTTTTCATTCCAGCTTGTGAAAATATAAATTCACTGCATATAAATTGTGCCTCCTAGAGTGAACTTAATTGTGGTTGAATGAGATGTATAAATATATAAAATTCTGATACTGTATTAGTTTGTACACAAACAAATCATGTCACACTCCAGCAGGACATAATCATTAAAATAAAAGGACTGCACTTAAGAAGTATTTGTATTTCATTTATATTATTGCATTTGACCGCAGCCCTCGGATAGATTTTCATTTTGGGGAAAAGGTTTGTGCAGCCTTGATATATGTATATAAACTGAAACAGCTGGACTAGTGCATCCTAAATTTAACATAATTTAATTATTTTAATACAATATAGTTATTTCTGTATTGTTTGGGGAGGTCACCTCCTAATAAATGTCATTACAGTAAAACTAACTGCTCATTTTAAATTAATACTTTTACTTTTAATACTTAAGTACAAAAATATCAGATACTTTTAAGTAATATTCCTAAATGAGACTTTAACATTTACCAATGTAGTTTTTTGGTATCACTTTGAGGTACTTTATACAACACTGGATGTGCAGAAACAAATACCTCCAAACCTTAATAAACTAAGTTATTTACAGGTAATACCGAGGTAATGTTTATTTATAAAACACATTTACAAGATTAAAACCAAATGACTTTTACATCCTGTACATGAAATGTTAAAACTCAAAGAATTTRTACTTCCTTTTTACCACAACTGTAAAAACTTAAACATCTCACACAAACTTTCCTCACTCACAGCCAAAATGTCTGGTTTTGGGACTTCCTCCCACATTTTTGTGTCTGTTAAAGCCAGATGTGACGTTCAACATCTTTGTTTACATCAATGTGAGCTTTTAAAGCTCAAGTAATATATAAAGTCTCAACTTTCAGTTCTCTGGATGGAAACAATTAGTCAAGAAGTTTTTTTTTGTATTCAAACTGTGAAAACATCACAACCCAAATACCAAGTGGTCTTTGAAAGCTAGAGGAGGTATTTAGCGTGTGCTACAAAGGAACAAGCCAGAAAAGTGATAAATAAAAGCTGTTGTTCACCTGTTATATCATATACTTTTCCTTCCATACAAGCGAAGTACGTGATGCGTAAGCCCAACATGCTCGACTCGGCCCACAGGTCTCCCTCCTCAGCGCTATGGCAACGGTTACATTCAGCACAGAAGCGGGCTTCAGCGGGTTCTCGGTCCATCTCAAACCGCCTGCACACACGGGACGTAAAGAAAATACCACAGAGGTGAAGGTCTACTGCACAAGACGTGATTCAGCTACAGGATGAGTAACGGTGCTCATTTAAGGACATGACACGGATGCAGTGAAGGGATGTTGGGTGTGGAGCAACATACTTGTGCTTGCCTTCACACTTTGTGCACATCATAGTGTTCATGGCTTCCTTCAAGTCGTCTTGCAGCTTAGTGAGAAACTCGTTCATTGACTTGGAGAGCTCGGTTGCTGCCATGCGCTTCCTGTGAGGAAATGAAACAAGTGACTGATGATACCAGAGCAGAAACATCACACGCAGATAAACATCTATAAAAGGTTAACTTCAGTCTTTTGACTGTTGAGTTGTGAGTAATAAGTATCTTACCTGCAGACGCAATAAGAGTAATTTTATGTGGAGATTCAGAGATTTTTTTAAATTTGAGATTCAAACTAATCCTTACTCAAAGTAGCAACAACTTCCATCCTCTATGTTTTAGAGTCTAAAACAAACCTGAAAAGTTTCATACAAGTTAAAGCAAATACCACTACCACTTTTACATTTTTGTCTAAAGAAAATATAATGAAGCATTTATTCGAACTGAAATGAAACCTTTGATGTCCGTGTTGTTTTTCATGGTAAATTTTAAGGAAACCTCCAAAATGAAATTCTTCTAACGGGTAAGACATTTACTATTAAACAGAAGTCAATACAATCCCACTTTAAAAAAATGATTCATCTCACTGAACGAAGAATAAATTTCCAACTTGAGGTTTTTTATCAAAGCTTTTTTTTTAAACCAGCTAAACTCAGAAGGTTTTGTCATAAAAAAGAAATAATTTTCAATTGAGAATTTGAACAAAGACTAAAAAGAACATGTGTGTTTGTTGTTCTGGGGTCACATGACTACATTATTTTATGTTTGCACTTACAGCTCATACTCTCGTCGTGTTTCAGGGTTGCTGACGATATCCCAGGCCGCCCTCAGAACTTTGAATGCCTCTCCAGCTCGTGGGTGTTTGTTCTTGTCTGGATGGACCTGAAAGAGAACAAACAGAGGACAGAAGGTCGTTCAAGTAAAATAAGAAAACACTTTTTGGTTTGGTTTYTTTTTTGCAAAGAAAAAAGTATGCAGTTCTTCTGATTCTCTCCCATCCCTGCCTCACCTGGACAGCCAGCTGTCTGTAGGCCTTCTTCAGCTCCGTCTCCGTGGCGTGGACCTCCACACCCAGCACTGTAAACGGGTCAAGCTCGCCCTCTGGTACTTCAGCCAGAGCCAAAAGTCGTTCCAGCTCCTGGACTGGCTCCCCTCTTCCTGCTCTGCCGGGTGACTCGGGTGAATACGGAGGAGTGTGAGCACTTCTCCTGAACCTCCTCCGGACTCTGTCCAGCAGGGACAGCAGTCTCTTCCAAAACCTTGACTCCTGAAAGACCGTCCAATAGCGTTTCCCCCTTTCTCCGCCAATGCGGACCACCATCCTCTTTGCCCACTGGAAGCTGAGAATCACTAAAGCGCAGGAAAGTCCGAAGCAAGTCAAGACAGCTGACTTTACCCACTTCATAAACCTCGCAGTTCTGTCCACAAAGTCACTTCCTGTGGATTTGATCCATTTCAACACCCGGCTGACATCTGCTTTCATTCCAGGCACATCGCTGATCTTCATTAAAAGCTGCTGCCCAAAGTTGCAAACTTTCACAACTCCCATCTCCACACCTACTCCACAATTGTGTGTTAAAGTTACAATAATCTCAATCAACATGTGGACGCATGAGATGCACCAGAAGCTGAGAGATTCTGAAAGCATCTCTTTGAAAGCTAAGAAAAGTTGGTTGCCCGTCCTCCTGCGACCCCGGCTCTGCAGATGGTGGTGATGGTTGCGTCTGCGAGTCTGCTTGTGTCGACTGCCGCCTGACATAACACTGCCTCTCTGAAAGGAAGAAAATGCACCCTGACCGCTTTGCTCAAACAAGGATCCACCGCCTTTTAATTTGCACCTCTTTCCACTCCCAATGCTCCTCCAGCCAGACTCTCCATTCATGTGCTGCTCCTTTGCAGCTTCATCCTCTTCTTGATTTATAACCTGCGCGTTCTCATAATCTTCCCTCCTGTCGGGCTCAAACTCATCCAGAACCTCCTCCATATCCTCTTTAGCCTCTGTGGATTCATTATCTTCTGCTTCTTCATCACCTTCAGAGTCTTGTTCAGTGAATAAATTTGGAGTTTCCTGAGATTTAGGATGGGATGTTATGTCATCCTGCATGTGCTCATCGGCCTCTCTGGCTTCTGAGGCCAAATCGCTATTAGAGACCTCCTCATCCTCCATCTCTTTCTCAGCCGTTTCTTTCTCCATGTTCCGTACAGATGCCAGAATGAAAAGCTGCAAAGCTTGAGTTTTACAGAACCGGATTTCCTAAATCCATAATCAGCAGCAAACAGTTTCCCACTGAAGTGAGACTGGCGTTCATCACAGAAAGACTCAGGTACAACGAGTCACTTTAAAGTGTCAAAATGATTTCACTCAGCTCACATGGTGGACGGGAGTCACCTGAAAATAACAAGATCAGTGTGAATTAGAAGCAACAGCACACAACCTGTAACCTTCAAAAATAAAAAGAAGAACATAAAAGTAATAAAACAGAAATTTCAGGCTCACTGATCCTACAGTAATTTATTTGATTTTTTTTTYTATTTCTTGGTTGTAATATTATAAAATGTTACTGAACACTGTGACTTTTAAGGCATTTTATTCACAACAGAAACCGAAACACATTAAATGTAGAAACTGTATCTATAATGCCACCCAAGCAATAATTCTTTGTACCAGTTTCTTTTATACAAATAAGTTACAAGATAAAACAAAGCAGTCTGAGCAAAGCTCTGAAAAGTTTATTATTATATGGAGAGAGAAAAAATATGCATGTTAAACAAACATTGGATTTTATAACATTCTGTAATCTAGTCTTCCAGCCGTTTCAGTCGTTGTGCCCTCGGGCAAGACACTTCACCCGCCTTGCCCACTGATGGTGGTCAGAGGGTTCTGTGGTGCCATTGCATGGCAGCCCCGTCCCTGTCAGTGTGCAGCTGTGGAGCTGTGGCTACAGTGTAGCTTATCACYATCAGTGTATGAATCTGTGGGTGAATGACAGTGCAAAGCGCTTTGGGGTCCAATGGGGCTTAAGGTGCTATATAAGTTTAGAGCCAATTTTATTTTATGTTTTTATGAGTTCAGTCCATTTTTCATAAATCTTCATACCATGGAAGTCGTGACATGTAGTAAAGTATAAAATTATGTTAAAATTTTTTTCTTGTAAAATTCACTTTCACTCCACAAAACATTTATACCTCAAAACATTTACCAAAGATTCTACAAAGTACAGCTAAAAACATTTAATCTGAAAACTGATGGACAGAAAATATGAGTTAGTCTAATAAGTTAAATGACTGACACTTTCTACAACTACATAAAATGAAAGAAAACATCTTAATATTTGATAAAATTTTGCACAAAACACATGATTTTACCCATGTTGTCATTGAACTGGCATATTTTTTGTTTTGAACTTGGCGTTGACATGAAGTGACAACAAAGTGGAATTCTTTAAAAAGGTGAACTCCCTGGTTTTTTTTTAATCCTGACGCTTCTTCATCTGTCTGATAGTGACTCAAAATAATCTACAGAAACATCAGATTCTTCTCCACAGTTTGTGTTGTTAGTCAATGTAGCAATGCTTTGTTTGCATGCAGGGATTTCTCTGTCATCACTTCCTGTTACTGTGCATGTGAACATCTCAACAACTGTTTATGTGGCGTGACATATCACTTTGCAATATGTTATTAATGGTATCTTTCCAACAATGCATTCATTTTGATCATGAAAATTTGTTGCTACAGGCACTTTGAGGCACGTTTAAAAATGAAAATTTCGTGCCAGTAGTTCTGCAACTCAAAGTATATGAATATTTCATAAACAGATGCAACGTCATGAAGGAGAAGGTTGTTTCGAAGAGATCGATAAGACAAATGGTCACATGCAGCGATAAACAAAATATGTGCTCTCTGTTATTTTACTCAAGCTTAAAAACGAGCTAGACACAAGGACACGCAGCTTTTATGAGTTAATAATGTCGTTTATAAAGTGCAAATAGAAAGTGAGCAGAAACAAGAAGCCACCGTACAGTTAAATACATATTTGTATTTATGTCATTTTAACCTGACAGGATGAAGCAGTTGTTTGTTTTTACGACAGACGTCGTGTGCTAGCAGCAGCCAGCCTGTTAGCATGAGGAAGCATGATGACAAACGTGGCTAAAATTAGCTCATCTGAAGCTGACTATCTAAGGAAGATTTGAACCAAATAAAGTCCTGCACCTCGATGAAACGACAACTCAGTCTGTACTTTTAGCGTTAACGTCTGTTTAAGCTCGACAGCAGCTAATAATGATAAGGCTGCAAACAGTGAGTGGACTAGCTGTTATTATTAGCGCTTGTTTCCTCTTCCTGCGGGGTTGTTTCCAACACGAAACGAGTCCTGCAAGTGTTCAAATTAACTTCTGGTTCACATTAAGATAAACTAAATGTCATACATACCTGAAAGATAAAGGTGCAACCTTGTTAACAGACAACCAACTCTCCGTGTTGTTTTCTTCTTCTTCTTCTGCTCTGTTTCCTACTTTCATCAAGTTTCTTCTTCTTCTAATTTCTAATGGCAGAACGAAGCTTCTGCCACCTGTCGGTTCAACCATAAACTGCATATTCCACTGGCTCACAAAATCAGGGTTGCAACTGAAACATATATGGAAGAATTCTTCCATAAACATAATTTATTTTTGTCATAACAAAAAAATGAGTAAAAAATGTGCCACTAAGTAATATTCAAGAGAGGGGAACCCTACAAACTTGCTGACATCCCCAATTTCCCCTCTTGGCTAAACAATCTTGCCCTGAAGTTTTTGTCTATAGGTGTATACATTTCCTTTGCTACAAACCTATGGGATTAGTAAAACCTCATAAAGATAAAAAAAACAAACCTGAGACTTTACCTGCTAGGGTAAGAGTTCAAAAACAGTCTTAGACAGTTTGCATAAGGTTTATTTTATAAACATAAATTTAAAAGAGGACAACAAGCTTCAATAAAATGACGAGCAACTGCACTATTCTCAGTAAGTAATTTCAGCTGTAAAATAAACTAGAGTTTGCCTATATGTCAAAAGTTGAGTGCCTAACTCACATATTGATACATTTTGCACTAAATGACAGTAACCTAAAAAAACGTCCTGAAATTCTGGATTTGGTTCTTGATGTACACCCCTAGTAAAATGAATAAACACATTAATAAAATAAATGAACAAAAAGTCCGTCCGTCCGTCTGTTTTCTTCCACACCCGGGTCGGGTCACGGGGGCAGCAGAGAGAACCAGACTTCCCTCTCCCCAGCCACTTGGGTCAGCTCGTCCGGGGGAATCCCAAGGTGTTCCCAGGCCAGCCAAGGAACATAGTCCCTCCAGCGTGTCCTGGGTCTTCCTCTGGGCCTCCTCCCAGTGGGACGTCACCAGAACACCTCACCAAGGAGGCGTTCAGGAGGCATCCTAACCAGATGCCTGAGCCACCTCAATTGAACAAAAATGCATGCTTGTCTTGCCATATTGCTCTTGTTTCTTCAACCAGCAATAGTTAAAGTCTTTGTCACTGTTACTAAAACAATTTAAATGAATGATGAAATTAACAACCTGGTAGAATTTATCATCTATAATTCATAAMAATGTTGTAAATCAAATAGAATTAAAGGTCTTTTTTTCACTGATTTTAGCCTTCCATCCATCCATTATCTACATCCACTTCTTCCTTTCAGGGTCACAGGGGTCACTGGTGCCCACGGCAGTCACTGTGCGAGGGGCGGGGTACACCCTGGACAGGTCCATCACAGGGCCACACGTATAGATAAACAACCATTCACTCTCACTCACACCTAGGGACAATTTAAACTTACCACTTAACCTAACGGCCATGTTTTTGATCTGTGGGAGGAAGCCTGATTGCCTAGAGAAAACCCACACATGCACGGAGAGAACATGCAAACTCGCTAAAAAATACTGTGCTGCTAGCACATATTTCTATTAAATATTAAGTTTTGAAATGTGTTTTATCATTATTTAAACATAGTTTAAAAGGACCCTTTTATAATGAACTTATTACAGGGGTGTCAAGCTTATTTTCACAGAGGGTTTCATGTTTAACTTGGACTGAATGTCACGTTCCTCGTCTCACTACAACGGCTGAGCACTATCAAACAATAACTGAGCTCTACATGGTATTTCCTGCATAGAAACAGTGTTTCAACATGGCGTCTTATAAACACTGAAAAGTACTATATGTACAACTGACAAAAAGTGAAATAAATAACAGAAATACTTTTAAAAGTAAAATTAAGATTTTTTTCAGATGGTTTTACTCACTGATGAGTTTTTGTAAATAGTTGTCTTCTTGAAATCTGAATTCTTTCATTTTCCAACAGGAAATTCCCACTGGAGGGGTGTTCCAGTTTAAATATGACTTGTAAGTGGGAAATTCCCACTTTTCAGTACAACTGGGCAGCAGGAAAATGAGCCGTCTTCCAGCTACTTGAACCGTGTGCACCTTCACCTAGTGGTGGGATGCCGTCAATTCCTGGGAAAAATAAATAACATAAATTATGGGAGATGTAGTTTGTGGTCAAAACAGGCTTTAAAGCAGCACACACATATTTCAAGACATTAATGGTGCGTTCACACCAAACGCGATTTCAGCATCAGGAGCATCAGGTTTACATACAAAGTCTATGGT
>NW_013952413.1:3105253-3116410 GCF_001266775.1 Austrofundulus limnaeus | reverse complement strand
GGCAATCTGCGCCGAGGAGACTCTCAGGCAAGAAGAAGGAGAAACGAATCGGTTCGTAGTGGCTGAGCAGGAGAGTCAGCCTTTAACATCTGGCTCAGACAGATCCAAGTGTTTCTGCTCCTGTTTGAAAGGAAAATATATCTCTGTGCCAGTTTGACTGTGGAGAGAGAGAGAGAGAGAGAGAGAGAGAGAGAGAGAGAGACCTTTGGCAAAGTTTCCTTTTCAACACATCTAAACCTGAAGGTAAGGTCCAACATTATTAATGAGCTTTAAGTTTTGCAATAAAATAGTACAGTGAGATTTCTGCTGAAAGAAAAACGTTTTGATTTAGTGGTTTTCTGGGTGTTCAACATGTCCAGCAGATTGATGTGTTTCCTTTCTCCTGCCTGAACTTTCCAGTGTCGTGCTGTGTGCCATGTCCCTGCCACGCACGCTCGGGGAGCTGCAGCTCTACCGGGTGCTGCAGAGAGCCAACCTGCTGGCCTACTACGAAACCTTCATCCAGCAGGGCGGAGACGACGTGCAGCAGCTGTGCGAGGCTGCAGAGGACGAGTTCCTGGAGATCATGGCACTAGTTGGCATGGCCACCAAGCCACTGCACGTGCGTAGGCTGCAGAAGGCTCTCAGAGACTGGGCGGCCAACCCTGCCCTCTTCAGCCAGCCCGTCGCCAACGTGCCCCTCGGGGGGATCCCGCTCTTCAAAGTCGAAGGGACGGGGGCCAGCGAAGGGGTCGCCGGCGGGCCCAGGAAGTCTGTGAGCAACGGGCAACCGGGGTCTCCCGTTGAGAGAGAGGACCGGGCATGTCTTACGCCCATGTACAGCGGGAGTCCCAGAAGCTCCCAGGCCTCTCCACAACCACCAGACGCACACTACAGAGAAAAACTGTCCCCCATGGACCCTCACTGGCTCAGCCCGGAGCCTGACGGCAGCAGTAACAACAACAACAACGCTTTGGCCTCTGCGTCTGGAACAGAGGAGGAGCCGTCCAGCCCTCCTCTGCTGCCAGCGTGTCCTCCTGGTCCCTCCACGTCGCCCGTCCCGTCTGTGTCCTTCGCCCCGGCGGCCCTGTCGGCCTGGCCCGGGGGACAGCTGGACGGGGAGACGGCGCGGGCGGTGGCGGAGAGCGTGGAGCAGCTCTTCAGGACCCTGCCCAGGTCGGACGCCGCGGAGGTCAAGACGCTGTTGAGGATGAATAAGAAGATGGCAAAAACCGTGGGGCACATCTTCCGAATGGCGTCCCAGGACCCAAACAAGGAGGAGGAGATCCGCAAGTACAGCCTCATTTACGGGCGCTTCGACTCCAAGAGGAGGGAAGGGAAGCAGCTCACTCACCACGAGGTAAAAACTTACGAAACCCACACCTGAGCTCACACTTTACATCCATCCTGTATCGTTATAAAAACCTGTTTAGTCTTCATTCAGTGTTTTTTTTTTTTCCCTCCCTAGCTGATCATCAATGAAGCTGCAGCTCAGTTCTGCATGCGCGACAACGCTCTGCTGCTCAGACGGGTGGAGCTGTTCTCTCTGGCTCGACAGGTGGCCAGAAAATGTGCCTACACCTCCACACTGAAGCACGCCAGGTGAGGGAGCCAGCTGGAGGGAGGAAGGTTGAGGAGCGGGCCACGACCTCCCCCAACTCAAACCTGCCGTCTTAAAGCTTAGCCTTCTGGGAAATAAAAATACTTTTTTAACATTAGGAGCCTGCAGAAGCAGACTCCAGCTCATTTGGAGCTTTTCTGATGCACATTTAAACCGTCACATAATAATACTTATGTAAAGGTAATTAATGCAGGGGTTTATTTACCATAATTCACTGATGAGAGTCACCTCCACCCATGGGGTTAAAGTGAGCTTCGAAAACAGTTAAATACATTACATATCATTTTAAATTAAAATAGACTCCAACAGACTTAAGTAAACTTCAGCTTTTCTAAATAACAAATCAAATTGCAGCAATAAGCAGTAAACCCTTTGCTACTCCTATAATTAGAAATGTGTTTAAAGTTCTGTCAAAGTTATTCAAGTCATTATAATTCTACGTCCTAGACCATTTTTTAAAAAATATGTGAAAAGAATGTTTATTTAAAAGGTCAAACTGTCCATCTAAACTTATTTGTTTACTTAAATATRCCCTTGTCTTGTTGTTTTTCCCCTAACTTCATCATCCATTTGAGTATCTACAAGAAACACAATTTTAGGTAACTTTGCATGTGATAWTTTAGTTTGTTTTATTCTGCAGGTCAAATTCTGATGAAAGCAGCATTCTGCCTCAGAAGAGACCAAGGCATGAGGTAAGTATTTACTGAAGAGGGAAGCATTTGATCGTCTGATCTTTTGACTTCGTCACTGAAAGAGGTTTCTCAGCGACCCCCTGTTGTGTTTTAGGTGATCGGGTCTGAGGGGGTTTCATCGCTTCACAGAGTCGAGGTGTCCGAGAGTGCGACTCAGAGGGCAGATGACGACAGCTTGTCTGCAGAAAGCCCGGACTGTGCATCACATGGTAACGCTTCAAATCTGCATTATTTCAGAAAAGCTTCTCTTCACAGAGCTTCAGACCACCGTTTCCTTAACTAGACGTTTTTATTATATTTTTTTTTTACAAGAACGCAGTTTGAATTGAGCTCTGCTTCCATTTTAGACTCAAGCTCACAGTGCAACCAGTCTCCGTCCCCCCGTCCTCACACCGACACCTCCAACCCTGCCAGCTGGAGTCGACATCTCATACAGCAAACTCTGATGGATGAGGGGCTGCGATTGGCTCGGATGGTGTCACATGATCGGGCAGGGAAGCTCACGCTAGGCTCAGACAGAGCTCACGCTACAGGTGACCTTTTAAAGACCGATTTACCTCTACGGTGTGATGTTTTTATGCTCGTCAGGAAAATTCTCATTGGGAACTATGCCTAAAGGGACAGTTCATACCTTTTGAAGCAGAAATGTTATGAATAAAGAATATCTTACCTGTTGTAGATAGCTCTTTCAATGACCCCAGTTTGGCAAAATAGGGTTTAATTGACAAGCTGACAACTATTTTGCGATACACGTGTATTTACACAGACCCCAGAGTTATTTGCAAGTGCATATAGTGGCAGTAGCAGATAGCTGTAACACTTACTGTACAGCCATGGGCACTTCCTGCAAAAATATTAAAGCATTTCAGCCAGAATAACCATGTAATAAAGAATTAATAGTAAATTAGCATGAATCACTAAAAGATTTTGAGGTTATTTATCCAAATGGATGTCTTTCAAATGCTATCCAAAGCAGGAGTTGGGGGGAAAAAAAGAAAATAAATGTGATTCCAAAACTGTCCAGCCATTTTATTTATTTTATTTTATTGTTTACATTTACAGGGACAAGTGTTTTAACAAATGCTGCACACTGTAAGGTTTATAGCCTATAGACTAATTTGTGAGGCACGTCTCCAGTTCGTAAAGTTTGATGCGAAAACTGTTCAAAAGCATTTAAGAAGATGCTGGGGTTGAACTGACAATGACCGACTGAGACTCCCTACCCTCCAATAAAACATGAATATTTTATGGCTCTAAAGTTTAAACCCCAGTGAGTCAGAAGCTCTCTGAGGTGACGCCTCCCACCATTCGCAGCTGAACTTCAGTAGACTGTAAATTAGAAAAGATATCAGTCAGAAGGGGAAACAGAAGGTGGGGAGAGAAGGTGTGTGTGGTGGGGAGGGGTGCGCTGCTAAAGTACTTCTTTAATACCCTGTTACTTCTGTGATGCATCACAGCTCAAGGATAAAGAGAGAAAAAAGTAAGTGATCTGGGCAAGTTAGTTGTTCTGGGCTGAAGAGAGAAAGAAAAGGAGAAAGAAGCCAGCAAAGATGTGAGGAGGCGGAAAGGGAGGGAGAGAGGGGGGGGATAGGAAGTACTCTGTGGGCGGCAGAGTCGGACCCCGCCCCCCCCCTCCCTCCTTTGCAGCGACTGACGTCAGAATGTGTTAGGCGYGTGGGCTGAAGGGCGGGATGGATGGGGCGTGGGGGCGAAGGAGTGGGAGGTAATTGGAGGGGCGTTGCATTGACTCACCAAGCGACAGTGTACGAAAATAAAACCCGTGGGCAGGGAAATGGCACAGTGTTTTTCATACATCCTCTCCCTCTACCAAAAGGACTACGGACACATAACAAAAAACACTAAACAAAAGAGAGAGAGAGAGAGAGAGAGAGAGACATATGTTTTATCTCTGGTGTCGATCTCTCTTACTTCACTTATATCTTCACACAAGTTTCCTCTCACTCATTAATCTCAACTTTCTCCAACTTTCACAACATCCTGTTTTAGTTTATCTTATTTTCACAAGATTTTGTTCCTACATTATAGAGGTTAAAGGTTAAAAAGGACACAAAGTCTAAAACAAAAGGTCGGATTAATGAATTTCTCACTTCTTTTTGTTTCATACACAAAAGAAACCCTGTGTAGGTCTCAAACATAAAAAAATGACGTAAGAAGTTGTGCCTTTCTGAGGGTTTTACAGTCTGATGATGCACATCAGTGCATCTGTTACCATACAAACATGATTAATACCAACGTTTGTGCGGTGTGGTTTCTGTCATGCCCACATGATTTTTTTAAGTTTATCACTGTTTGAGCAGCCAAAAAGGTCCTTCAACTCTGCAGTGCTGGGGACATTTTGTCTTTCAGCAGCTTGGGTTGGTTGGTCGCATAAACCCTGATGACTTCACYTCATGTGGGAGAGTTTCCTGTTAAACTCCCCCAAACTATCATTCTAAGCTCCTTAAACACTGGCTGCATGTAGATTATTGTGACTTTAAAACGTATTATCCTCGACTTTGTTAGGATTTTTTCTGCCTCCATCTCTGATGCAGTATTCAGTTTTGCAGTGARTCAGACACAGTAAACATTTAGTGTGTTGTTGCAGACATTACAAATCCATTGGTTTCCACATCRTTAAAAATTTAACTGACTGAATTATTTAAGTTGCTGGTAAAATCTCAGCTCCAGTGGAGTTGTGCACTATTGTCTTGTTTTCTTTTGTGTTTATAAATAATATTTTAAAATTAAATTGTGACTGGTTGATACTGGTTGATTATGCTGTTAAGTAGGATTGTTTTGTTTGGTTTTCTTTAAAATTAATTAGGACAGTAGTTAATTTAAAACAAATTTCCCCAAACTAAATCACTCACATCAGATCATATAATTTTGTATTGTATCATACTTCGTATCATGTCACATATTGTATCGTATCATACTGTATCATATATCACATTATATCTTACTTAATCGTAATTTATCATATTATATATATTTTTATTATATATTCTATTGTATTGTACATCATATATCGCATTGTATGAMATATTGTATATCATATATTGTATATCGTACATCATATAAAATTGTACCAAACTGTATTGTAGTGTATCATATATTGTWTGATATCAAATCTCATATAAATTGTATAATTTTGTATCAAACCATAACACATCAAAACATACTGCATTGTATCGTATCATGGCATGTCATATACTATACTATACTATACTATACTATACTATACTATACTATACTATACTATACTATATTGTATTGCACCGTATTACATCATGTCACATATTTTATATCTGGTCAGCAGGGCTCAAGCTCTGTACTTTCCACTGCTTTTCTAATGAATATTTTTTCATGGGACTTCTAAATGATACGAACTCTCATCGTGAAACCTCCATCTCTCCACAGATCAGGACAGTAAAGGGGAGCGGCTGAGCTTGATCACAACATGCAGGAGCAGCAGTCCTTGTATCACCAAAGATCAGATCCTCAACTCCAATAATCGGGGGAAGTGAGACCCTCTGTGCTTGTCAGGAAGTGTGTGAACTTCTGATTGATGGAGAAAGGACTCCCATCATCAACAAAATCAAAAGAGTAAAATTGAGACCGTACCAGCAACAGATTGTAGAAATTGATTCCTAAACCTTATCAATTGTGAACAAAGTTCCAAACAATCAGTTTTATATATTTAGTAGCTAGAAGAAACACTGTTTCAGCTTCAGCTTTTGAATGCATGGATATTAACATTGAATCTGTCTGGGAAGCTCTTAGGGCATTGCTGTTTGTAGGACGTTTCACCTGCTGCAGATGAAACAGGCATCACGCAGCAGCAGCAGGGGGCACTGCTACTGTGGAAACTGGCTCACAAGTTCGTCTACGCTGAACAACTCTCTAACTTGTTTCTTTTAGTGGGGCTGTCTCTTTAAAGCATGTGTCAATATTACGTTCTGAAGCTCCTCACTTCATGAAACCGAGGGGTAAAGGGGATAAAGTCAAACTAACTCACATATCAATGTTATTTATGTTGGAACTAAAAACAAACCCTTTTTTTAAACCAAGAAAGCATGTTTAACAGATACAAGAGTCTTCATCATCCTCTTTATTCTAACTTTCTGCTGCACAACTGGCTGTTTTGATGTCTTTTTTTTAAGTTACAAATCCAGGTTTAAAATTTGAGATGTTTTGTTCCTATTTAGTAAAAATTGACTCCTTTTTTAGAGATGATTTGCTTAAAATAAATGCACAGATGCTTTGAAGGACAGCGTCTTGCTTAAGGGGCCTCCTATACAAAGAACGTTAGTTTCAATTTAAACCTAAATGTTGTGCATTGAAGGTGATACTGTAGAGAAGATAGATTTTAAACCATGTTACAAAATTCCTAATTTGAGAATTTAACTAGTTTTCTTTTTAAAGGAGGTGATAAATATCTGGATTTCCTTTAAAAACTGATGTTGGTGTGTTTTTAAACTGTTCTGTTTTTGGAGACAGATTATGGTAAATTAGAGACTCGTGCAGAAGTTAACAGAAAGAGCATTTTAGTTTTTATATAGCAGCTTTTTCAATTTTAAACAAACTGTCATGTTCCCCTAATGAAATGTTCCAGTGTATTCAGTCAGCTTATTGTTCATTGACTGAAATTTTGTACATTAATGACAAAGTACGTCAATGAGGTAGTTTGCCATGCATCACTCACACCTGCCTGTCTCTTCAGCATTAGTAACCTCCTCGGTTCATTAAGTTGCAAAACAGATTATTTATTTTGTTATATCCTAATAAACGTTACTTTGCAGATTTCAACTCGTGACGCGTTGTGTTCCTCACAGGGTGATTTTATTCTCTTGGCAGTGCTGATGTGTGGAAGAGGCAGCAGGAGCTGCGTCACACGCCCAGCAACACTCCTGCTGTCATCTTGTTGGTTGTGCTGACGCTTCAAAGGCCGCTGTGACTCACCGGCACCGGTGATGTCATCAGCACTCATCCACACAGACACTTGAGAAGGAAAAAGATCAAAGCAAACATTGGATCATCCAGAAAAATTCAGCTTTTAATTGCAAATAGTAGTTTTGTAAAAGGCTTTCAGTTTCACAAATCTCTAAAGAAGGCAARATTTGTTCAGAATGAAACATCTACACACTCATGAGTTGCTGTGCTGTGCAGAAGTTTTAAACCTCCACTAATCTTTTTTTAAGGAACAACACTTTCCTGTAATCCTTTTAGTGGTCTTGATCAACACCAAACATAATTTACCATAACAGCAAATTGTGCTCAWAGTAACAATAAAAGCAATTGGGGAACAAATTAGGAAATGTCAGACATTAAACAATATATCTGAAAGTATGAATTCATGAAATAATAATAAAAAATGTACAAAGATTTGACMTGAGAGATGCATCAACCTTCAGCTGATCATCATAATGTTCAGATAAGAACTCGCACACTCAGCTTGAAAAATATTATTCTTGTTGATCAAACTGTGTTACATTTGGTGTTTTTTATAGATTCAACAAAGAAATAGGAACAAATTGTGTTTTTGTGACAAAAGCTACACACTATAAAATAGCTCTGTTAATTTTTTTGTGTGTGTTTTATGTTGCCCAGTATGTGAGGAGCCGTCACTGGTTCTATCGTGTTTAGAGGTAGTTTAAACCCAAAAACACATAACCAAAACTCAGATCGCAAAGGAAAAAAAAAAAGAAATAATTACTTTACAAAAAGCTGACAGTGAATAAAAACAAAGCAAAAAAAAAAAAGAAAGCAAAACTCACTAGATAGGATCTCAGGAGGAACACAAATGAGAACAAAAACATGAATAACTTAAAAGCACAGAYGTTAAACAAAGTCACAAGTATTTGAAGTCAAACTAATTAAACTTTTGTAAGTTTGTTTTCTTTTCAAACATGATGCTGTGATTTTCTGTTTCTCTAACACATTTTCAAAGCTTGGCCCGCTGCCACCAGCTTCAGCCGTGCTCGTGTTCACTGATCTGCTGGTCCTGTGATGCTGATGATGAGGATGCTGATTATGATAAAACAAATAGTTTTACATCTCCGCTGTACAAGAGCGATTATCTTCATGTTAGTGTTCTTCACTGTGACTCAGAGAGCAGCAGTCACAAAGAAGAGCACTTATCATCTATCAGCGCTGCTAATTACAGAGCTGTGACTTTATTTTTAGTCCTAGTTATTCCTTCAGTAACAGTGTCCAACAGCAGACAGCTGACCTGATGACAAACAGCAGAGACCATTAAAGACGGAGAAAGTAAGAGTTAAACAGTCTATTTTCATGTAGTTTAATCTTACAATTTAAATTAAATTTATTACAATCATTAGGACATATAACATCACACTTGTATTTTTAGAGACATTTAAAAATAAAAGGAAATGTTTCTGAAAAGCCTGCATGTGCGAATTCCAAGTCGAAGACATTTAAATGAATTTCATAGATGCTTTTTTCTGTTTGAAGAAATGTTTGAAGTGACTAACAACTCAAACTCCATCATAATAGGACCCTGTCATTCAGTCTGAAAAGATGTCATTCAGTGAGCTGTTCTTCACATCTGCAGCCAAATCTGCTGGAGCTCAGAGTGTAATCATCATCATCATCATCATCATCCAGCCTCATCTTTATCCAACTCACAAATCCACTTCAGGCTGTACTGCACCTGACAAGAAGGAAGTCTGGAACAGGGAAAAAAGAGAAATATATTTACAGAGTTATTACAGCAGGAGTTACCACAGAAGTTTTTGTGTTTTTCAATATGCTACTATTTAAAAATGACCAAACAGACAGCACCAGCTTTTAATGCTCATTAGTTCTTTTAGCTGAGAATGCAGAGACTCCAGTTTGAAATGATCCAATTTTTTTCAGTACGGTTTTTGGCACAAAGTTTTTGTGCTATTTGAACATTTTATAACTCAGAATGTTCAGATATACTTCAGGAAATTCCGGCAAAGACTTTTTGAATTTCAGTAATTTATGTTTTTTAAGATATTTAGCTTTTTCTGCCCCTTTTTTTTTGTCATTGAGCTGTCTTCATCTTATAAATCTTTTAAAATGATTTTGAATCTTTACGATACTTTTTTTCTTTTTCTCCAGTATTTTTAATTCTTTGCGCCAATTTCAGCAGTTTTTGGCTTTCTTTTTGCCACATTTAGYTATTTTCCTGCATTTTCATCTATTTATATCAGCAAAGGCCAGCTGTTCATATTTAACTCACATTAACCTGTTGAGCCTGATGGGCCCAGTACAGGGCCTACAAGAGAAACGAAGGAGAAAATATGGGCTTAAAGGTTTTGCTATTAAACGTTTTCAGCTTGAGTTCAGCTTCTTCAGCAGCTTTCAGCAAATGCTTTTTCAGCATTTAGCATTCACACTGTATTTTTGCAGGAAATACAAAGTCTCTAGTTTTTTTAATATTTGTCCATAAAGTCAAATAGTTATTTTAGTGTTGAAGTTATGTGTGATGTTTAGCAGTTGATTAGGACTAAGCTGTTTAAGATGGTTGCTGTAAATTAAATGAAAAGATCCACATGTCCAACAAGAGAAGAAAATGAAGTTTTCTCTAAATGTTTGCATGGTCCAGAAACAACAAATAAATTCAGAACTGCAGATGGAGACTTTATGCTCACATATTGAGTCATTTGTAGTGAATGAATCATCTTAATAAAAATAATATTTCTAGCAGACTCTGATTATGCACATAGATAATTTTGTTGTATTTGACTTAAATGTTTAGGTAAATAAAGTCTGTTTTTATTCAAAAAGATAATCAACATTCACTTTAGGCACAAAACAGTTAGTATCTGATGCCCATTAGGACATTTCTTTATTGCCCCAGTCTTAACTCAGCTGGACAGAAAGACCATTAAGTCTGGTCTAGRTGACGTGGGTGCAGAGATGTCGCAGGAACTCTCCCTTTGTCGTCGAGTCTCCAGGAAAAACTGCCTGGCAGAACTCGCAGACGTGAGACTGCAGCGCCACGTCGGACATCAGAGCTCCTCCCGCCTGCTGGAGGAGGTCACCAACCTGAGACGAACAGTTGCTCACAGGCGTCTGAAAAAGATCACAGAAAAGAGGAGACGTAAAAAATTAAATAAAGAGACAGAGACACCTTTGTCCAGGAGAGACACTCACCCCCGCTGTGTGAAAGCTGTCCTCACCAGGACCATTCTGCTCAAACCGGAATTTGCCAAAAGAAGCTGCAAGGTATCCTGATGAGTCTGAAGTTAGCATGAAGGAACCCATTTTCTCCGTCTTCTCATCCTGCTTTCTACAACAAGGCCCGTCCACCCTGAGCTTTGACATGTCCTCAGCAAGGAGAGCAGAAAGAGCCCCCGCTTTACAAGAGGACCCCTCAACTCTGCATGGTTCTGCAGGGAGCAGGAGCCCAGCTCTCAGAGGCTGAGGCTTTTCATRCAGAGATGAAGGGATGTCTGCAGGGATGGAGATCAGATCGCCCACTTCTCCATTAAAAACAGCTGCACCTGCACAAAGACGGAAATGTTAAGTTTAACTACCGGCACGCTGCTTGAGAGGGCTGAAGCCGAAGAGCAGACCTTGTTGTTTCTGCAGAGCCGCTGTGAGTTGATGCAGCAGAGCCGCCTGTTTCAGGCAAAGGGACCTCAGACGGAGAAACTGCTGGTAGAGTTCATTGTACGCTTCCTCCATCGCACCAGCTGAGGGAGCTCCTGCTGGAAAACATCACAAGGATCAGTTTACACATTGTAGCTACAGCCAAAACACACACACTGATGAAGTACTGAAGTATTCAAATATTTTAATGTATGCTGATGATACTGTTCTTTTTTTGTCTGATTTCAATATTGAATCTATTAATAGTCAGTTACAAGCAGA
>NW_013952413.1:3100676-3102338 GCF_001266775.1 Austrofundulus limnaeus | reverse complement strand
CAACAAATATTGTCCCTTGCCTCAAATTTTGGCCACCTTGTGAGACTGAATTTGACCCCAACCCCACCCACCCCTGGTTAAAATAAGGTTTAAATAAAAGCATTTGCCTGAACTTCTATAAAAAAAATTTTATGAGTAAGTTGTTTTAAGACCGCAACAATCCTCTTCAGACTTATCTGTGTTCAGATTAGCCTTTAGCTCACCAGTCCTGCAAAATGAGCCAATTCAAAAACCATCCACTGCAGGTAAGATAGTAATTCTTTAGGCCTTTAGACAAAACCCCACAAAGCCAAAATACAGGCCTACCTACGTGTCAGGATATGACTTTAGGACTTCTCGTTTGTCTTTCAAGAGCTGCAGCCTGAGTTTCCTCCAGTCCAAAGGTCATCCAGACTTCACATCATCATCGTCAGGGACAAGCAGCCATCGCTCAGACTGAATCCAGACTCAAACTATGTTCATTTAAAGCACTGAAAACAATCAAGTCTTCATRTAAAAACAACCCTCAACCTGAACCGAGTCTTCTCTAGCAGCTACTGAAACACGCCAACATACATGCTGGTGGAAAAATCAGGAAGTAGCTCTTGAAAAATGCAGAAGTAAAACTCCTTTAGCTTAAAAGGGAACTGTACAACCTCTCAGTGGGACTAACATGTGAAAACTCTGCAGAATATTTTGCATTAACAGCTCTCTGTATTTTTAACTCAGGGATGCAGAAAAAGAGAAACTCGTCAGTTTGAGCTCTGTGGACCTAAGTTGACAGAAGTTATAGAGATAGAAACAAGAACAAACGTTTCAGTGTGATAAATGCAGGATGTGAGTGTGTTTGCTTTGTTTAAACACTTCTGCTGGCAGTCACCTTACTTCTTGTTTACTTTGAAATATTATGACTATTGWTAAAATAGAAATCTACATTCTCGGTTAATACTAAATAAAATTGTGTATTGGGTGAATATTTCTAGTTATTCAAGTGGGGTAAATACTTCAGGACACCTTTTATTTTCTTATTTACAAGATTATTTCATTAAACTTCAGATTACTGAGTTTGTGAAAATAGATTTAAATCCTAAATGTGACATTTATGTAATTTGCTGTGATTGTGGGAAACCAGCTGTTTTCTCATATGGTTTAAACAACACAGACTTTATCTTCTTATTGTCAGCCATAAAATTAGGTCATATTTTTAATCAATCGTGATAAAACATAAATAAACTGAAGGTTTACTTACAAAGATCGATCGTTTTCCAGCAGGAAAAGCTTCAGTCACAGACGCCCTGAAGGATCCGCATTTTTTTTCCATGACCTCAATGACGTCACCACACCTGTCAGGTGAACGTGCCACAAAACTTCCTATTGACAGTAACTCTTTCAAAATAAAAGACCCGATTTTTAAAAAAGAAATTCAAACCTTTTTTATGGCAAAATGTTTCAGAAGAAACAAATTGGAATGTCAGAAGTACAAACAAGAGAGACAATTTATGACATTTCAGAAACATTAAGGAAAGTTTTGACATAATAGACACATTACAAAGGAATTTAGGGAGCAAACATTTAGAAAATCCTGATATTAGTTTTGAAAAAGACAAAATTGTTTAACAGAATTTGAGTTTATAGTAGTTTTTTGGTGTTATTTGTTTGTTTATTTTTATTTATCTTTTGTTT
>NW_013952413.1:3097790-3100666 GCF_001266775.1 Austrofundulus limnaeus | reverse complement strand
AAATATTAGTGAAATCATCTTGAACCACACTCCATACCAGTAGGTGGTGGTAATGCACACCTTCAGTTTCTTGCCAACAACCATTAAACACCACAAGAAGAAGAAAATTGGATTCATCTTTCAGGTAGGCATGAGCAGATATAAAAATGAACTGACATATTTATCACAGAATTTGAAAGAACAATAAACAAATTTACTTTTGGAGTCAACTCTCAAAACAGCTAACTGACCTTAGAAATACAAAACGGGCAGTTCAGGCAGTTTTACAAATGTTATTCTAAAATTTTATGTGGTAGTAGCTAAGACTTATTGGGTTAGATTTTTATTTTCCATTATTGCAGTTGTTAGCAAAATATCTCATGAATAACTGGACATATTCATTGGATGCACCTCTGTAACGGATTAACTTTCAGACTCAGCTTTTGCTTTTGATTTCCTGTAATTTTAACCATTCAGTAAATAGTGAAGATTTTTATCAATATGTGAAATGTTCACTCAGAGTTTCAGTGGCCTCACATTATTTATGCATGTTTTAATTTGATTGTTTGGTATCACCAATAAAAAGAGTGAAAAATTAGTTAATAGGGGTTATTTTAAGAAGACAGAACATGCACATTTCTTTTCAAGAAGCTCTCTAACTTTTATTGTTTGTCCTTAATCTGAAAAATATAAATCTGTTTTGAGAGACAGCTCATGATGTTTGCAGATGTGATGTTTGCATTTTTCATCTCTTGACTGACCTGTTTTATTTTGGTACCTTAACAAAAGGTTAAGTGGAGGCAYAGAAGAAGGTGACAGTGTAGGTTTGGCCCACACGAGCGATGAAATCAATGTATTTTTTGATGTAAAATCTTAGTATATAAAATTAAATCATCAACTTGTAATCTTACTTCTGTGACTGTTTAACCAGCAGGGACTGATGTGTTGAGAGAACTCTTTGTTCAGCCTTGAGTGTGCATCTGTCTGTATTTTAAGTGTGTGTGGCGCTCTAAGTGTCCAGTCATGTGTTTCGTTTGGCTGATGCAGATTTATAAATAGGTCAACATTAAGGCAGAAATCATGAGAGCAGCAGAATGACTTCCATCTCAACCATCCAGATAGAAGCAGCAGWAGATTTGGCCTTCAGTGTCAGCACCTGACAGATGGTTTTACAGCCAGCACCTTGTGATTTTGATTGGGTCGACATCTCTGTTTCAGATGATTATGTAACTCTGTGTTAATACGCCTGGCAGCCTTCAACTCTATTTCATTGAGACAGAGAGTCAAGTCTTTGTCATGTAGTAGCTCCTAAAAACAGATTGCTTAGTTCTTCCCTACAGGGGAAGAAGAAATTGACCATTTTAGGAGAACTGATCTTCAGTGTTCACGGCACTCATTCTTACAAAATAGTTTATTTCTTTTTATATAGAAAGCATTATTCTGACAAGATATTCAACAAAACTTATTAAAGTACCCCCCGCCCCCACCGCTGAAGGAAGCAAGACATTATATTTTAAACTTTTCTTCTTTTTTCTGTTCTTAAAATTGTTTCAATGGCCATGTCTCTTTTTTGTTTGTTTTTTAAATGAGGGCCAGATGCAACACTCAGGTCACCACATATCAAATTATTGCTTTTTTTCACACAGCTTTCAGATTTTGTTGGTGTTTAGGGATTGTTTGAGTTGAATGAAGCTATTTGAGTCATCAGTATCTTACTATCTGTGAGCAGCAGAACAATTTCAAGGTTGATGAATAAAAACAGCATTCTCATAAGAGAGCTGAGCTCAATAAATCCGTAAACAAATTTTAACAGTCTGCAGTTCAAATCTGCAATATTATAGAACCTGGATGCTATAAAGTGAAGTGCATCATTTTTGTATCAACATATTTAATCTGAAGACTGCCTGATGTATATGACTGTAAAAATACTGTAGGCACTTTAAGTAAATGTTTATCAATTAATGTCCAATGTTAYAAGTAATCGTGGATCACTTTAAAGCCTGTCACTTTTTTCCACATTAATTAAAACTTTTTTTAAATTCACACTACACACCATGGCTAGAGGTAACTAAATCAATGCATTTTATGACAAATAATTTGTTGCAATGCACAAAAACACACAATTTAGCATTAGTTTTTTGGCTAAGTGACTTATTATTATAGTAAAATTAAAAAAAGAAAGTCAAGTTTATTTTGAACCAAATTAAACGAGCTGCAAAGACAAGAAGAAACTGAACAGGTMGCTCCTCATTTACCAGTGAGAAAGCAGTGAAGTGGACTTCTCAGCCTGTTAATTGTCCTGGTTAAGACGTAATGAACAAATTGCTTGTTTCACTCCGGAGCTAGCAACATAAGCCACTTGTTAACGGTGCCAGATTATCAGAAAGTGTCAAGATGACACAAAAAAAAAAATTTAAACTACACCCACAGCTGTGTCAAGCTGACATGACTCAGACAGTGGGTACTGATGAAGTCACTCAGCAAAAGTAAAGAAGCATCAGGCTTGTCTCCACATTGTGTAAAAACATAAGTTCTTTGTTTAAATCGTGTTTCCAGTGATTTAAACTTGAAAGTTTCATTTTGCCATTAATATTTAATGCTAAAAGTTAAAGATGCTCCAGTTTTTAGGATTCAGAGTGTGACTTACTGGTTGATGGAGTTATTTATACATATTTTACACCTTAAACCGCTGTCCTAATGCTGTTTTCTGGTTTGCACCATGTGCTCGCTTTGACCTTGAACTCCATTCTCACCATGCAAACACAGGTTTTTACTCCACGACCTGTTAACGAGACCCCCCCCCCTCCGCTTTACTGCAACTTTGATCCCTGTGTTGGGGCTCTGTGAACTTTGTGTGTGTGTGTGTGTGTGTGTGTGTGTGTGTGTGTGTGTGTGTG
>NW_013952413.1:3093298-3095088 GCF_001266775.1 Austrofundulus limnaeus | reverse complement strand
TGCATACATTAACAACATATGGAGCTCAATGATATATATGTGTGTGTGTGTGTGTGTGTGTGTGTGTGTGTGTGTGTGTGTGTTTATTTCTCTGTTTATTAACCTCTGAGACATCAAATTTAAGCATCTGAGTTTTTTTGACCCAGGAAGGAGGGTTAAAATAAACTATTTCAGTTTTGCCCTTTGCACAACCAAAAAGCACCAYTCCTGATGTGGTGAGGGTGCACCAGTGCACATAACACAAGGTACTCCTATATCCCTGAGGGGGGCCGTCAGTGCTAAAAGATCTATGTAGGTCTGGAAGCCACATGCCATGTTCTGCCCTCCGGACAATGTCCTTTTTCAGGCCCGGCTTTTCTCATCGATGTGGTGTCACCGACATTCTGCACGTATTGCAGCAGAGCGGCACCATAAAAAAGAAGTCAAGGTGCTAAACTGTCACACTTGTAGTCCAAACCTGCCACACATTAAAAGCATTTGCCAAAATTTCAAACTAAAAATACAACAAAGGAGGCCCTGAATCGTTGAGCTGCTGATATATCACGTAAGAAAGAAACTAACATTTCGTGCTCCAAACTGCAGCAAACTGGCTCCACAGTCTGACAAGATGATGGTTGTCAAAATAACAATATGGTGTACAGTTCTGTTTATTCCAATTTGTCTGCATTGGTTTAATATTCATTAAGGTAATCCCCAAGGACGAAACAACAGAGAGCACCACCGTCTCTTCCTTTCACATTGTTCAGAATGATAATTCAGATGGCTAATTGTTCATTTATAGGTTTAATCCTGCTGGGAATAAGAGCTTAGGATGGTGATGTGAGGCATGGAGTTGTCACAGGGATACCACAAGTAATGACACCCGTTCCCCCCATTTATCATCTGACATGTTTAATAAGAGAGAGCAGATCAAATTACTGAGGGCTCTGTGGGCTCAACAATGACCTTCTATAAATACACTCATAGAGGGTTTTCCATACTCAACAAAACACCCACGTAAAACCTAATACTGCAGTACAAATATACATGCATGTATACAGCCTCCCAAAGCCTTCAGCAAAGACACGCAGAGGCATCATAACATGAAGCTTCTTCTGGCTCTATGTGCAAACTGTGTGCTTAAAAAGGCAAAGGACTGAGAGAGAGGAAGAGAAAGAAACTGTGGAGTCCCCACAGAGCACCTAMCAGCTTCACAAAGTTATTTACAGCTCAGTCCATCAACAAACAGCRGGTGCAGTCTCCTCACAAACAAACCTATTAGCTTTCCTCCCCCTGGAACAATATCATCTCCGGCCCACATTCTGCTGCTTTCTCTTACTCTCCCTCTCACACATTTAATTACAAATGAAGTTTCGATTCTTTTTTTTTCATCCTTTTACTTTTTATTCAGCTGAATAAAGATGAAGACAGCTGCTTTTTTCTTTTACGCCATTAATTTAGAGCTCAAAGAATTGACAATTGGCCTCAACTCAACTATTTCAACTCTCARCTTAAATTTACTGTTAAATGTAAATGCAGGATGCTTTTATACAAAATGTTAATTCAGTTATTTTTCAAACACTTATTTAACTCCTCAGAGGTGAGCATGGAACAAATACACAATTAGTATAAATCTTAAATAATTAATATACTTGTATTTTATGCCTGAATAAAGTTATGTGTTGTTTCAATTCATTTTTAGCAGCTCCAGATGATGCATTAATTAAGACTGAATAAAGTAAAGTAAAGTAAAGTAAAGTAAAGTAAAGTAAAGTAAAGTAAAGTAAAGTAAAGTAAAGTAAAGTAAAGTA
>NW_013952413.1:3085931-3092803 GCF_001266775.1 Austrofundulus limnaeus | reverse complement strand
CTCTTGGAGAAGAGACGAAACGTTTCATTAGAGAAGAACCCGTCCAGAAGACCTATACAATTTTTTTCTTTTTGATATAGATAAATATTAGTGGCACTACTTTACTACGAATTATTTGCCACAGAGAGTTGCCTAAGAATGTATGTGTAAAAACCACAAGTAACTTTTTTTTATTTGAAGTTTGATGGCTAAAATCTGTTTTGTCTCCTGCTGGTAAGATACTTACTACTCATAACCTCTCTACATAAACCACACCATTCTTTTAATGGGATTATCTATRATGGTGTGATTTTTCAGTAAGGAAACAGAGGCAAAAGATTCGATTTTTCATTGGATTTATGTTTAAGATATAATAATGCAAATAAGCCATGAACTGCACAATAAATATCCAGTTCATACTTATCTATAAATTTATCTTTATTTTTAATTTTACTTTGTTGGACCCTATAAGTAAACTTTGTAATTTGTGTACTTTATTTGGCTTTACACTTTTATTTCACCGACTTTCAGAATCGAATATTAATTAACAWCTAAATTAAAATCATATTTGTGTTAGTTTAGGTGATTATGAGTTTGTTCTAGAAAAGGTTTGTGCAAGAAATTCAGCAAAGGTTTACACTATTACATGTTTCTTAAGCTTCAAAGGGTACAGAAGTAAAGTCTGCATGTTTGTACACAACTCACCATGRCTACTGAGCAACACACCGGCATTAGTTGACAGAAAATGTCACGTGTGAAGGGTGCAAGGCCATGATTTGTTTCTGAAAGCTGTTATATGTCGGGTCAAAAGTCAAGGAGGCAATGGCAGCTCCAGATGGTTACTTTCTACTTTGGGAAAAAGACGGTGTTAAGAAACACCACATCTCTAAATATGAGATATGTTGACATGAGGATTTATTTTAAGTTTTAGGATTCTTGAAGGGTCAGCGTGCCTGACCCTGTTATGAATACGCGGTCATAAAAAATAAAGTGACAGTCAAAAGAGATTTRCAAAGGTTTTAAAAAAAGTGCTTTTAACTACAGTCAATTTTCTGTCCAAATTCTCCTCATGAAACGAGACTTGGTTCATTAACTCTGACTTTTATAGCTTGCCTACAGTTTTGGCACACATTACACACCTTGGTGCAGGCTAGCTTTTTATTTTCCCTCCTCCTCTTTTCTCACTGTGTCTCTTTTTTTCCCCATCCTCTAYGCCAATGCCAAAACCCAGGTGACCAATACGTTGTGTGCAGTTTGATCAGGTGTCAAGTGGCTTTAATGCTGGCGGTGCTGCAGTCTGCTGCATGAGAGCGGCATGGTGTCGTTTTCTTCCAGTCAAGAATGTTGCCAACATTAACACCATGTGCATCAGAAACGACACAGGCTCAGAGAAGAGAACTTTGTATGGTCACTTTTCAGCACATCATTATGCAGCAGGCAGCATATTAGGCCCTTCCTTCAATAAATCCTCTAAGCCACATGCGTCAAACTCAAGGCCTGCGGGCCACATCTGACTCCTGTGTGGCCCGCCAGGGGTCCCCTCCCTCCATTTTTTTTACTGAACATGAAAATTATTTCTTATATCAATGGTAAACTTTAATTTTATGATTAAATACAACAAAATAAACTTAAAAGGTGAAAGATAATAACAACTGTCCTGCCACTGAGCTGTTCGTTTTTAGTAACTGAGCAATTTATTTGGATAGAACAGTCTGAAAATAAACTGCTTTGAAGTTGGCATCAACCATAAACTAAATCTGCCATAATGCATACTACTCACTAAGAAACTCATCAGTGAGAAAAACTTTATTAGTTTTACTTTTATTAATATTTCTGTATTTATTTCAGATTTTGTCAGTCGTACACTCAGTTCTTATCAGTGTTTATGTTAAAACACTTGAAAAAATTTATAGTTATTACAGGTTAGTACTGATGTTAGAAGCACAACACTATATTATTAGGGTTTCCTTTTTATAATGTTTGATCTATTATGCGTTGATTGATATAGAGTACTTACATGTCCGAATCATAAACAACACATAATTGAAACGTTATTATAACATTAGATTGAGACTTTTGTATGAATGCCTGTGATTCAGCCGTAGGTCAGTAGGGGGCGAACTCAGGCATTGAAGAATCATGTATAAATTGATGAACTTCCTGGCTTTTAGTCAGTGTGGTTTCCTGTCAGCTCCGCTTGGCAATAAACCTCACTCAGTTCCAGATTCTGGTTTTGTATGGTTTTATTCCTTCTACTAATCATATTATTTAACTTTGGTGGTTTTCATGTTGACTTGACTTCAGTCTATTGAACACGTAATTTTCTTACATACTGTTTAGTCAAAGTTAAACATAAAACGTCAAAGTTTATTACAACTGGCCCTTCGAGGGCCACCATAACACTCATGTGGCCCTCAGTGAAAATGAGTTTGACACCCCTGCTCTAAGCTTTCATGAACAGACTGGGGAGTAAGTACCAGACTCTTCTTAAAGTCTCCTGATACTCTGGAAGTGTCCCTCAAACACAGAACCAATCCTGCAAAGTTCTGTCAGAGTGTGGGACTGTTGTGGTGCTTTGGGTAGAAAACATTTCATGTGAATGTAATGTTGTGTTCTGTTCACTTCAGAAGTAAAAACACAGATCTGGAAATTAAGTCAAATCCAACTTTATGCATTTTCTACATTCAAACATAATGAAGATAAAACAGTATGTGTGCAACTAATTTAATGAGATACAAACTGACAGTAACTGTAAAGTGACTTCCACATTTTCTTTTAAAGAAAATGTAAAAATGGTAACTCARTTGAGTGGAAATTGTTGCTATAACTTGGTTAAGTAAATCCAACACATCTRTTTTTTGAGTGCATGTTCATTTCTAACACTGAAAAGGTAAATTATGACTTTGAAGTTTTTTTTTCTGAACTTGGAACTTAAATATTTTGACCTTAGAGATCAAACCAAATGTGGTCAATTCATCTTAGCTTGCTTCTTAGCTTGCTAACTGATATGTTAGCACAAACAACTGTAACTAACCCACAGAAACAAAGCTCTTAAAACACCATCTTATTATAAAGTTTATGTATGTTGAAGTTTTAAAATTGGCAGCAGTGGTTAGCACCAAYGCCTCACAGCAAGAAGGCCTTGGGTTCGACCCCCAGGTCGGATCTGGAGTCTTTCTGTGTGGAGTTTGCATGCTCTCCTCGTGCTTGCTTGGGTTTTCTCCAGGTACTCCGGTTTCCCCCACTCCCTAAAATGTACAATGGTTTGCCTTCAGGCCCAGGCCTCCCTTGAAAAAGAGATCAGCGATCTCAATGTGATTTTCCTGGTTAAATAACAGAAAAATAAATAAATAAAAATAAAATGACATCTGACCGTCATCAGCAATGCTGCAGTAAAATTTGTTAAACACAGCAGTATAGCTGGTTTCAAACATTTATTTTGAAGTGTAGCAGACAATGTCTGTATAAACTGTTATCCATTGTATATTGTTATGATAAACCAAATAATTTCAAATATCAAAAATCCAAATGATAAATAAACTGAAGTTAGGCTAACCAGTGTCTCCCATTAATATTTTCTTCAAAATGTAAAGACACTCTACATTAATTATGTTTAAGAATGAGAGAAGTTTGAAATATGTTACAAAGATGGAGAAAACGTGACTAAACTAACAAAACCATGTTCACTCAGAAGATGCAGTAATTCATTGAACAAAGACAGAATTATCAACAACTACAAACAAAGCTGAATCTGTTGGTGGTGTGTTTGAAAAGAAAACATTTAATATCAAATTATTCGATGCCTTTTAGCATTTTGCACCATTAAAGAACAGGTTTGGCAGCACTCTCAAATGTGCGCACACGTTTCCAAAAGCACAACAATTACAGCGGGAGAAGAAAACAAAGACTTTGTCCTTGTACTGTTTGAAATCTTTATAGCTGCTCATCTTTTATCACATCTTTCTGTTAYCTTTTAAGAAACAGTTTTCAGTACAAATATGTCCAACACAATAAAAAACGAGGGAAGACAGGAGACAAGTTTCATGATGTTTAAAACACAGAACAGATGTGCTACTGGGAACTCATAAGAAGGAAATCTGTCYATGCATTTTAACTCTCAGATATACTGTGGCGTAAATTTCACTCTGTCTTATTGTTAAGACGAGAGCAGATTGCTTAGATTTATTTTAATCTTAGAATGGACAGCTCTACTTTAGATTTTACTGCCTTGAGAGCACGTATCACTACAACAGAGTGAACACACACTTCAGGCAAATRTTACCAAAGTCATGGTTCTGAAGWAACTATAATGACCACTCGTTCATGATTGTAAGAAATGGCTCTCTCTGTCTCTGGAATGAAAACTCACTTAGTATGGTTCATGGACTAAGGTGTTTAAAAAGGCACTTTGTGTTTCATTTAGAAAGATTTGTGTTGTTGCAGTTCTTGTTTGTGGTGTTCCACAAGGGTTTTACCTGGAAAATCTCCTTTAGTTTAAGGCAGTAAGGTTCGTAGCTGATAATACCAAGATGAAGCTTTGTTAAATTTTGGTCCAAGACCTTCAGCAAGAGCACAAACAGGATTCCAACTATTTTATGACAGAAAGACATGAGAAAATACTTCCTCACGTTTYATTTTGCAAACTAGATTTGTAGTTATGCCTCCATGTTTTGAGTATTCTACTAGCTTAGCTTCTTGAAGTGTTTGGGTCTGGCTTTTTAAGAAATTAGTGTGTTTCTCAGAGCTTATTGGAGCACTGCATTGTTTTTTTTTTTATCACCATTAAAATCCTAAAAGCTGCAGAGCAGARCAACGTTCACATATTCAGCACAGCRATAAAGTGGTTTTACAAAACCTCACAAAAGATGTAGAAAATATAATGTCATGAAATGCTGATACAACTTGAACACCGGTATCAGTCTGTCATAGTGCTAAAATGTTAAATCTTTAAAATGAAACCAATATATAATGGTTTCTCAGAAGGAGGCTGAAACGACACGTTAGCCCCAAAAGTCAATGTGGTATATGGTTGATTGGACATAGAGTTCACTGATAACACACATGTTAAATGAGACACATCTTCAGAACGGCAGAGTATCCATAAAGATTTTCTCCACTATTGGGGGAGGMGGGACCAGGTCCTCCAATTTCAAGTAGAAGATGCGCTGCCGGCCCTGAGTGCACAGAGTCCTCAGCTCGGGGAGTTTCCCCAGWAGACGTGAAATATAGTTGGGCTGTGTCCGGCTTTGATCTGAGCCACTTCCAGTCATGTATTCCCCTAAACAGGTGATGAGGTTGCTTTGAAAGTCCTCAACTCGTCTGGGCTCCTTGAGGCCATGGCGGTCTATTTAAAAAAAAAAAACGATGTTCCCATCAGAAAGTCTGAACTACAAATTACATTCAGAAACAAACACAAAGTATTTTACCTGTGATGATGACRAGGGCAGAAAGACAGGCATACAGCGAGGTGTCTAAGTTCATCCGATGAAGGCTCTGAGAAAAGTCCATGATGGAGTCGATCCAGGCTCCGAAACTGTGAACGCACTGCTGCCGGTGGAGGACGACGCCGTTACAGAAGATCAGCTTGTTCTCTTCTGGTTTTGACCTRAATCGTTGAAAACCGTCAAAGAAAAGTGCACACTAATGCTGCTAAATAACTTTTTTTAAACAATGCAGCAACCTGTATGCCAGGCGAAGGATGAAGAGTTCGACAAAGGCAGATTCAAGAAGCAGCTCCTGGTCCTCTGTGCAGAAGTCTGTGAATCCTGGGATGGTTTGAGCCCAGTTTCTTATTACCTCCAAAGCACCCGTCAGCAGATCATAAAACTGCTGGATGTCATCAAYGTCCTCCTTTTCTTTCAGATTGTCTGTCTTCTCCTCATACTGCAGAAAGAAGAAAAGGATTACTAAGTTGTTTTTATTTCTCTCTCTTTGCGCCACCTAACCAGTGCAATTACAACAGAGAGCTGGGCGGCTGAAAGTCAGGCGCTTCACCTTGGAGAAGTCAAGCTTTTCGTTKACTGGGTCAGAGTCTAAATGAGCTCTGACAAGAGACGATAAGATGTTCACACTGGAGGTTGTGGATGAAGCCTCATTCACTGTCTTGGATTTGGAGGGCAGGCGACCTCTGCGACCTTTGAGGCTGTCTGTGCGAACAACTAGGAGAAGGACAAGGAGATGAACACATTTGCCTTAACATCACACGGCAACTGTTGCAGCTCACATTTTAAAAAATAGCTTCTGTAATAGTTTCAGCACCACCACCCGACCCCCTCCCTTTTTTCTACAGCTGGCACTGTAAAACTCGGGTTACGCATGTCTTCACTTCAAGCTTTGGTTTCCCAAGACTGTCATTACAAACCCCAGGTTGCTGTCATCGTGCACGAGACCCGTAAATGCTTCACGGGAGTCTGACATTGCTTTACCTTCTTTGACCATTCCCACTGCGAGACATTTCTGGAAACGACAGAACTGGCATCGGTTTCTCCTCCTCTTGTCTACTGGACAGTCTTTATTGGCGAGGCACACGTACTTTGCGTTTTTCTGGACAGTTCGCTAGAAAATAAAATTAAAAAATCTTTACAACATGACCTAAATATGGCAAACATACAGTATAACATTGCACATAACAGAATGGTAACAATAAATCTCTACAATGACTTATTTATTATCCAGCTTCTTTTATCTCTATAGCTACATTTACATGGACATAAGTAATCGGATTAAACGGCCATTCGGAATAAAAATGCATCATGTAAACACCCAATTCTGATTATTCTGACCCGATTCAACTCGATCCGAATGAAATTGTAAATCGGAATGAGAGAGGTGGTTTATGCCGATTGATAATCTGAACAGGGTGCATGTAAACACTTGATCTGATCATTTTATTC
>NW_013952413.1:3070088-3085589 GCF_001266775.1 Austrofundulus limnaeus | reverse complement strand
GGTGGGGGTAGCAACTGCGCAGTCAGTGCTTCTATTCTGAATAAAAGCCTGGTGCATGTAAACACTCGTCATGATCGGATTGTGCCCATGTAAACGATACATTGCGATTATTTAATCCGAATACATTTCAATCCGATCAAAGAATTTTGTGCATGTAAACATAGCTTATGTGTAGATTGCCTTGAAGGTTTTGCATTTTAAACAACATGAGTCGTGGACAATGAAAACAAAAATGGACAATTCAGATCTACAGAGCTAAGAACAAAGTGGATTGATGCCGTCTTAAATCCACCTTGGACCTGGTTTCGTAAGACTAGCTGTTAGCTTGTCAATCTGGTCAGAGTTAAATTCTGTTCCTCCAACTTGAAATTGTTCAAAAAGCTATTTATAACAGAGTAAACATGAATATGCACCAGCTTTCTTGAACAGATAAGAGTAAACCTTTAACGATAAACCTGCTAAATGCTTAGTGTCTGTTTTACCTTGAAGAAACCTTTGCAGCCCTCACAGGTGCGGACTCCGTAGTGCTGACAGGATGCATTGTCACCACAAACTGCACAGCGACCCTCACTGGATCCAGAGTTTGGGATTTTAGGAGACATCACGGCCCCCTCAAATATGCTGGGGCTTTCCAGGGCTCCATGGTCCAGGGAGAGGGGAGGACAGTGGAGTGGGGACACGTGTTGCTGAGGTGACAGGAAAAAAATATCATCTGGACCAGATGGAGTATCCTGATGCTGCCCCAAAGGAGAGTACTGATCCTGCGCGGAGCTGCCAGTAAAAAATGAGAGTTGCTGAGCCATGCTGGCCTTGTCCATGGAGAACGGGAGGGCCGGGGGGAAGGGACTGAAAGGGGAATCCCAGACAGGTGCAGACTCAGTTTGAAAGCCTGGCGTTGGAGGAGAAGCCGTGCCATAGATAGGGCTTCCATAGTTGTCAGAGCCACATGATGAGAGCGTTTCGTCCAGACAGCTTAGAGCAACAGATCCTGGGTAGCAGCCGTACACCTGGAGATCATCTAATTTAAAGGYTTGGTTCTGCATCTGTGGGCTGGGGCTCTCAGCTGCTCCAGGGTGGCTGAAAGAGACTGCCGAGGTGGACGGAGAGGTGGTAATCCTGCAGGAGTAGGCATCAAACTCCCCGATGTAGCCATTTCCCACCAAGGTGTTGATGCTGGGCAGCGAGGATGTAGAAAACTGGTCCTTTTGGCCACTGATTTCCATCACCAGTTTGGCACAGTCTGGACTCAGTAGCTCAGAGCTTAAATAGTTGTCATGGGGCAAAGATGCAAGCTGGGTTTGTACACAGGGCATYGCTAAAACAGAAGAAACAAGAAAAGAAATTCATATTGTGCACAAAAAAAAAAAAACAATCCTCAGTCACATATAGTTTTAAAGCATTTTCAAATTGGTACAGTTCACGTTAAGGCAATGCATTGGGAATAACTGCCAATTTGAGTCTTATTTGTTAGTTTTTCATTTGTTAAACCTTCCTCTGTAACCAGGTAAACAGTAGCCAATGTTAGCACAGTGAATGTGTGCTGTCTCATTTCACCCAACATGCCATTTCTCTCGCTCCAGGCCCCATCGGGCTCGGTTGGAAATTGCAGAGGGGTGGTCCRGTGGAGCGCTCACATATTGTCAGATATTGTGTTACTGGCTGCTAATGCTTTGAAAAGCTCCTTCAATGGAGGGCAACCCTCTCCTTGTACCAGAGAGTGTTACAGATTGGGTTTCAGCTTTGGATGAACGCCAGCTGAACTGGGCATAGGTAGTGAAGCACGTGTGTGGTTGKATGAGTGGGCGTGTATCCACAAGTGTATAGGTTTTACATGTGCRGCACTTCTAATTACTACAGTCTTTAAAACGTTGACGAAAGTCAAACAACAGGTCTCAAGCTAAAGTTTTGACGTAATAAAAGCGTCTTTATTTTTATGTTTGCAGTGACAGACTCCACAAAGTCGACACAAACTAAATCAGATGAGAGATGGTCTTACAGAGAGTTGTCAGAATATTAGAAATATATTCACRGATTAGTTGCAGTCAGTTAGTTCTTTTTGAAAGAACTCTTTAAAGTTGCCGTGATTTGGAAAACAACCTAATATAAAAACTTAAATCTATTCCTTGAAGCAATGCATACCCCTCACCACCTTGTGAGCCACCTGTGAGAGCTGGGAACATGTGTTGGGGATGACTCTCTGCTGCTACCAAACCAAACTGACTGAGTTATTAAATTTCCCAAATTTCCCCACACGGGACAATAAAGGCTATTTCTATTCTATTATTATCCATTTTAAGTTTATTATGATTGATTATCTGTGGCAGTCATTTTGAATTAAGGTGATTCTCAGAGTTAATCAAGTGTAGCTGTTCATCCAGTGAACACTTTCTGGGAATTTCATGATTGGTTCATGAGTTATTTTGCTAACAGAATAACAAATTACCACACATGCACACTAACACAAGCAATAACATCATCAACAACCTAAACAGTTAATAACAACAAAATCACAATGACTATTTTCAACTATAAATGAGTGATTTGTCTTGATGTGTTTGACAGTTTTCAATTAACTATTGTTTCCCAAAAAATAAAAATAAAATATGAGAGCAGGATTACAGAATAGCACCAGTTGTCAACAAACAAACAAGAAATTTATCAACAAATTACAGCTGCTAGTGCTGTTTTTTATTGTTTACTTTTTATGATTTAATTGCTAATTAAACTTGAGTTGTCCACCTAAATAATCATATTGACTAATGATCAAATAGTCTTCAATGAAGATTGTAAGTAATGACTGATGTTTAAGAAGTTTGAAAAGACTCTAAAAACATGTAGAAACTTCCTTAAAACACTTTAAACTTTTTCTTAAAGCTAAAACAGAGTGGACACATTTTCTTTAGAAGTTAATTTCTTATAAAAACACAAAGAATAATAAAAACATGATTCCTCTGTCTCTAAACAAGAAGTTAACTTTCACTCACCTGTTTCATGTGAATATCCGGCTCCTGGAGCCTTTTTTATTTATTCCAAACAGGAGAAGCCGATGAATTCACCTCTTCCAGCTGCTGTCAGCACACACACTCACACACACACATGCACACACACACCCACTCAGCCACACACACACACTGGGTCAGATCGACGCAGTCCGCTCCATACGCTCTTGTTTTTAGTCCTGGATGCGTCGACAAAAGGGCGGGCCTCTGCCCAAACATGGTAAACAGTTCCGGGTGAGGGAGCCAATCAGCTCTGCGCGTGACGTACGACGTTCTTCCGTCTGACGCACGCACGGAATTCCATTGACGCAAGAGCGGAGGGTGTACGTTGTTCTAAATTTAGCCCGCGGCGTTCACGTGGGGCTATTACTGAATGAAAAAGACTAAAAATAACCGGGTTTTGGAGCCACAGACGTTTTATTTTTTCAAAGGAAATGTAACTGTTTGAAATAATAAGACATGTTATCACAGGATTAAACAAAAAAAAAGTTTTTCTGTTTGTTTCCAAGTAAGGCTGTCATGTCATTTTCTTTCCTAATATGCCAGTTCAACTCCAGCAGTAAGTAGAAGCTTATTTATCTATTTTACAGATTATGTTGAATGACTTTAAATGTTAATAAAAGGCAAAACGTTTACAGCCGATTCTTAAAAGTCAGCATGACCATCAAAATAATTTTTGAAGAAATTCAGCCTATTTTAACAGCTTATAATGGTGACATATTTGTTATCAGGGTCAGGTGGTGGTTTGGTCTCTGAAGTGAGGGCCTGTGGAGACGTTATAAGTAGTCAGTATCTTACCTGCAGTGAAGTCTGAACCATCGCAGGTTGGAGGATCCAGTAACATACATATCAACCGCTTCGAACATTTACCTGTATGAGCCTCAAAAATCAGAAATTTTCACAAAAATTCCATAACCAAGGTCTGAGCCAAGGTCTTAAATGACAAACAAAACATAACCATTTTAGGTACTTACTATGTACAAAAATGAAAGTGAAATCAAACAGTTACAAGAAAAACGTGAGAAAAAGGACTTCAAATAACTGGCCTACAACTCGGCACAAACTGAGGTTGACGTGGCCCAGCATGGGTGGTTGGAATGTGCAGAATAAATGAAAGTCTATCCTGGTTGTTCCCAGATGGGACGTAACAAATTGGTGGGATAAAAGCTCCTCGGTCTCTGTCATTCAATCAGGGATGATTAACTAGAAACCAGTTTACATAATAAATCCTCAGGCACACCACAGTTGTAACACCCCCTTTCCCAAAGTGTTCCTTAACAGTTAAATGAGGAAGCAGAGGTAACTGGCTGATCAGACTGGGATCTATTCCAGAGTGGATTTCAGCCATCAAAACAGCTTTAACTACAGAAATGTTACACTGGTTCAAACAAACGTTACATTCTGAGATTTACTGTTACTTTTGGCTCACATAAGTTATAGTTATACACAGATTGTATATTATACTGTAGACCAGATGGAATGGGTGTGAAGGACAAAGCAATTTACTGTCAGGTGGGAGATTGGAGTTCAAATCTGGACAAGATGTTTTTTGACTTTTATTTTTAAAAGACGTGGCAAAACGTGATGATTTAAAACAAAAGCAGATGTAGACACTTTGAGTCAACTATGCCCATTGGCATCTCTGCTGATGCCAATAGGATCAGCATAAAGGGATTTATTTACCACTTACCTAATTCTGTGGTCATCTTGCACTCCAAAATAAGTCATTTCAAAGTTTTTACTCCACTCTGTCTGATTCATTGTCAGAAAACAAAGTGCAGTTTTAAAGCCTTTAAATAAGTGGTTCTTAACCTTTTTTGAGGTACCGAACCCACCAGTTTCATATGTGCATCCACTGAACCCTTTTTAGTGATAAATAAAATTTGATTTTTTTTTCCAAATTCAAGACGTAGGTATATGTTTTTTACAGGTGTATAAAATGAGCCGGGCATGAACATCACCTTGCTCAAAGAAGAAAACCAACACAGTGCATGAACTCACAACAAATTACAGTTTGACTTTATTCTGGACCCAAAAAAATAATTTGCCACCATAAATAAATTTCAGCCCCCCAAAAATATATATATTTTTACTATTTTACTAATAAAAAATAAATTAGGATTTTTTTTTGAAGAATTTAACATTTTTTAATAACTTTTTTTATTATTTTAAAGTTAATTTGTTTTTTGTCATTTTGAATCCACAAAATACTTTTTTTGGGGCCAGCACTGATTGGCCAAGAAATCTGTCTGACAGCAAGTGATGGCCAGGTGGGGCGTGTCATCACAACTTTACACAAGTGTGTCTTTCCTCTGCGGCAGAGGCCCCACCGAACCCCTGAGACCGGCTCATCGAACCCAGGTTAAGAACCACTGCTTTAAAGTATGATTTTGTTTCTTTTCTCTGTCTGATTTGTGAGGCAGTGGGTACTGGTGTTCAGCCAAAGTGGACTGAACCATCTAAAAGCTGGGTGGTTAGGGATGGCATGGGGGGTGGGAGATCTAGAACGTATAGCAAATATTGTTTAATATTAATCTGTTTATTAGAACCAATAAACATGACATGCTAAGAGGATGTGCAGATATTATTATATATGAAATTGATTTAATGAAATACAAACCAATAGAATTAAAAAATATATTTAAAAAAGTTTGAAACTGCAGCCATCGCCACGTGACGTGTGTGAGGCAGCCATGTTGGATTTTGCTCACAGCTGGTACAGAACATCAGATTTTCCGAGCCAGGATTCTGATTTGGAGGAAGGTGGGGGGTCCTAAAGTGATACTAGGACTCACAATCCTACAGGGACATGTAACATAAATAAAGACCCTTACTCTGACTCCCAAAATATGCCAGCTACAACCATGTGAAGTCAAGAGATGCAATCAGTGCTGAAATGTCATCATCGCAGAATTCGCACTATGAATGTTACCGCCACAGCTGCCGACGTCCATTTGTCATCATTAGTTTAGGCATCACCTAATACCCCTTGTGTCATAACATCTCCACAACAACCAGACAAACCAACATGTCTTTGTGTCTCTCGGGGGTGTTTGTGTGCTGCTCAGCTCGTGTAAAGAAAGAAAGAGGTGTCTCTGTGAGCTTCAACCTGCTCAGGCAGTCTGAACTTACGAGACGTAATTACAGGATTTGAGCTCGGAGCTCTTTCAAGTATGCACATAAGTAACAGAGTATAGACACTTGATCGTTTTATCCTTTTCACTTTCTGTCGCATTAGAACACACATGTATTAAAAGAGAAGTGCACACATGCACACATACACTTTCACACCATTGCAGCAGCTAATGAGGAATATCAGTAGAAGTGATCATATTATAGTTACTGTGGCCAAAATTCACTTTAGTACCAGTCTCCTGAATAATTCAAAATGTCCTTTCTCCTTGACCTTTTTCACTTTTTGCCACGTTTTGCCACATTTCAGCAATAAAGGTTTTACTTGGAATTATAGTTTATTTTTTATTATTGGATATAGTATTTTTTAATGAAATGAATACATTTTTGAATTGAAAAAAAATTTTTTTGAATTGAATTTCAGTGACAGCCCAACACAAGTAGAACATAATTATGAAGCAGAAGGGAAATGCTGCGGCGGGGTTTCTTCATCTTTTTTGCAGTCTTTTATATCAGATTATTTGTTTGGTGTTTTAGAAACCATCCCTCACTTCCCCCCTCATTACTTCTAGATTAGCCTTCTTACTCTCCCTCCCACACCGATACCAGTCTCCCTGCAGACTGACACGTTTGTAATAACATTTCATTTCACCAACTCTGATAAAGTAATTCTTTAAGTGGGAAATACACAGAGTAAAGCCTCCCACAAAAGCTTACTGGTTAAAAAAAATTAATTCACCTTTCAGTGTACCGATTGAACGAATACCTAATAAATATTTTTTAATTCAAATAATGTGGGCTTTCAATTGGCACAAATTTATTTTGTTAGGGTTATGATGTCTTTACTTAAAGGGGGTATGTATTTTCCAGGCACATAATTCAATTCTACACCCCAATCAAATAACTGTTACCTTCATTTGAGAAAAAGCCATATAAACCAAAATTAAATATGACTTTGCATCATCTAAACACCTTGAAATCGGCCCTCGTGTTTTGAAGAACCTCCTACCGTTTCCGACACTTCCACTTCAACACGTCTTCACAACAATGCTTCAGGCTGCAGGGAGAAGCTTTGTTTAAATAGGTGGTGCTTTGTACCAGCATGCAGCTCCACATGGCTACCAGAGGAGATTCATGGATTTCTCAAACATGCATGAATAGGTATGTTTTTGATGACGGAATGACAATACAACCCCCCCCCCCCACCCCCTGTGAACTTTAGCTTTTAGAAATGCCCTCCTCAATAAATTTTACAGAGGGGGACCTTAAGTTTGATGTGAGAGTAGCTGCGAATTTCAACACATGTTCTGAGATAAAATATAAATAATCTTACAATAATCTAGTAATATTGCAGGAGACAGCACAGATTATTTAACATGTTTGGTCAAAACGAAAGTAATCTTAGTCCAAAACTCAGGTAATATGCATTTCTTTAAGGAATGGCCATATTTTAGAGTGACTTGTCTACTCAAAAAAAAAAAGCATCATGAGTGTCCAACATCCTGATTAACTTGATTAAAAATCGAACAAATAAATGCTGCTTGTTTCAGTATTCTTCAGTCCTGTTTATTCACATATTCAGCCATGGGATTACATTAAAGATTCCTCAGACAATTTAGAGTTAAAAATAAAATTTAGTAATATCAAGGTAAGATTACATTTTTACCTGCACTCTCTAATCCACATTGGGTTGATGTAATGATATAATCCATCATTTCAATGTGATGTATGAAGCTCTTTTGAAATTGAGAATACAACATGGTCAAGATACATCCAAATGACAAATACAAAATTTGACTTTAAAACAAGACAACATGTGAGTATACGCAAATGTACACAAGTATCCTAAAATCTACCACAAATATGGCTTCAATGGAAAAAAAACGCACACAAAAAGTGACTCGCTTTGGCCTTACTACTACCACATTTTGGCAGGAGTTCATCCTCATAAACATTTTTTTTAAAAGAAGCGCAATGCAAAGATGTAAAATCTTAAAGGAATTTATGTTCAGCGCCTCTGAATACTAAAAGCAGTGAACAGTGTTGACTGTAACTGCGGTAATCTGTAAAAGCAACATCAAAATTCAAAAACAGGCTGAGATTTGACATTTTCAAAAAGTCCTTATATTTTAAACATTTATTTTAAATGGCATCACTAACTGGTTATTTTGCATGGACACACACTGACGGTGAAAGACGAAACTCAACAATACACTACTGTAAACATAATTCATCCACAAACTACTGTAATGTCACAACATAAAACGAAAACTAAAAATTAAAAAATCCTAGTTAATTTACAGACACACAACATGTTCTGCTCTTTCATACAGACACATGGGATCACATTTAGTTGGCACACACTACTGAAAACATTTGCACATTGAATTTTGTACACACGTTCAAGCAGATTTTTTTATATATATAAACTATATAGCAGGGAATAAAATAAAAGGATATGTATATACAAAATAAAACACTATCACATGTTTAATATTGGACTGAAACACTCTGCAGAAACCCCTCTGCACACTCCAGGATGTAGAGGACTCTTACTTGTGAAAGAAGCCAGATGCTTTTGTTGGTGGCGGCATCAGCATGTTGGCCTGGTTCTTGTGAGTTATATGAATCTAGAATTTTTTTTAAATGAGAGTTAAAAAACATTTTTATTAGGTATATCTGCTTTTTATCATCAATCTCCTCCATAAAAACATGTTGTAAGGGTAAATGTACTAATTGTTGTTAGGATGCATAGATTTTTTTTTCATGTGATATGAGCTGTGCCAGAAACAAAACACACAGATTAAACTATTTTCTTTTTTATGTTCAGGTTTGTGGAAGTGAGGTTCTGTGGAAAAGTCATGCACAATTAATATCTTACCTGTTGCACATAACGTTTTACATGTTTAGCTGGATGCTAATAAAAGCAGGGAAAAGACCCAAAGCGAGTTATTGTCTTAAAACATTTCCAGTCTCATATTGGTTTGTGTAAATACTGTAAATCAGTTTTGCTTTAAACAGCTATTTACTTACAATTTTACAATTATTTGTGGCAAAAAAATAGCAACTTCAGCAGCTAGCTGTAGCACTTCCAATGCAGTCTAGTGCACATCTKGCAGAAATGCTATATTTCTGTTGGAATACTGTGCTATGTAAAACTGATGGAGTTTTAGATGTTTGTTGTAAATTTTACAACAACAGTAATTTTGTTGATCATGGCTGATTAAATTGTTTAGTTTGCTGTTATTGTCAGAGATAGTTTTTCTWAAAAAAAAAGTTTTCAAAGCGCTATCTACAACAGGTAAGATATTAACAGTTCATAACTTTTCCACAGCACAACCCCTTGAAATGGGCTATATTTTGACCATTATATTTTCATATTTAATTTAATTTTACATTTTGTTTTCTCTTAAATTTGGCCTCAACATTGATCATCCTTAACAGGTCTATATGGCAGGACCTAATGTGTCTCAGTGGTAATAATGACAGCTAAATTTAGTATTTATAATTCTGTCTTGTTATCTTGCAACTTACAACTGCATTCAGTTCACTGCTAGTTTCAAAACCACATTGTAAAATTATGAATTACATGTTTTCTTGAGCAAACTACTTCAAAATGCTCTCAGTGGACGAGTGTGTAAAGCTGCAAAATTTTAAAWAGACAAACAAAAGTCCTGTACAATAAAATCATATAGTAAATGTATACCAGATCAGAACTGGTCTGGCCCTTGTCTTTCTACACAGTTCTGCTCAAAACTAGTTTCCCTTCATAGACAAAGGTTTCTCCGGTAGAATTTCAACTGGGCCAATTAACTAACAGAAGGAGGTGTTGTGAATGGCAACGTTGATATTCTGCGCCATTTTAGTCTGCCTGTAGTTTAGCAATGGCAGCARAGAAAGTAAATGAGGCCAGTTTGTGTCGACAAGGTTGCCAAATTAAATTGAATTTGTCTGACAAAGCCTGCAACTCTCATATACAGCCATTCGTTCTGCTCAGTCCTTCTCTCTTTCCAGTAGGGGCTGGTTGTTTACAGCTATGCAATTTCCGGTTAGCTTATTAGCCTATCTTCCTTCAGGGTCGAGCTGGCACACACATACGTCATGGCCAAATGTTAGCGATTGATCAGATCCAATCTTTTTAAACTTCAACAGAGTACAATGCCTCCAGCAAGAAATTGTTCCTCAATAGATGAGGTTCCAGACCCTCTGTACGAAGCAAAGCAAAGAACAGACCAGGCTGGTAAGTGTTACCAAGTGTGCACCACTGTGTTCCTTTTCGGATTCTAAAAAWTAAATGCAAGATATCTGTATGTGAACTTGTCCTGTAGGCTGGTTTTTAACACTTACAGTACAAGGAGGCTGCATCCACGGCTCCCCATCAATCTGCATGGGTAACGCTTTGGACGTCCTGCACAAATAAAAAAAACAGGGTCAACAGTTTTATAATATCATCACTGACGTTAAAAAATGTGTACTTTCATCAGATTGTGATAACAATAACCTTAGATCATTTTGATTAATACGATTATTTCAGTTTTTTCTATATCTGTTATTGAACTGATGAGTCGTTTTTATCATTTTGTGTTACAACTGAAAAGAAATTCTTAAAACCTGATGGTGATTTGGGAGGTCTGTGCCAGTCTGTGCCCGGCGCTCTTCAGTCTAGTGTAGATCTGGCCCATCTCTAGAACTCCTTCCAGCCCCACCACCTCAAAACGCCTATCGCTTATATCTGAAGAGTAAAAAAACCACAGAGAGATTTTAAAAAGATTTTGATAACAACCAGACTCATTTTTTGTTGTGTTGCATGTAGAAGAGTGCAGGAGAACTAAAGACTTGCCTTGTGAGACTGATTTGAGAACTTCGGGATCAGTGATAACTTGACTGTGCTCCGCCTCCGACAGACTATCAGACTTTTTGGATTCGCCCCAGAGGTTGGAGCCGCCGTGCATGCTGGGAATGTTGAGGACAGCTATGCCCTCTAAAGACACGTTGTTCAAGTCGAGCTGTTTTCCACAGCACTGACAACACAAACGACATTTTAAACATCAAACCCAAGTCGTTCTATTTGGTGAAACAGCTGGATGGCTGAAAGAGAAACGCTAACCTCAATAAAGAGACAATCCTTCAGCTTCTTACAGGAGGCAGAGATGGACTCGGAAGTGGCAAACTCCAAATACCTCAGTTTGTTCTTCATCCTTGAATAAAACAACAAAGGAAAACAGGAAGAGGTGAGGCCTCTTTAGTTTGAGGATGATAGAAAACTGTTAGAATTGTCTCTCTCATCTACCACCACACAAAATTTCAGCTCAATATAGTACAGATATATCATATAATATATATATTTTAAAATGACATGGGGATTGCTCTTGGCTACCACCTTACCAAATTTCAACTYAGTATTTTAAAAATGGCTGAGRTCCAACTATTTGAAATTTGCTTYGGTGGTCATCTTGGATTTTGTTTTTCCATTCAGATTTTGTTAGAGATTATTCTCGGCTACTACTACTATATACATTTTCAATTATAGCCCTTGGTAAAACTAGCCTTAGCGGTTAGCATCACTATTGGCTACACCACAAAAATTTTCAGCTCAATAAGTCTTAAAATAGCTGAATTATAGCCACTTAAATTTATCTGTGGTGGCCATCTTMATTTTTCAAACCCAGTGTAGATTTCCTTATTTATATGTGCCCCCATAGATAACACCTTGGCCACCCCCAGGGCACCCCTTGCATAAAAGTCTAGCTCTGCCCCTGGAAATTGATGATAATAAGAATAATGTGTCTTGTTCTGTGTGAATCCTCACCTGCTGTTGAACTTCTGGGGATGTTTCTCTCTCATGGAGTGAAAACGATGAGCAATAGAAGCATCCTGCGAACACAAACATTCACAATAAACCATAATCCAGACACACATTTACGTTTCTGTGTATTGGCAGTTTGTGTTTGAAAGAGGCAATAAATCCTCATGTGGTGTCCTCCCTATCGAGTCAGTGACTCACCACTCCGATAGAGAAGTAGTTGTTCATGATTTCATAAGGTACAGGGTCTCCGGCCTCATTAAGGTTGTTTGGGATCACCTGGATGCTCCAACGATCCAGAGCGATCACCTCACTAGCTTTAATCTCCTTCAGGATTTCTGTCAAGTCCGAGCCCTCGTAGCCTTTTAAGAGTTTACAACAGAAACAGCACAACGTTGTAACAAGTTTACTGCTTACATCTGAGTTACACAGACTTTGTCAGAGGAAATGTGTGAATGTTGCACCTCCTCCCCAGCGTAGACAGCGAGCCATGTCATTCCCGGTGCCCAGGGGCAGGACGGCAACTGGGGGGCACACCTGGAGATCTGCTTTGTCTGAGATCACAAACATTTCATTTCATTTAACGCTAATGGTGGTCATTTTAATCTTCTCTATGAAACTCCAAACTATGAGTAATACCTATAGCATCCAGCAGCCACCCGACTGTGCCGTCTCCCCCACACACCAAAATCTTGTACTGATGCAAATTCCTGAAGAATTGGAGTCTATAAAACAAAGTCTGTATTATTAATTATAATAATGATAATAATAAGAACATTTAATGGCATTTAACTGCAAGCTTCTTTTGTACTTTACCCCGGAGAAGGACCTCCGTTGGACAAATTGTAAACCTGACGTGGATTCAGCAGATACTGAAACTTCCTGAGCACCCTGCACAAAAACACAAACAATAAGTAAATAAAGTGAAATACTAATACTGTATATTGTTTCAGCTATAGCTATAAAGTGTTCAAATGAAAGAGCAGATGTTTTGAAGTCAGGTTCTGTTATGAACACTCAGTGTCTTACCTGCTGTAGATGACCTCATTTTCTAAAAACAGTTCTTCATTCTGTCTGATTTAGTAAGCTAATGGCTAATCTGAACATTAAGTGGGTCACTGCCATCTTAAAACAAATCAAAAACTTTATGAAGGTTTAAATAAACACTGTTTTATAAACCTCACTGGCAGTTTCAAAGTATGTKATTTTACATAGAATCCTGGTTGATTGAAATTACAAATAGGAGGAGCAGTAGCAGCTAGCTGTAGCACTTTCTGTGCAGCCTGGGCCAATTCCYGCAGAGTTATCCAAATTTTTCTAATAGAATACCCATGCAATGCCAAATTAACAAAAGTGTAAGGGTTGATAAAACAGCATTTGGATAAAGCACCACTCACTTACTCCTCTGACTAATAAATGTGCTCTATACAGAGTTTTTTTTTTTTAAATAAACAACATAGTGTGTCACAGTGTTGATATAATATGATGTTTTTTTTTCCTCATCTGTCCTTGTGTGGTTTTTAGTTTTTCTGTTAAGGGTCGCACCTCCTCATGATGTCTTCATGAAGATGATCTTTGCTCTGTGCAGGGTCTGTGGCTGCATGACCCAGAGCACCTGTTCTCCCATGTTTGTTATGTTCTGTCTTCTTCTGAATGGGTGTTCTGAACTGTAATTTCATTATGCTCTCTGTACAATTACAATAAAGGTCTCTCTAATCTAATCTAACGAAGAGTTGTTTTAAAACAGCAGCAATCCACTTTAGTTTTGGCACCACTCAGACCATCTGTCCAATCAGAACAAGCTATTTGTCCAAACTGAGTTTATACAAATATTAATTGTTCACAACCTTAAGAACCCATCTTCAAAAGATTTCCTAAATGTCTCAACACATGTTAACTAATTATGTAACTGCTTCAGTTTCTCGTGTTTATACTGTAAGCCTGTTTCTTACCGTTCACCCTGGTTCCCTCCACTTTTAGGATTTACAAACACAAGTAAAGGATGGGTGTCTGGAATTTGGACAGTCTAGGAAAGCACAACAGATTAATATGCATTAATCGAAAAACTATCAGAAAAACACACAGGTGTGTTAGCATTATGTATAAATACTACATTTTACATGCGTATAACTGTGGGGTGCATTGTTGAAATACAATATTTTGAAAGTTTTGGTAATTAATGCATAAAAGCTGTATTATAAAAATCAAGTTTAGACTTGTTTAACTAAAAAATGAACATGGTTTTTATGCCACAAAAAAAGAACAATAATCTAWACTGCAGAAGAGTTAAAGTAGTCAATAGATAAAAAAAAACCCTGATATGTTCATTATTTCATGCGACACATTAAAATGATGCAAAAAGATCATAAAAGAAAAGTTTCTGGTCTTTTTGGTTCAGTATTTGGGAGTCATTCATTAAACCCAAAAACAACAATAAACAGTAAATGCATATAAACTAAACAAAATAAATAAATAAAATAAATGCAGTTGTAAAATGTCAGAATATTTGCTATAATCATGACAAACCTGCAGGATTTGACCATCAGGAGTGACATTCAAAATGTTGGTGTCGTCTTCCTGCTACACATAGAAAACAAACAAACAGATAATTGTTTAACTAGTGTTTTAATWAAAAAAAACAATCACAAACCATGTTTTGTTATTTATAATTACCTTCGAGGCAGTATAGATGGCCCATGGAGGCAAAATATGGTCCCTCAGTTCCCCACAGTCACATTTTGGTATACCAGTATTTATACAGTCATCATGGCGCTTAAAAAGAAAAGATCACAAATAAGTTGTCATCCATTATTTAGCTATGTGCACAAGTGTCCAAMAAGCCATCCTCACCATTTCCTGGCACCACACACAACGACTCCCTCCTAAAATTTTGATCTTCTTGAAGCAGACCTGACACTTGCTGCTGTTACAGTCAGCTTTGATCCAGTCGTGAGTGGGTTTCTGAAGCACAAAGGAAATAAAAAAGGAAGTGTCATGATACACATGAATACAAATTCTGCTGCTTTTACATTTTACTTTTGCAGTGCTAAAAAACTACTCAAATTCGTTTGTTTGTGGACGTTTCCAGCTACTAATTTTGTGGTGATGCTTTTTTTTTTACTAAGGCAAATTCAAACGAAAATGAATCATCACAGATCTATCTCTTCTTCAAAGCAGCTGCAGATGTCACAGAAAGCCTCAGATTTATGGTATTTTCAGTCAACATCAGCTTGACAGATGGGCATCTCCAGATAAAATATCCCTAAAGCATAATGGATCCCAAACATCCACTTACAGCAAAAGATACATGGTCAGCTCTCTGTTGTGATCCATTACAACAGGTTGTAAAACTGTAAGATGTGGCCCTGATTTTAAAAAAAAAAGGAAAAAAGAGATTGAGCAGCCCATTGTCTGTGCTTGTGCAGAATTAGGACATTTACCAGATGCACAGAGCAGACGGTGCCAGCTGTAATCTGCACTTAAAAAACACCGCTGGGATGCACTTACTCACTAATGCACTGTAATGTTCTCTGACGCTAAAGTATTAATTGTCGTGTACTCATTGGT
>NW_013952413.1:3066658-3070073 GCF_001266775.1 Austrofundulus limnaeus | reverse complement strand
TTAGAAAATAAATAAATAAATAAATAAATAAATAAATAAATAAATAAATAAATAAATAAATAAATAAACAGGAGAAGTGACATCAACGCCTCCTCTCAAACACAGCTGACATCATTTAACATGGAACTTTAATTTGCCTGTAAGTGCAGCCGTAAATCTGAAAAGCAGAAATAAAACCCAAGTTGAAGGAACTGAGAATGAGTCTGTGTGCTCCTTACACCAATTTCCTGTTTGGACTTGACAAAGGTGCGAGCGCAAGGGTCAGGATTATTGTTGGCACACTGGTTGTGGACAGTGTACTTGCAACCTGGGAGAAGAGAGACACAGACAAGAGGAAAAAAAAAAAAGAAAGGATCGAAGTAAAGCTTTGATGCTATGCCCCCCGAGTGCCCCCTGGTGACAGCGCTGAGCTCTTACAGTTGCAGCAGAGTCCCTGCTTCCCGAGGCCCAGCAGCATGCTCTTGCACACGTARCAGTAGGTCGGCCTGTTAAAATGCTTCAGCCTCCAGATGTGCTGCCCGTTCTTCTCAGTCATCTGGTGGAAGAGAAGACGTCAACGTTTTCTTGTAAAATGCTCTTAAGTGTTTGTTTGTTTTTTAGTTGTGGGGTCCATACCTTCAGTCCAAGCAGTACAAGTAAAGGGACRTTGTTCATGCCTCCTTTCACCCACTCCTCCAAAGTGACGGTGCCGCTATTATCCACATCTATTGCGGTCATCATCTCTTTGAGGACCTGTCAAAATCCCAAAAGTTTAAAATTACACAATATGTGTGCCATTAAATAATCCATATTGCTTCTTTCACGTTTGAGTTTCACATGTTGAGAGATGATAAAGTTGTAGATATTTTGGTTAAATATTAAAAATCACTTTATGCACAAAGTCAAGGGGTAACTCTTAGCTATAGTATATCAGATTTTAGCTCAATGTCTGTAAAAATGACTGAATTATTGCCATGTTTCTGTTTGCTAAGGTCAGTCTTTGGCAACCATCTTGAATTTAGTTAACTCAAAACATTAATCATTTATAAAACTATATGTAATACGTTATTTTTAAAGCTTTCGTTAAAATATATCCAGTGGTTTATGAGATACTGAGGTATTAGACACACAAACACGCACACACACAAAAACATTAATGGCTGCCTTCACATACTGTCAGCAGGTGATAACAAATTATCTCATATTTTGCACTTTCACATTCCTCTATTAGATTACATATAACACAATGACAGTGATAATATCTTTGTCTTAAAAGGTGAACTGGTCTTACTGGTCTGAGTTCAGTCACGTCCCAGCCCAGGTAATCAGCAGCTCGCATCATTTGGGTGATGATACGATCCACTTCCTGCAGGAGAGACAACAAGTTACTAAATTTGGAAATTTTTCAGTTTTCATGAGCGTGCAAACAGATCGTGAGACGAAATGACCAAAAAGTCAACAGCTGTGAGCTGAACATGCCAAATAAAAACAATACATATAATCAAATATGCTTTTATTTTTTGGATATACCACTTTTTTAAATTTACAGTCCTATCATTTAATTTCTGTATTAGAACATTATGTAATAAACTGTAAATTGGGTGTACTTCAAGTTATAAGCAGTTCGTTTACACAGAGGTATAAAAGTCTCATTTATACTCTGTGTCCTGTTTGAGTGACTGAGTGACTCACAGAACTGTCCAGGAGTCCGTTGCCATCTTTGTCRTAGAGTTTGAAGGTAACTAGAAGCAAACAAGCTCAGTTAGTGTCACTTCTAGTSTTTTTGGGATGAATTATTGATCAGAGAGATGAGTGCAGATTAAAAAGATGAAACGAAACCAACATTCGAGCTTCTCACGCGGCTGCCCCTCCTCCAGCACTGAGAAGTAACAGGATACGTCCTGGAGAAACACCCTCCCTGAAAATGAGGACATCCTTTGAACCAACAAACTTTTATTACGTTACACGTGTCCAGAACAGAACAAGCCTCTACAAGAAAAACTCAAACTATCTGCATATTCCTTTCTCAAAGCCCCGAGGCTCCCACTCGTACATTAGCAGGACAGCAGAACTTGTTTTCCTCCTCGCCCACTTTGGTGACTGAGTTCAAATGACTGCAGGGATTGAAAATATTTTACCTCCTTTGGGCAGAGGGCTGTTTGTCGACCCATCCTGCTCAGTGTGTTGAAAATAACAAAAAAGACGTTTGCAGAAATCTGCAGGGAAGTCCTCCACCTCCAGGTAGGTTTTCAGGAAGAGACAGAAACCCTCGCTGTCGAGGCACTGAGGAGAGAACGGATCAGTGACTGACAGGATCACTCATTCTGGTTCACCAGGTCTAAAATTAATCAACAATTACCTGAAAGCATCCAAAAATGTGATTGAAAACCCAAAAGCAAGAAAAAAAAAACAAGTGGTAAAGTGGATATGGATGACCAAAAGCACAAATACTGTATATTAAAGCACACTTTATAAGCAGCATATCAGCATGTGTATATCCTAAACTAAAACTGCTTCTCTCGTTCAGATGAGTGGTACTGTGTGAGCGGTCCTGTTGCCGGGGGATTAAAGATGTTTTATGCTCAATATATGTAAAGTGACAAAGTTGCAGTCATGGTGGCATGTGATAATGACACTTTTGTGGTAGCATGGTGGTGCTGAGGCTTTAAAGTGCCTGTGACATGCATATACTTCAAATACAATAAGTCAAAGAAAACATCTTTATATTTAAGAAGCTTGGCATAATATACATGATTTTCCCTATTTTGTCCCATAACTGGCAGATTTTCTTTTGAACTTGGCTCTGCTAARGTGAAACATCAAAGGGGAACTCTTTAAAAAAGGGAACTCTCTACTTGAACTCTGACACTTCTTCATCTCTGATAGTGATTAAAAACAATCTAAAGAAATGTCGGGTTCTTCTCTACAGTCGGTGTTGTTAGCTGTTGGAGCTGTGTTCTGTTTGCATGCAGAGATTCCCATTTGACATCACTTCCTGTCACTTCACATGCCAACATATCAACAATTGTTTCCTCTCAGTGGCGTGAATTTTGTTTCGCAATATGTCCTCAACGTTTTCTTCCCAAAAATGCTTTATTTGTTACAAAAAATTGATGTCACAGGCACTTTAAAAAACTGTCCTCCCGATGTTTGTTGTCAGAACAAAATGTAATTTCAAAATGACATGATAGAAAAAAATCTTTGTATTTGGCTCATATAAGCTACCTCTCCATGAGTGTGCTTGGCCAGGCGACCTCCTGGATAAAAGTCCTTCATCACATCTTTCACCCTTAAACTGCTGTCTGCAGAGGAAAACAAAACATTAGCATTAACAAATGATTTGAATTAATGAATAAAAAAGAAGTAAATAATATCATGTAACTAAGTGAACCAAACTGATAAGTCTGGGTTTGGGTCTGAGCTAACACACACACGC
>NW_013952413.1:3064682-3066308 GCF_001266775.1 Austrofundulus limnaeus | reverse complement strand
CACACACACACACACACACACACACACACACACACACACACACACACACACACACACACACACACACACACAAAACAGTGTTTCTCACACATCAAGACCGGAGCACATGAACATGTAATTATCTATTCATCCATTATCCTGTGTGTAAATACTCTCCTCCCCAAACACTAAAAGCCTACAGACCCATTTAATTTCTTTCAAAGCCTTTAAATGGACCGAGTATTTTTAGCCCAGCGCCGCTTTTTGTTTCCTGTCAGCTCGTCATCATAATTCTGCATTAAGTCCAGTCCCATCAGCACTTTTTTAAAGTTGATGTTTGAGTGAGGCTGCAGGAGGATGCTCCACAGGTTATTGTTCAGCACCATTGTGTTTATGATTCATTTCTTACAGCAGCCTTCTTGTGGCAATAATTGTAAAAATGTAAAAATGTTCACTAGTCAATTTGCTTAAAGTGACGAAGTCTGAAATCTGATCAGAACTGCAGAGATTTGACTGTTTTGGGTGTGAACTGGTTTTGGCTCCCACTTGACTTTGTCACTCTGATTGCCTTATCTTAGTTTTTTCTTTGTTTGAGCAATTTAACAGATGGCGTGAATGACGCAAACAGAAACAAGGAACTCACCTTCCATGTACTGCTGCAGCTGGATAAAGTCCACAGGCATCAGGGAGCCTTCTGTGTCCTCAGAGGAGGCCATGCTGAGTGGCTGCAGGAGRAAACAAGAAAACAGTGACCAGACASTCACAATAAACACTGACACCTGAACCTTTTAAAAACCGTTCTGAAACAATGCAGCTCTTTTTTTGATTTTGTGGTTCTTTATGTGAACCAGTTTGTCTCCATTCCAAACGTTGCGCAAAACTGTGGTTAACGCACCCATTTGCTTCTGTTCAGGATGAATGCTCTCCTACAACTTGACAGGTTTTAGGGATTTGTAATGGCTGCACTGTAACTCTGGCTTTGTTGATATGTTTGAGGACACAAGCTATCAAAGATGTAAAGTAAATCTAGTGGAGAAGTTAACAAACGCCTGAGCATAAGTCAATGAATTAAAATGTTGCAGTTTAACTAGCAAAAACAGAAAATCAGTCCAGCACCAGCATTTTGAAATAGTTCAGATGAATGTTATGTCCCAAAATCTGATTCAGCAACACATGAATCATCAGAGAGGATTCTAATGTCAAACCTGAGAGACTTACACGTCCTTTAAACTTACCGAGACTGTGTGTGTGTCTCTTGGATGTTGTCCAGGTGAGCAGCCAGGCTCAAATGTGTCCAAAAACGCGTGTGGAGACAGCCCTGGACCTCTAGTGTGTAAACTACTGCTGCCTGCTACTTGTGGATAAATTTCAGACGCAGTATTAACACGGGCTGTAGCCTAAGGGATTAGGACTGAAGAGAGGAGGAGCTTTTAGTGACATAATTACAGTTTTAGTGGCACCGCCCCGCCCGTGCGTAAAGGCGCACAAGAACTCCACACATTGTCTAAAGATTAAACTTTGAAACACTAATTAAGGTTCCGCGGTCCAAAGCACAAAACGGTGATTATTAGTGCCGCTGTCATGATGTCCAACTCAAGCACAAATATATTTGCTTAAATAATAACTTTAATGATAATAAAATACATA
>NW_013952413.1:3063075-3064645 GCF_001266775.1 Austrofundulus limnaeus | reverse complement strand
ATAATAATTAAAGAGTAAACTGGCTCATTGCTTTGTTTTGTTTTTTGTATTCTTTATATTTCAACTATTTTTATAATAGGTGTATCTTTTTATATTTTTCGTTTTATAAAGTAAATATGTTAATTGGACAGTTAATTGGACAGTTCCCAATCTGTGCAATATCACGTGATAATTATTTCCATGCAGATTGCCGATTGTTAACATGGACAAGTTTCAATTAATTTCCTTTTATTTTAATATAAGAGATAGCCTACTTCAGTCACTTTCGTTATGAAGTAACAGCATAATACGTATTGCCGCTGACTGCGTTGTCCAAAAAGATATTTTCTTTTTTTGAAGCTCAACACTCAAAACAGCTGGCTTCTCTCACACACCGTGCATTGGATGCAATTTTCAGACAAACACGGGCGTTCATTGTCATGTMTTAAATTGCCTACTGAACCGTATTACACAAAAATGAGTAGGCTTTGAACAGTTCAAAACAAAAACAATGTATTCAAACTCTGGCTCCAACAATGTCTACATTACACTGCTCGAAATTTATTTATTTATTTATTTGCACCGTAACATTCAGATGCAAAAAGTTAAAAAAGCAATATAAATAAAATAGTAATAATAGGAATAAATTTTCCATATCGATAGGGGGCGATAAGTCATTGCAGTTCTAGATGATAGTGCAGCTAATTGACCGTAGAAGAAGAAACGCGTTACGCAGGTGTTTACGTTTCCACTTCCGTAGCTTCAGGATAGCGGCATACCGTCACCAGGATGATTTAAAATCCAAATTTTACCTAGAAATTCTCGATTATAATCTAGATTCTTCTCACTTGTGAGATAAAGTGGGCTTTACAGATGAAAATGATTCAAGTCGTTTAATGTCCACAGATAGCGCTGCGTCGCGATCTTTTTTCATTCTCATTCATCGCARGTAAAAAAGCTAAAACGCGAGCAGCGCGTTAATAAATCGTGGACACGTAATTGAATTAAAAAAAGGAAAACATCAGCTGATCCGCATTTTGTCCTGGTTTAATTTAGAGTTGAAACAAGCCAGCCATGGCCACTAGGCGTCTGACCGATGCCTTCTTGTTAATGCGGAACAATGCAATCCAAAACCGGCAGATTTTGGCTGAGCAAGTGAGTACAAACGAGCCCCGTCTGAGTACACGTAGCAATGCTGCGGTGAGTGGTCTGCTTCGTTCTGACATTTTATTGTGTGTGTTTGCATGTAGCCAGTCACTGAGCCCTCGTAGCTAGCTCCACCAGTGTATCATTAGCTGCTGTGCATTCCTCTGATCGGACTGAAGGTGCAGATGCTTCACCTCAGGGCTGATGGAGGAGGAGGACTGGCTTGTTCTCTCCACTGAAGCTAAACTGCTACAGACAACAATATATTTATGTATTAAAGATTATCCAGTGCGAAAGACGGTTTAAAAGAATACAACTGCAGTGAGAATATAAATGCATGTTTTGTGTCCACGTTGCTCATCATTAGTATAAGTGTGTGCTGTGGTCTATTAAATTAAACTGTGTCGTGACGTATTGAACTAGGCTGCAGTTATAAAAAAAAAAA
>NW_013952413.1:3060340-3062910 GCF_001266775.1 Austrofundulus limnaeus | reverse complement strand
TAATAATACACTCAAAGCAAGTCACCAAAATAAAGCTTTAAGAATGGCTTTGATACAGTACAATTCAAAACATCTACACAAAATTGTTTTCCTGAAGTGCTTCCTCACCTGCATAAAGGGGAAAAAATTGTGCAAAGCTGCAAATCAGATTACCAGGAAACCTAAACATTGAATAGCTGACATTCTTTTACTGGCGATGATAAAAACCTGGCTTTAATCTCGATCAGTTAAGGTCTGTGTTTGGGCCAAAAACGAAGCAAGTTTAAGGGACAGAAATGATTGTGAAAGAATAAAAACATTCTAGTAAGAAGTATCGACTGGTGCATGTTGAAAGTTCTGTTGAACTCTTATACTTTGGGAACACAACTTCTTGCCGCTGTAGTCGACTTGCAGCCACTCTGTTGTGATTGTTTCAGCTAGTCTTTACCACAAACATGTAAGCAGGTTAAAGGCTTCAATTTATCAGAAATACTCTTATTACAGAACCAATTGTGTTAATTGTTTTGCTGTGGTACAGTTTAGAGCCAGTGACTAAATATGTGTGTAAACACAAATGTGAGCGTTCATCTTACAGAACCTGCTGTTCTGTTCGTCTAAAATCAAAATAATTTAACACAAAATGTAATTATCCAAATTACCATTATGTAATCCTGTCTAGATTATTTTGGTCTCTTTTGTTGTCTCCTATGATTGGAGACAGCTGTAAGTTTGTGTCTATTGTTATAAATGTTATATAGCTGTTGGACGCTCTGCTTCACGCTTTCATGTTTTCACTTCTGTTCAAAGTGGAGACACCGAAAGGCTTTTATTTATTTTAGTATTTGCTGCTGATTTTCTTGGTCTGAATCTGTTATTTCTAACTTTCGCTCCTCTTTCTTGTTCTGTGTTGGATGGGAACTCTGCTTTCTGGCATTCACATTAGGAGCTTGATGAGGTAACCTTCATGGCAACATTTAATGCTAGAGGCATAACATAGAGCACTGTYGTACCACTGTCGTACTGTGTAAATAAACCAGTTTTTTTGTCATTTTTGTTTTGTTTAGATGGCAGATGACCGAATGGCTCTGGTGTCCGGGATTAGTCTGGATCCTGAAGCTGCCATCGGTGTCACAAAGAAACTGCCTCCCAAATGGATAGAAGGGGTTGATGAGGTAAAACTGAACTTGTGCTCATAACGATTTTGCTGTTAAAACATGGATTTACAATTAGTAAACTAGTCCTGYGGTTCTCAAACGTTGGTACATTTTATATAACATAACTATTTACAAGCGCTGTTTCATTAACGTACATTATAACCCTAAGATTTAAAAAGCTAATATTTTTCTGAGGTGGTCTGTCATGTTAAATGTTTCAAAGTCACTGAAGCTTTTACCCATATGACTACAAAGTCTTTTTTTTTTTTTTTTTTGCTGCCTCTCAGATCCAGTATGAAATCACACGGATTCGGCAGAAAATGAAGGATCTGGCTTTGCTTCACGACAAGCACATGAACCGTCCCACTCTGGATGACAGCAGTGAAGAGGAGCACGCTATAGAGATCACTACTCAGGAGATCACGCAGGTGAAAACTCTTTAACTGACGATTAACTCGTTGAATTACCTGGTATTGTTTCACGATGGCRTCAGTGCGCCTCGTCAACAGGAAGGCCTGTTCTTTTAGCAGAGGTTTGCCTGACATTCAGTCCAAAGAAACCAGATGTGACTTCGGGTYGGCTTTCCCAGCCGTAGTCTGATCTGCTAGTTTTGTTCTTGCAGATGTTTCATCGGTGCCAGCGAGCGGTGACGGGTCTGCAGTCTCGTCGGGGCCACTGCACCGAGCAGGAGGAGAGGCTGCTGACAAACGTGGTGTCGTCTCTGGCTCAGAGCCTGCAGGACCTCTCCATCAACTTCAGACACACGCAGTCCAGCTACCTGAAACGTAAAAACCAGTTTTCAGTTTGATTTTTTTTTTTTTCTGTTTCTAACTGAGGCTCGTCTGTTTACCGGTTTCTAAGCTAAATGTTTACATGGCAGGAATGAAGAATCGTGAGGAGAGGTCGAAGCACTTTTTTGACTCTGGACCTTTAATGGAAGAAGATGAAGAACTAGCTCTATATGACAAGGTGACAGGCTTTTCTGCACATTTTGTAAATGCTGTCTATCTTACACTGCATCTGCATGAAGTTAAAGGCAACATTGTCCAGTTTTGTCTTTTTAAATGACTGTCCACCTTCAAAGCATTATGAATATATATATATATATAAAATGTGCTTTGATCTTTTTCCCGAGCTTCCCTGTGAAAGCAGGATTTGACCATCCTTTCATTTGACCCTGTGCCTTTTGTTAAAACTGTGAATTCAATCCCTGAACTCTCAGGGCTTCACAGACGACCAGCTGGTGCTGGTGGAGCAGAACACGGTTCTGGTTGAGGAGCGGGAGAGGGAGATCCGACAGATCGTGCAGTCCATCTCAGACCTGAACGAGATTTTCCGAGACTTGGCTGGAATGGTGGTGGAGCAGGTATTTAGAGATTCTGATACACATGTAAATAAACACACACACACACACACACACACACACACACACACACA
>NW_013952413.1:3044360-3059802 GCF_001266775.1 Austrofundulus limnaeus | reverse complement strand
ACTACATCCAGAACCTGTTAGAAATTGCTGCATAAGATTTTATCTTGACAGCATCAGAACAATTTTACTGTATTTTTTAATTCTATTTTAAGTTTAAATGTATTTATTTTCCTTACTTTTAATTAAAAAACAAAAGCCCAGAAGTTGAATAAATTAATCAAAATGACAACAAGAGAAAACCTGCAAAACTATATTATATTTGCAGTTTTTGACATATGTTTGTAAATAATTGTTTCTAAAATGGAAGAATAAAGTAAATGCTCACATATTAAGGACAAATAAAATCATATTTGAGAAGTGGTAATAAATGACAGACATTATTTTTTCTTCTTTAAGGGCACTGTTCTGGACAGAATTGACTTCAATGTGGAGCAGGCTTGTGTTAAAACAGAAGATGGGTTGAAACAGTTACAAAAGGTAAACACGATATGATGACTGCATGTTAATATAACTAACAGGAGGGAGCTCTGCCATCTTTGAACAGCATCTGAGGTTAGATGAGCTATGCTTGATGTTTTCCCCCCCAAACAGAAAGAAATGAATTTATTTGTCCACTAATGAAGTTAGTTTAGTTATTATTTGTAACTTCTWGTGGAAAACTATTGAAGGAAAGCAGCAACAGCAGGGATGTTTCAGTTTTCCGGCAGCAGTAAAGGAAGCTTCGGATCAGCTGACCATGTTGAGTAAATGATGAAACACAAGAACACAGACAGAGATTGGAGTAGAAACTAAACTCCCAAGCAGCGGACTCTAAACACAAGTGAGACACCGACACAGGGTGGATATATTAGAWGAAGCTTCACTGAGATCCTTTCAAATTCTACCAGAAATAGTCCAGAAAGATAAAAATCAGCATGCTGAAGACGGTGTTCATATTATAACAAACTAGAAGGATTAGAATTCTCATACAAAATTGTCTTAAATAAAGCAATAGTTCAGATCTTTAAAAGTGGGGAACAGATGAAGAGATAGTATCTTACCTGTTGTAGATAGCTCTTTAAACAACCTCCGCTTGAAAATAAATAGTGGAATTCTGACCACCTGATGAGCTCTAGTCTGAATGAAAGCAAGCTTTTTCTAAACCTTTATACTTCTGTAAATTGAAACGATTTAAACTATTTGAAAGTTTAAATCACTCACATTTTCTGTCTCTTTGCAGGCGGAACAATATCAGAAGAAAAACAGGAAGATGCTGGTCATTTTGATCCTTTTCGTTATAATTATTGTTCTAATTATTATTCTTTTTGGAACAAAGTTTAAATAATCTTTTCCTTCGACTTGTGTTGTCTGTCTGGGTGTTTTTTTTTTTTTTTTTGTCATGTTTTTGCGTGGACTTGGGACTCGGTTTTGCTCCAAACAAACATTTTTACCTTTCATACCGACCGAGAAACATCAAGAAGTATTCTACGTGTTTGCAGGTTGCACTTTGAGCCATGTGGGGATGTTTTAATGGAAGAAACAAACAACAGATTTCTGGCTACGCTGTGGCTTTTTTTGTTAARGCAAGAGACCATTGAGGTTGTGACAGAATCCACCAAGACTCGTCCACGTTGACATATCTGTGTCTTAAAAATAAAAGAAGTCCTTTGTTGTTCGACTGTCACTGTTAAAACTGAGCTTTCTCCACTTCAACTTAAAGCATAACTGTATGAAGATGAGTCGTTTCTGTCCAAAACTTTAGAGACATTCAGATTCTGTGGGAGAAAAGAACCAGTGGACAAAATGAAAACATATGCAGGAGGTTCAGTTTTACTGCAAATTTATCACGATTTAAACATTTTCTTCACATCAGTATTAAATTGTGGAAAAATGTAAAAAATATATTTATATTAGGAATGCACCAAGTAAAATTAGAATAGCTGCTTAGGACCAAAATTATTCCTTTTGGTTTAATGACCACTTGTTTTATTTTAAAATTTTACATTATGAGCAGTATATATAGGGCATCTATATATAATGAGGGTTCTTGTAACATGTTATGATTTTAAATTCTGTTTTAACTCTATGGTTTGTATGAGGTTATTTTAATACATGCTTTTTTTTCCACACTTCTCCTTTTCGGGTTGCAAGGCAGCTGGTCCATTCGTCACTGTGTGAGAGGTGGGGGGACACCTGGACAAGATGCAAATCTGTCACAGGGACATATAGAGATACAATGTAAAGTTACAAATTAATCTAACGCATGTTTTTGGTTTGAGGGGGGAAACCAGCTCCCGAGGCTGTGAAGTGAAGCTTCGGCTTTCATGCTGAGAGGCCACAGCTCTAAGCCACAGCTGCACCGTGCCACCCAATTTGAAAACACTACTGTTCCTTTCCACGGTCCTCACATCAAGTGCTGCCTTTTAAAAAAAAACTTGCAGTTTGCACATATCAAGGCCTGACAGAAGGTCCGTTGTGTTAAAAATGTAATGCTACTGTCCATCTTCATAATTTAAAAGATATATTTATTTTTCTGATAACATCAGATAATCCAGAGATTTTTGTTTCTAGTAGGTCTACTGTATATTGAGTGGAGAATGTAATATCAGTCACTCCACTGAACTGAAAACTGTGATGTCCAACAAATGCTATTTTTTTCCATTTCAGTTTTGCGTCTAATTTGTATATCACAAATCTGTACCTTTTTTTTTTTAAGACTGAAAGGCTAAAATGATGAGTAAGTGTACTTCTCACTTTATATACCTGTTAAATCATCTTTGCCATCTATGTGCAGTTTTGTGTGTGTGGAGAAAAAAATGGTATATCATACTGGTACTATACATTTATTTTGGTTTTCAAAGTAAAGCAGTTGTTGGGGAAACTTTGTTTTTAATAAACCTCAAATATGATTGTGCTTTTTGGATTTTACACGGCTCCATCATAATAATGTATCAAAAAAAAATACACAATTATTTGGTGTCCAATGAATTCAAAATAAAATTTACTTATTGATTATTACAAAATATATTTATTATATCATTGGGGGCATATTACTCTGAAGAATACATTTTCAAACAGAAAAAAATCTTAAAGCAATAGATAAAAGTTAATACAAAAAAGTCAGTAATGAACTGTCTCATTTCAAAATAAAAGCCACACATATCACACTAACATTTTTTGAGACAGAGCATTTTTTATCTAATAGGTGCGGCAGTGATTTGTAGTAATTCTTAGTATGATCGTACTATTAAACACCAACATTTTATTTGTAAAATTAAAGTCAAAACGCTACGTATTTGACCTGGAAACGGAAGTAGATGGGCGTAATGTTTACTTTCTGAAACCGGAAGTAAAACGCTCGTCTAATGTTTAAAGGGGCAGTTGTGTTTTTTTCCCCCGCCTCGTGTGTAAAATATAAATCTGTTTTCATTCAGCTTTTGGTCATGACTTGTGTTGGAGACGAAGAGGACCCGTTCCCCGTCGATGACTGCCTGTTCGCAGAGACATTTTGTCTGGACTCGGTGTTTGACATGATGGGGGAAGAAGTGCGGATAAAACAAGTGTTCGGTGCCAACCTCGGCGTGGCCGCTCCGGTCTGGGAAGCTGTAAGAGTAGTGCTGAACATTTCCTTTCCTGTTGTTTTCAGTAGACTTTGTAGAGAACGTGGTGTAGTGACACGTGTGTAAACACGCACACACACAGGCGCTGCACTTGTGTCGGTACCTGGAGGAAGAGTCGGTGGAGCTGAGAGGACAGCGCGTCATTGAGCTGGGAGCAGGCACCGGTGTGGTCGGGATTTTAGCTGCTCGCCTGGGTATGTTTATCTTTTAACATCATTATCAACTGCATGCCTTCCAGCTTCTCCACGTTGTCTTGTTTCTTCKGGCTCACGGTAACCGCACTAAAAAACATCTTTCAGTCATGTGCTGCCCCCTGCTGGCTGAACAAGGATACACGTTTTCTCTGCTCAATATTCATCATTTAGAATTTGATTAAATAAACCTTATTATATAGCATGGCTACCACCATCAGACAAGAATACAGTTCTGCACTGATGTTGGTGTAGATTTTCATTCAAGTCYCCCAAAAAGTCTATTTTATTTTAGTTTTTATTCTGCACTAATTCTATGGGTGCCAATTCAGCATTCACTGTTCTGTTTTTTTGTTTGTTTGTTTTAAAATGTAATTATTTGTCATCAAAAAACGAAATTTGTCCCATCACATATGAGAATCACCCAAGTGAAGCAGCGGACAGCTRTTTAAGAGCCTGGGGAGYGGTTGGTRGTTTTGCTCAAGGACACCACAACATGTGGGCATGGTCAGCCGCCCCACACACTACTTCTGCATACTTTGTGTTATTTCAGAGTCATAACTTAGAATGCATCAATAAGTCCGCTGAGAGTGTTTCCTCTGCATCATATAATCTGTTTCAGGTGCAGAGGTGACCCTCACTGACCTCCCCATGGCCCTTCCACAGATCCAGGACAACGTCTCGGCCAACACGCCCTCTRAAGGTTGGCCTTCAGTCCCTCCCACAGTCCTCCCTCTGTCGTGGGGTCAGGACCACCTAAACTTCACCTCCGACTGGGACCTGGTGCTTTGTGCAGATGTAGTCTACCTCCCGGAGACGTACCCACTGCTGTCGGAGACGCTGGCGCATCTGTGCAAAAACGGAGCTACGGCGTATCTCTCATCTAAAATGCGCAAAGAGCACCGGACCCCGAGTTTCTTCGAGGAGATCTTACCGAGCAGATTCAACGTGGAGCTCGTGCACCGTGACGACAAACAGAACAACAACATCTACAGAGCGTCTCTGAAGTGACAGCAGGAGGAGCCGGAGACCGGACTGGGCAGAAACCAGTTACATCTGGTTTCTTGTGTGGCCTTTAAGAAAAAAAATAGTGAAAGCCTTTCAGAAAACGTGTCTGTCAGACACAAGAAATATATTTTTCTAGTTATATTGATATTTTAATCACCCCTTGGAGCTTATGAAGTTTTTACAAATTATTTTAKAAATGAATATATGAAATGAAACTAGTTATATTTCTAATATACATTTGACTGTTGTATTTAATACCTTAGTGTGTTTAAGCAGATGGGATGTATGTGTGCACCTATGGATTCATTTAAAATCCTGTTTATTTACAGTCTTATGCAGATATTCTTTTCTTCATTTATTGAACTTTACAAACATCGCCCTTTTTTTTGACAATCCATCGTTGGCAAGCAGCTCAGTGATATTCACAACAACACGTTTTTATTGCTCCGTATAAAACTCCAAATTCATCTCATCCCCGTCTATTCTGTTGTTCATCCCCTCCCTGCGGCACTCTGCTGATGTGCAGGTTTTCTGTTCAGGATAGGAAAGCCTGTTTGTTACGCTGGAGAGTTTTAAAGAAAAGGGAGACGACCTGGCTGCTGCCCGTCACTCCCTCTGCTACAGTTCAGCCGACAAAAACAACAGATCTGTATCTCTGTGCTCTGTCTGCCCACTGCCTCCCACACGACTGCCACTAAACATGCAGATCACTGGACTGACGTGTGTTTTGCTTGGTTTCCAGTCAAACTGATAAAAACTGTTAAATGTGGATAATTTATTTAAAAAGAACCATTTATGACTTCAGTGAAAATGGTTCAGTGGTGCTCCTATTGGACTAAATAAATAACACCAAAGTCAGTGAAATGCCTATATGTACATGAATCTTATTGCCCAAAACAAATTTTTAATGTTTGATAAACACTAATATAGAAATTATTTTCAATAACTTTTTTGTTTCAGCTAAACAGATCTTAAATTTGTGTTATTTGTACACCTTTTTTTTTTTTGAAAATTCAGATTCCTAATTTGTTTCCTCTTGTGTGGATTCAAAAACTGAATWTGAAGTATTTTAAATAAAAAGGCAGCACTGCATAAAAGTCCTGCAGTTGTGTTTTTTAACAGAGTATGGTGGCTGCCTGAAAGTAGGTTTGTCTTTAGATAGGAGGGTTGAGTGAGTGTGTGTTAAAGTGGGAGGGGGGACTGAAAAGCAACATCCTTTTAAAACACTTTGTCCTGTTTAGACTTCATCAGACGTTACCTCATGGGCGGCCAGGGCACGAGTTTGAGAGCAGCAGCTGAAGGTATTTATGTAATTATAAATATTTACACTGCTTCCTAATTTATTCTTGTGATCAAAAATAATTATAAAGAATGAAACAGTTTGAATATTTTATATTTTAAACTTAAAAAATATTTTATTTTGCTTCAGATCTGTACGGAGCTACATGATGGAGTTTTGGTCTGAAAATCAGAGACAGTCACACGGTTACTCCAGATTTGGTACAGTTCCTGGTAGAAACTGTGCACACAAGTGAGTAGAGACTTTTGATAAAAGCGCTAGCTGCTATTTATTTATTTAATTTGATTTAGACGTGTAGAGTTGATTACCTGCTGGAATACTTTTTAACAGTTGCATCTACTTTAATCTGAATGTTAAAATCTGATTTAAACAGGATTTACTCTGGTAAATCTTGGCAAATAGGAACAACTATTTGAAGACTTAGATGTGCTGAATGTGTTCAAGAATTAATTCAATGCCTAAAATAACTAAATGTTCTTGAAACAGATCAATCATTGAAATGTTTGTTGGCAATAAACCATTAATGAAGTAAAGGTTTGTGAATGCTGAACACTGGGGAACTAGAGATTCAGTTTATGATGTAAAGCTATTAAAAGTTTAGATATCTGAATACAATGATCAAAATAATCAGACAAAATTATAAAATGTAAAAATAAATGAATACATAAATAAATCAATTCAGTTCTGATTTTACTCAAATCAAAGCTGAGATGAAAACCTATCCATTTTGAAGTTTATATTTCATATGAACATTATAAATGTTATGTTCTCCAGGATAAAAAACAAACTTTTCAGGTTGAAATTTCTGCAAACTTCAAAAGATCCACGTCCTCATCAACGCTTCTACATCTGTGTCAGCATAATTAGTGCTAACTGAATATAAATGTACATGGAGCAAGATTTTAGTCCAAACCAACTAACAAAATGTCTTTACTTTTTTCTTCAAGACAAGCAGAAATACATACATATGTATTTAACAGCAGTGCTTAAAAATTAAATAAAGGTGAAATAGTCCCACCTGTAATCCAGACCTGTCAAAACATTTTTGAGCTTTTCATATTAAATGCATATTGTCACAAAAAAATAAAGAAAAAAAAACCTTGAAGGATTGAGCAGCTGTGAACCTCAGTCCTTAAACAATGACACAGAGCAGTCTGTTGTTTGCAAATACTAAACATAAAGATATAGCATCATCTCACATTTTATATTTCTTTCCCTGAAGTTAATAAAATGATCTGTTTCATCATTTGATTTGTTGTATTTGTAATATTTTCACTACAATATGCAGTGGTGTCCAAAGTCGATCCTCAAGGGCCAGTGTCCTGCATGTTTTAGGTGATGCCCTGGATCAACACAGCTGAACCTAAATTGTGCTTAATTAGTGGACCTCTGTAGACCTTGATTGCATACTGAGGAGGCCTACTCCTTAGGATCAGCTGTGAACCAGGGAAGCACCTAAAACATGCAGGACACCGCCCCTTGAGGACAGACTTTGGACACACTGATATAGAGCCTAAATGATTTCCTCACAATTTATGTAATGTACATTTTTCACACAAACTGTAAACTAGTTTGCACTGATATATCTGAATTCACTGATGTTTTCCCTGTTTTACCCACAGCTATCACGACCGACACCAGTTATCTCACTATCCGTTGAACTTTGGAGAGGAGCAGGAACAGCAAAGACAGTCCGATGACTGGACTCTTCACGGATCAAGACCTGCTCTAAATGAGTACCCCGACTGGACGAACTCCTCCACTTCTTCCTATCACTTCCCTGTTATTCTGGACACTCGACGTCACCAGGATCAAGGGGCATATCGGCACCATGAAGCCAGCGACAGGGAGTGGATGACGTCTCAGAGAGCTGCGAGGGACCACGAGAGAGGGTTTCTGAGGGAGGCGTGGCAGCAGAGGAGATGGGAGTCCAGTAATCCTCTCAGTTACGAGCGAGATGCATCTGCCAGAAGWAACGTCAGCAACTATCGAGAGCTGGAGGCCTGGGCAGCTCGGTACAGTCACTCCCTGCCAAGGAGGCGGCGGGTAGAGGAAAGCTCTCAGGGGCTGGTAGACCCTCAAACGCAACATGTTCAAATAAATCCAAATAGAATATCCGGACTGTGGGACAGAGGACCAAGACTGCAAGCTCCAGCCTATAATACAAGCTTCACAAAGGAAAACACCACCWACCAAAGAAGAGCCTTTAGCCAACCTCCTGGATATGTTGCTCCTCCTTCCTATAAGAACCCACATCAAACTTCACCAGTAAAATCTTTCTGTAACACCAGCACAGAGCAGTTTGGTAAGAAACAAACCTACTGGTCCAGAAAGCAGGATGTCTCAGCAGAGCTGGATGATCAGCAAACGGAGAAAGAGGAATTCAGAAAGTCAGATGGAAGTAAAGCCTGCCCAGAACTCACAAATCAGAAAGGAGATGCTTTACAAGCAGCCAGTCCCATAAAAACACAGAAATCATACATAGAAAACCAAGACACGCTGGCTCTACATCATCAACAATCATTTCAGAGTTCAAACTCAAAGGTCATTGAAGGAAGGAAATTCAGGCTGAACAAAAAGGCAGGCGGCATGACCATTTTCTGCCTCGTGTCTCGAATAGCCAACGCCTCTGAAATGTCGTCTTTACCGGTCTGCACCTCCCAAACCAACATTCAGAGAACAGACCAGGAAGAGGTTTCCACCGACCTAAAGAGCGGATGTGAGTTCAACCAGCTTGCAGATGAAGTAGACTTCAATGCATCGACATCCACAGCACAGCTGAGGCCTGACGTTAGATGTCTTACAGCCACACAAACAGGAAAGAAGTCGCTTGAAGATGAGCCAACCAACAAATCAGAGGCGAATGTTGTTTCCTTGGAAAGTGTTGCTGCAGATAACGACACTACGTTTTATAGACAAGAGAGTCAGTCGGTGCAGCCTGCAGTCAAATATCCTTTATGGAGGAAGCCTAGTTTCACAACCTCACCTCCTCAGAAGAATCTGGATGAAGAATCGGATAACGTTCTAAACTTTCACAGAGCTGGTAATGTACGTAATAATCCAACGATCGAAGAAACAAGTAAAACAGGCACTGAGGACAGAAAAGGTCTGATGGTCATAGACACAAGCTGCRTTGTCGTCAAAGTGGAAATGATTCCATCGCCCAGGAAAGAGCGCGTTCAGTATTCATTCACCTCCACGGACACCGAAACCAACGAACCAACATTTGTTCCCCGTCAATTAAATGAACACTTAGATCAAAATACACCAGAAGATCAAAATAAAGATGTAACCCATTCACAGGAAAACACAAGTCATGAAACAGATGCTTCTTTCTCCAGAGTGCAGCCAGAAGATTTGGGGAAGCGTGCAAAAAGAATCCTCGGGATCCCGATACAGGACAGCGTCATCGAAGAGCGAGCCGATGAAGGTTCGGTCTTTGAGTCGCATGTTAAAGAGCAGAACGAGGAGACTGAACCGTCTCCTTCTGAACTAACTCCAGAGGACACCGTAGAGGAGGGAGAGGTTGTCCAAGACCAGGGACCAGAGTATTTCAAAGACAGTGAAGACAGAAATCAAGCAGAAAATGAAGCTAGTGAAGGTTTTACAGAATCTCAGGAGGAATTTGCAGATTTGTTCAAAAACAACAATCCAGACCATACTTTAGCAGAAACTGACACCACAAGTGAAGAGGACCAAAATCAAGTTAACAATGAATCTACACAACTTCCTGGCTTCATTAATTCCACTTCTCCTTGTGAACCTTCATTGTTTTGGAATACATCAGAAGAAGCTTCTCTTTCCAACACATCGCCTTTATCTTGGCCTAAACTGTCATCTCCTCCTCCTCCTCTTCCTGAATTTCCAGACTCTTCCTCGAATTCCCCTCCCTGTGAAGACCATCTCCCAATCCCTCCTCCTCTTGAAGAAATAGTTCTAACTGCGGATGAAGCTTCTGTTGCCGAGCACAAGGAGGAAGAGGAAGAAACGCCTCATCTACCAGAGAGTCGGGTTAAAGGTGAGTCCGCTGCCTCAGATGTGAAAGAAGAGGAGTCACAGCAACAAGCTAGATGTCATGATGCTGCTTCTGAAGAGCAACAAACAGAAGAGAATGATAAAGAACCAGAAAACAGCTTGAGGGAAACAGTTCATGCATCCAAATCTAATGACCTCCAACAGCTTGAACGTTCCCAAACTGAAGGTGCTGGTCGTGTGAAGGAGACTAACTGGATCAAGCAGCAGTTTCTTCAAGAAACCAACAAGGGTCCTGATGATGCTGAAGTGCAAACACCCGAAACGGTTGAAGAAAGTCAAGAATATACAAGCAATGATCTGATAGATGTCAACTTATTCCAACAGTTTGATCCTTTTCAAGAGAAAACTGATTTCTGCAGAAAGGACACCAGTGAGGCTCAACAGGAGTTCCAAACAAGTCCAGGTCTTACTGCAGGTCTGAGGCAACAGAGCGCTACAGACACTCAGATAAATACAGACATTTCCCAACACGAATCCTTTGACTCCTCTTGTTTGTTGACCTCAGACTCTCCTCTTCCTCCTGRCACAGACACAGACTTTGCTCCTTTTTTGGAAATGGACTCAGTTGGTTCTTCACCTGCAAATTTTGACTCAGCTGCTGCAATGGAAGCTGATTTTCCTCCTTTTAGTCTGGACTCTTGTGAAGAATCCAACCAGTTCTCATCTCTCTCTACCTCACCCCCTGTTCTGCCTCTCAGCTCTCCTCCTCCTGAGGACCATTCTCCTCCTCACGTTTCTCCATCTCCTCCTCACAAACAGGAAGCCCCATACCCACAGACTCTTTGGGATGTGGTCAATCGCATCAGGAAGCACACGGCCCCCGACTCTGAGAGCGAAGAGGAGGAGGTGAACGAGCCGTGGGACCCAGAGAGCGTTGGTGATAGCTTCAGCTGTCCAGATGTGGCGGAGGAGCTAGAGTCTGAGGAGGTCGAGTCTGAGGAGCTAGAGTCTGAGGAGGTGGGGTCTGAGGACATTCTCTTGGAAGAAACAGAGGAACGTGGGGTTTTAGAGGAAATTGAGATTGGGCGTGTGAAGCAGGACGATGAAGAGACGCTGTCCTGCAGCAGCAGCCTCGTCTCTGAAGACACTGTTGTCGTAGCTGAGGAGGAAACAAGACTCACCACCAAGACGGAGGAGAAGAGCGAGGGGTTTGACAAAACTGAAGGCGAGATAAGCTGCTCTAGTGACAACGAAACCACATCTGAGGACAAGGAAGAGGCAGCAGAGACAAATAAATCTGATCGAAGTGAAGAGTGTCCAGTGGAGGTGATATAGACAGATTCCTTCTGACCATGATTTGTATCTAATGTTAAAGGTTTAAAATCTGTAACATTATATCTGTGGTATTTATAACAAATAAATCACTTGCAGAACTACTTTTCATGCCACAAAAGGTATTTCTTTTTGCTGTTTCTTTGGTTTAGCAAAAATTTATCAGACACATAATAAATGTGCTGCATGTCGAGCAGCTCTATTAAGCTGTGAGATAACACAGGAGTGTTTGTTGAAGTTGTAGTGTGGTGATATTTAAAATAAAACTAGTAGTTTGCGATGTGTGTGTGAATAAAACCTGAAGTGCATTAAGACACTGAAAGTTAACTTTCTTTTAAATCACTGCTTTTGCTTTTTCCCTCCACCCTTTAAGAGCTCAAACTTTTTGTTTTTACATCCCTTTGTTTTACAGCAGATTTGAGGTTAAATTCTGGGAACGTGTTGGTGTGAGACGTTTTAGAGACGTCAGGATTTAAACGGTTTGTATCTGAAGCTGTGAGGGGCTCAGTTTAGAAAAGACAAGGAGAAATCAGGTTTATGTTATAGAAATATATTTGAAGACAAAACAGCTTCTAAAATGTACAAAAATCGACCCAAAACAGGAAATTTCAATAGCAATACAACTTTGGTCTATGTTTTCATATAAATGACAGAACAAACAAGCTGCAGCAGATATTGTCTGTTGGAGTTTGATCCTGATACAAAAAACTTTATATCTTAATGCTCATATTTAAATAAGGGTGATAAATATGACAACACAAAGAGACAAACAGTTGGTTCTTGTTGTGTTTAGTTAAAAAGCAATGATGACGAATACGATCATAAGTTACTAATAAATTATGTAGTTTAGCTCTTCTTATTCATTTCTGTTTGTTAAAACTAAATCACTTAAAGACTTTAAGGACTTTTTGGAGCACAAGATTTATAAAAACCCATCAAGTGAACAGCTTCCTACCATTAAAGCAGATTCATACAGTAAACGCATCATGGCGATAAATAATAATGAAGCAAATTATTTAAATTACATGTAGGAATAAACAACTACTTTTTTATAAGATGCAAAAAAAMCCCAAGATTTAGTAAGTCTTGAAAAAAATAATAATAGACAGACAGGGTCCACAGTTTTAAAAAGAGTAGATCTGTGTTTTAGGTTTATATTGTTTTTCTTCATATCTTTTTATTTCCAATTTTTCATTTTCAAATTTCTCTGATGAAAAAGCAACAAGTTCTTACAAAAATGTATCTTTTTTCATAAAGGCCCTTCACACTATAATGTTTTAGACAACTTATGCCAACCTATGAAATTTTTAAAGACATCTATGTTGAAGACAGAAATTTAAAAAAGCCTTATTCAGGCGTGTACATACTGTAATGCTAACAAACGGATCAAATATGTCACTTATTAGTAATTTGGACTRAAAAAATCATTTGATAAGTTGCCTTGTCATAAGTCATCAGGTTTATACAGCAACCATGTTGAATTTGATCAAACCTGTAGGTAAAACCTGAGCAAAGGAGGTGCAGTAATCAGTATCAGTGTGGTGTGAATGAAGATTGCCTTCAAAACTATGAACCAGTAAAAACAGTAAGAATTGTGCTCAATAACAACAACAACAACAATAACAACAACAACAAAAACTTGCTGCTGATTATTGAAGCAAAGCTTTTTGCAGTGGAGTTCAAATACCTGAGAATTATTTGTGTGCTGATAAAGACACGTTGCTGTTTTGGCTCTAAACTAAACCCAAATGAAACTACAATGATCACAATATTTAATTATTTTCATGCAACTTAATAAACGTAGCTTTGTAGTTTGACCTAATAAAACATGCAAACAAAGAAAAACAAAACTGGAATAAGCTCATTCTCTGACAAACCAAAAGAAAATATTAAAAAAACATTAAAAACTCTTTTTCTAAAAGCATAATTTGTCATGAAATGACACACTCACTGTTGAACAGGAAGTAGGAACATCTATTCAGATAGTTTATTCCTGAAGAGTTTCTTTCATTATAGATGAACACTAGTAAGCCTGAATCTACAGGTAATTCCAACTACTTTGTGCAGATTCACAGTTTTCATTTAATGAGAAGCATTTAAAAGAAAAGAGTCATCACATAAAAGAAAACGTGAACATAATAAACTTACAGAACAAAGGGGTATGCCACCAAAAAAAGCTAAATGTGCTCTTAAATTCTCTGTGATCTCATGTAAACACTTGTCTACATCCTGAACCACAACAGTTGGAGTGAAAATGGAAAAAAAGATACAGCACCAAAGGTTTCTGCTGAGAGAACATCAAAGTTCATCATGAGGTATGGTCAGAGCGTGGTCACAGAGGTCTGCAAAGCCCACAAAACAAATTATTACAAAACACCGCTGCAGAACAACTTAACAGGAGCAAAGAAATGTAAAGATCTGGTTAAACAAACCCACCTGTCCTCTTACTGCAGAGCCTGTCTTTGACGTTTTCTGTTTCGTGGGCGAAGAATTCGATAATTTCGTCCTCATGCTGCTCAACGATGGTTTCACACTAGAGAAGTGAATCATGAACTCTCTTCAAAAAGAGAAAATTGAAACGYTTGTTTTTATAGTCTCAGACAGAAAGCTGCACTCACTGCAAACTTTAAACTGGATGTGACTCTGGAGTCCAGCGTGGCCTCAGACAGGTCCATGGTCTCGCCGCTCCGAGACTTGACCCTGACGTAGGACTTCCTGTTTGTGGAAGGGTCCGTGCGCTCCCCGTAGTCCTGCATCCTCTCACACACGCTCTCCATCAGCTCCAGGAGGTTTCCCTCAGAGCGAGCCAGAGGAACCTGAAGCCAGAACGGGTCAAAAGAAAACTGAAACCCATCAAAGCAAACACCAGAGGACATTCTGTCCAGACGCAGTGCGATGGACGTACAGCTGGTGTCTCACCTCTCTGATGGACTGAGACCCATCCGGATTGATCCTGAAGGAGCCTGTCTGGATCATTTTCTTGGGGTCTATCTGGGAGATGGCCCAGTCCATCTCATCCACCAGAGCCCTGCAGGCTGAGGACAGAAACATGAGACATGAACATGAGAAGTTCTCAGAGAAGACAGAGACAACAAACCTCCACATCTGATGTCCTGTCCTTGTCTGGCAGCCAGGCTGAAGCTCAGGAGGAGACCCACAGCTACACACGACGTGAGGAAAGCAGCGTCCCTCATTCTGCTTCTTCTGAATGCACACATTTCACACCACAGTTTGATTCAACACATGCAGGAGGTGAACGGTCCTTTAACTCTCAGCCACCACTAACAACAACAAATACAAAAACAACCCCGTGCTTCACAACCTTAAATAAAAATACAACTGTAAAAAAATATACTTTTACAATCTTTTAATTCAACTTACATGTCTCCAGCAGCTTTCAGGAGCCAACCTTCACGTTTTTTACACGCTGTTCCATCGTAAGCGGAGAGACGTGATGACGTAGCACCGGAGACCTCTCCAACAGCGCCCCCTTGTGGCCGGGAAGATCACAGCAGCTCTGTCATGCCAGTGGCTCCATGTAATTTTCACAGGTAGTTTTTACACATATTAAATATAAACAGAAGACTGGAAATAATCTAATTATAGTATTTGGGAAATTTCATATTCACAAATGTAAATTTTCATTAGCTTCTCCTTATTGTTCAGTTTTGGTTAAGGAAATCAAAGTATATTTAGCCATTATTGTACAAAAAAGCTTTAACCACACATGAATGCTGTAGGTCAATTCTTATTTTTAATTATCATAATGTTTGTTGTACTTAATACATTTATAGGAGAAGCCTATCCCCTTGGTCTTACATATTTTGTGTTCTGTTCCTATTTCTTTCAGTGTGATTGTACTTGTAAAGATTCTTTCTTCAGTTGAAAAAAAAAACAATGCCTCCATGTAAGCCAGGCCACTATAATAATAATAACAACAACAACAACAACAACAACAACAACAACAACAACAACAACAACAACAACAACAACAACAACAACAACAACAACAACAACAACAATAATATGGTAGAAGGCTTTGCACTTTTTACTTCTTTCATCTCCAGCTGGTATAAAATATCTTGTTATAAACTAAT
>NW_013952413.1:3041054-3043615 GCF_001266775.1 Austrofundulus limnaeus | reverse complement strand
AAAAAACGTTTTTCTTTCTGTGATAAAAACTTAATCAAAATTCTGTTTTTTCATGTTGTTTACTTTAAAAGACAAAAAAAGACAAATTCATTTGATTTTCAGTGTTTTAAAACAATGATTGTTTTTAATTAGTCAAACACAATATTAAAACAGTTAAATACATTTGGCAGAATAACCACTTTTACACATCTTTTACAGAAGCAGCTGACACATCACTACAGCAGGTTTTTAAAAACTTTAAGCAATAAACTGGCTGCAAGTTTGACAAAATGTAAGTTTTAATCAAACTTGTGACACATTCTGTAAAAAAGTATGTTTAAAAAACACTTTTCAATGTACATTTATCAAAGAGTTGTCTCGTTGGGTGAATAAGAAACAACCTTAAATAAGATGGACTCTTAAAAATATATACTGTATATTTATTGGTTTAGTCTCATAAAGTTAAAAAGGTTCAAGTGCTTAAATATCTTTAATAATTTAAAGACAAGTCTACTGCAAACCATTTAAATAAGGCACCTTGGTGAACACATGGAGGCACTGCGGGGGTCTGCAGATTATTGGAAACAAGTTTGGTTTGGTCAGAAAAAAGTCAGACCCCCGACAAGTTAATTTGTCTGACCTCGAGGATTTTGTGCCATTTTCTTTTTAGTCCTTCAACAATACACAGGCAAGCATCAAAAACCTCACAGGGAGGAAAAAATACTCTTTTCTCTTCTGACTTTTTAAATATTTTGTAACATTTCTGTCTATTACAACCAATGTTTGATGAATCAATCCCATCAGTTCACTCTAGCTGCCAGTCCCCCCCCCACCCCCACATCCAACACTACAATGTCTTTTTCTGTAACAGCAAATATTTTGTCTCTGATTTGTCCAAATTCAAACAAAGATGTGGCATAACTTCCTACAAATCAGTAGAACAATTAGAAACAAACAAATAAAATAAAGTTCCTCATCTTAGTGAAATCCTGCAGCAGATTTAAAAGTAAATGTAAAAAATGAGTCAATGGAAATGTGCACAATAAAGAAAACTGACACACAAAAGGTTATTATTTAATTTAAAGACTTTTCTCTGCTGCCACAACCTTTTGAAGCATTTTAGTGCAAACTGTACTAATAAGGAAGTTTTCTGTGTGATATAAAGTTTTTTTAGGGGAAAATTTCTGCAACGTTAAATAAATAAAATGAAATTTACACTAAAGTTAGTTATTCTCCTCCAGCGTTTGTCGTCTCAGCTCAGCCGTCTACATTTCAGATGGTGCAGCGCACGTCTAATGGTTAGTTCGGCACTTTATAAGAAAAAAGGAGCAGCAATCCCACAATCCACCATTTCTGAGAAATCACAGCAAGCTGAACCTTTCAGGTCAGCTTTAGAGAGAAAGCAGCTAAAACACGGCGCCYTTCCATCACAGTTTGGTTTGACTCGCACAGAACTGAGTTTGTTTTACAAGAACAAACAAGCTTTTTGAAACAGCAACAACCAAATACACAATTTGAACCCTAATCTATTATTACTTCTGYATTAGTCTTATGAAATTTGTGATTTATGTTGTAAAATCTGGACCTTTAAATCTGCCCGAGTCACACCATGTGATGAAAAAGTGCTAACGGAGACAAAAAAATACCATAAAAATTTGCAGCAATGTACAGTATGAGCCCAACACTGCGCTCGTCTTCACATTAAAGCCTGTTCCCCAAAAATGACACGATCAACTCCTTTAAAGKTTTTTTTCTTCGAAATATTAAATATTTTTCTAAAACTGTAACAGAAAGAAAGTGACATAAAACTGTTACTCTCTTACATGTAAAAACCAGAGGACAGAGTGGAACCAGTCACATATAAATACTATATTCTTCTGGGTTATGTACTTACTCAATATAAAACTTAGGACAGTTTTCAATTATATTCAGCCGTGAAAAAGTCAAATTAAAATGGAGAAGTAGTGTGTACAGATGGACTCATTTTCCTCTAAAACCCACATCATYAGCCCTCCACCACCGTGCTGAACAGCTGCTGGGAGTTAGTTTGTGCTGATATTTCAGTGTGTTACTGCCAAACATTTATACTTCTGTCTTGTTWAAAAGTTTGGTTTTAAAGCCACATCTTAGAGGATGTTTTTCACATTTCAGTAGCTCCACACACCAAACTGAGCTTTTTGAACAAAGGTAAATCTGTTTGAGGCTTTTTGGTCCTCATTTGGATGTGTGTYGTTTTGACTAACACTTGTAAACAAGCAAAATGAACTGTCTTGAGTTCTTTGGTGCCTAATTGTTCAAAGTCTTCTCAGGTTGACGTGCTACAACACTGGCTGATGTCTGAACAACAAACAGCCGAAGGCTCCGGAGCAGCAGTAGGAGTGTGCTTGTTCTTTGACGTGTAGCGTCTGCTTTTTAGTTTGGTTTTKGCTCAATGAAAAATGTCCCAGCTTCACGTATTGATCCAGATGTTTCCACCTGGTTTTGAGACCTGCACTGCAAAAAAACTGTCCATCTTACCAAGTTTTAAAATCTTATATCCAGCCAAAAAATCTTTTTGATCTTGTTTTGATACTGATTTACTA
>NW_013952413.1:3036383-3040888 GCF_001266775.1 Austrofundulus limnaeus | reverse complement strand
TTATTGGACAGTGCAACATCATTTTGCCTCATTGGTGGGCCGGACAGGAGTCACTGGGCTACATCTAAAACAACAAATAAGGACGTTAGCAGTTTGTCAGGCATGAAACTACACTTTTGCTCTAATAAGGTTATTCTCAAAAAGCTGTTAGTTAAATCCTCTGTCTTTCTAGGAGTGTTCAGGGCACGTGAAGGACAAAAGTACAGTAGTTGCTTGAAAAACAGCAGATGAACAAAATGTGAAATCTTGTTTTCGTGAAAGGAAATAAATCCGTCCTTTAGGCTTCTCTGCTGCAGAATAATTAACTGTACATACAAGCCCTTGTTCCAATGTAGTTCCACACTTCAGCAGCCCATGTCAGTAAGTATCATTTAAACCCTGAAGTCACTTTGTTTGTTTGTTTGTTTGTTTGTTTGTTTAGCTGTGGGATAATGGCCACAGACAAACTGGATGCATACACAGGAGGTTTGTACTCTGAATACCAGGAGGAACCCTTCATCAACCACATCGTGTCTGTGGCTGGATGGGGCGTGGAGGACGGTGTTGAGTACTGGGTGGTCCGCAACTCCTGGGGAGAGCCATGGGTGAGTCTCCAGAAACAAAATCTGGTCATTTATTGGTAAAAAAAAAAAAAAAGTCTAAATTTCTGTTTGTGTGTTTTCACAAAGGTAGACATGCAAACATTTATTGTATCAACGTTTCTCTGTAAATTTTTTAAAAATTCCTAAAATAGTTTTATAGTTCTTTGCAGAATCCGAGCTATAAACTATTTTAAAAGGAGAAACTGATTAAGAGTTTAAACAATTTCAGATGGACTAAAGTGGTATTTAAGGGTTTTGTTATCGAGCTCTGCCAACAATTTACTTTTCGATATAAGTTTAAAGTGCATTATAACCTGCACCGACTCTGAGTAGAAAGAATTGCCTTCAAGCTGTTTTATTACCTGTTAGGTTTATAAAAATCTTATATTTTACAGTGTAAGGTGACAATTTAACAGCTCTAAATGTGCATGATTTTAATAAATGCTCTTTGCAGATGAACTTTAAAATCCCTTGGTTGAATTTAACAGCCTTCCTCCTCTTCTTCAGGGTGAGAGGGGCTGGCTCAGGATCGTGACGAGCGCCTACAAAGGAGGAAGTGGCAGCAAGTACAACCTGGCGGTGGAGGAGGACTGCATGTACGGAGACCCCATCGTCCCTAAAGGCTACCTGTAGACCATAAATCTGGTTCTGTTCAGTCTTCCAATCAAGCGGTGAAATGGGGCTTTTTATAATGTTTTAAAGGGAATAAGTTCAGCTTTTACTTTGTGTTTTTTAAGGAAAATTATCTTTGACTATGATGCAGAGGTCTGCAGCCTGTTAAACAGTCCAGAGATTTTAAATGCTCTTATCAGTGACGCATGTTGGCACCAAACCTTTTGTCTTTAAGACAGTTAGCCACTGCTCGGTGAAAAGCTTTTTATATTCAAATTTTTTTGTAAATGAAATGTCGACAACCAAAGCCAGCACTGACAATGTTTGATTCAGCACTACAGTGTTAAAGAGGAAAAACAAAACGATGTGCCTTATTTACACTAAGCACTTAATGTTGAGCTTAGATGAATGCCTTTTGTTTTTATGTACAAACTGCACACATTGAATTGAAACTGAAGATTTTTTTKATTTCAAACTATGCCAATAAAGTTTGTGGCGCAACTTTTGTGTAGCTGTTTTTAATTTTGACACATACTATAACTGTTATGAGTTTGTATGTTGACGTGTTTAGAAAACTGAAATAATGTAGCCAAGCTTCCTTTAGCTACTTTATTCACATTTTATAAGCTTTTATTTCTTAAAACAAAGATTTGTGAAGCTGCAGATGGTTGAAATAATAACCCTTTTGATTTATATATTTAGCATTCAGTTCTCCAAAATAGAAGCCCTCAGTAAAGAAAACACAAAGTAGACATTTACATTTTTATTTTTTAAAAAGCACAAGATAGGATATAGAAAAACAAATCACATATACAAGTAAAAAGGAAAAATAGCTGCATCTTCAGAGGCCTCTTTATCAACCAGTCTTTATTAAATACATCCTCTTTGGTCCAAACATGCAGCTGAGACGTCTGTTTTCAAACAGTTTAAACATCACAACGAAGCACTAAATATCAGAGATCACAGATCCTGTTTCTGCTGCGCTGCTTCTTTGTGAAATCTTCAACAAAAACATTTCCACGTCAGTTGATCATGATGAAGTTTGACTTGCAGTGAGCTGAAAATAAATCAAATGTTAGTATTTTGTGTTTATATGCTGTAAATGTTTAATCAACTCACTGACTCTCACCACAGAGCCAATCAAAACTCAACAGGAAACCTGAATATTTGGTGTTTTACTCACCGATGAACTCGGCTACAGGGTCGTTTTCTCCTTCTGTGCGGATCGTTCCTGCGATGCTGTCGTTCTCCAGGATGGGCAAGAAGAGCTGAACAAAGTCTGAYGTGTAGGGAGGAGCGATCACATCCAACACCTTTAAGAGAACAAAACTCTGAGCATTGAGCCTCATGCAAGAAMCGTTCGTACGAACAGRTCGGTTCTTAMGTTGTGCCTACGAGTGATTTACGAGAATTTATCATTCACCAATTTTCTCGTAAGATTTTCTTCAGATAAGAACAAAATTCACGAGTGGTCCAGACCTGTGGTTTAATTTACGAGCAGTCAGTCTGCTGTTATCCAGACAGATTTTCTTCACTAGTAATTTTATATTTCACTAGTTTGAAGATATTTTGAGATGAAAATAAATTACACTTTATAATTATGTTGACAATAGGCTATTCAGTTTGATTTAGAGTTATAATTTTAAATTTAATAAAGTAGACTAATGACATAAATTGGTTATGTTAAATTGGCTATTAATGCTGTTGTATAACACTATAATATTAATATGAAGATCTCAAACTACAAACTAACTTAAATTATGCATTAATTGGGGTTTGGAGACTATTTAAAGTGCTTTTATTCAGAAACGCATCTGACACTTGCGAGGAGGGGGCGCGGGGGCAGCGGTGCGCGACGGCTCTTCTGAATAAATGAAAACTATGTAACCCAGTTTACACTTACATTAAAAATATTTGACCAAAGGGAAAATAGGAGCAGGACTAGAGAGATGAATATGATTTAGATTTTTATTTCTGTGTCTATACGACCCACAGGAGACACGACATTAACAGCAGTCCTCATTTCATTCCTCTGCTTTAGCAGGTCTGATGCTGCTAAAAATGACAGATTTTTTTTCTGGATCTCTGAGAGCAGGACTTCAATCTCTGAACTCATAAAGTTCTTCTTTTTACTTTGCGATGTCATTTATGAATGGACACTTCCTGGTATGTCGAGCAGGAAACGTTACCTTATATGGTGTTTATAGTGTGGTAATTATGCTAATCACCTCTCCTCGTGCACGAGCACCTGATACGCATTCATCAGTTTACACTCCTCATTTACACACTTTTCCTGAAGATAGAAGAGTTTGTTGAATCTGACGTGACATGTTCGTACGAACCCTTCATACAAACAAAAGTAAGAGAATTTTAGGATAAGAATACAAACATGTTCTTGCATGAGGCCCAATGAGTTAAAGCATTCAGATGTTTTTAAAACAAGTCATAACACTAACTTATTCAGGACTTCTAAAGACAGAACAAAGGATGTTTCAGGAAACAAACTTAAACAAAATAACCAACATTACCTCAGTGACAAAATATCTAATGAGGGAAATATCAGTGTTGAGTTTCTCCAGACATTTACGAATGTAGCCGACGACAGGCAGGACGTAGCCACGGCTCAGAAGATGAACCATTCGGTCCAGCAGAGTCTTCTTCAGCTCCATCTGGAGGAGAAACAAAAATCTCACTTAAGATATGAACGTTGAAGTGTGACGGTGACACAACAGCACCGCAGACACCCACCTGCTCCATGACGTCCAGCTGAGAGTGATCCGTCTCAAAGAGCTTGATGAGAAGCTGCAGGACCTGCGGGTGCAGCAGCTGGTGACACGTGCAGATCTGTGTGGAGGAGGGTTTTATTCAACACCTTTAATGTAAATTAACCTCTCATCTGCTGCTGCTGGTATACCTCATCCAGTAAGGCTAAATGAACGGGGGTGTGGTCTGTTTGCAGCTGGAAGTARCGCGGCTCTGACACAGTCCAGTCCACCCACTTTAAAACTCCCATAGCAACCACTGGAAACCTGAACACACATCAGTTAATGTCAGCACAGAACAGTGAAGAAGTCCTGTCAAACTTTAAAGGGATCCATGATTAGTTGTAACATTAGACTTTATTTGATAGACATATTTTAACTGTAAAATAAAGACTGAAAATACTGTAGGCTGTTTAGTTTTTATTATTTTTAAACTAAAAGTTTTAAAATGTATTACACGGACGGGGCTATTTTATTTACATGCAAAGCATTCTGGGTAAATGATGACGTGGATAGGTCCTCGGTGCGAGGCTGCTAGCGAGCTATATCC
>NW_013952413.1:3033109-3035483 GCF_001266775.1 Austrofundulus limnaeus | reverse complement strand
CAGTGGATCTGTGTTCAACTACTCCACCTAGGCTGCATTTTTGAGCACAGATCCACTGAGAAACGTGCTGTTTCAGCAACATTTAATTTAAAAACTGTACTTTTGAGGTTAAACAAATGTTCATAATTAATATAAATAAATTACAAGTTAAAAGGGGCATGGAAATGTCTCTCCTTTGTATTGAAAAAACATCGAACTGTGAGACTAAAGTATCGAACCGAACCGAACCGTGAATTTCCTATATCGTTGCACCCCTAGTAGTAATGCTTTTTATATCTATAAAACAACAATAATTTGTTTATTTAAAAAGAACTTATTCCAGTGTTTATAAGCAAATGTAACCCGATGCCAACTACCTACCAAAACCTCAGAAGTGACTGAAAATAGGTCGAATGCTGAATTCACCKGCCACATTTGTTTACCTACACAGACTATCACCAGCCTAACGTTGGTCAGTCATGTGACTGAAGCTTCCATGTGTTTTCTGGCAGAATCTCACATTTCAGAAGAGCATAAGGTACCTGGGAAGCTAGTCATTCAAACTGCACTCATGGTAATCTGTTTCTTTATGTTTGATTTCACACTTAGTGTAAAGTATCTTTAAAGACGTTTATAAACAAAACTGTACGTTTTAGAGAGACTGCAGTCATGGACTCACCTGATACACTGGTACAAAGTGCTGAGTTCAGCCACCAGCTCTGTGGCTCCTTTGTTCTCATTGCAGCACAGGTTGTGAACGGTCTCTATGGCCTTGGACGTTGACTTCAGCTCGTCTTTATTGATGTTAACTCTCTTATTCTGGCATAAAAGAAAGAGGGAGTTMAAAGGAACAACGAAAGATAAAAAATAAAAATAAAAAACAGCTGACAGCTGCAGCCAGCTACACAGCCTGCAAATAACGATTCACCCAACACCAACAATAYATCTGTGTTAGTGTGCCAGATTTTAAAAAGAAAGTGCAAACATTAATATTGTTTATAATGTACCTTTTTCCATGTCTCAACCACACTGGCAGCGTAGGCTAAGATGTGAATATATTTGTGCTTATGGTCCTGGTTAATTTTTGAGCCAGGCTTAAAAAGCGACTGCATGAACAGGTCCAGAAAGGCGGGCACTCTGATCTAAAACAAAAAAATAAATAAAATAAATGTGTTTCAGTTAATACAGCACCACTTCAAAAAAATGGAGTGAATATAAAAGCAAAGCCATCCGTTTCCTTCTAACCAGCTCTACAGGAGGAGGGTCCATGCTGCTGAACATCTTGAAGAGGACGGTGATATCAGCTGGATTCAGGGCACCTTTAGACAACATGGCCCCCAGTGCCTGGCAGGCTCGTGGGTAGGCTGCTGCCGTACCGAGTGCCAGGGTTATCTGACTGGCATCATGACCCCTGGGAGATGAACCAAAACCACAAAGTACAGTCTTTTTCAACAACAGTCAAGGCAACATTTACAATTCCCAAGAACATCCAAATAACTCAACTTGTTGCTACAATCTCATTCATTTGCACCTRTTTCAACAGCTGAAGCCAAAGTAAAAGACCAAAACTCAACCCAGTCCATATAATATAGTCTTGATGAATTACAAGGCAACATTACCTTGTGTGTGCAGACTTCTGCACCTCCTGGCTGATCCTACGAACAGCTGACCCCCCCTGCTCCTCCTGAGCCAGGATGGACATCATTGCCTGGGCAAAGAGGTATGTGTGTTCACCGTGACACACCATTTTCTAAAAGACAAAAAATGGAATAACATGAGAAATTAGTACTATTAACTTAGTTTGGCAAATTTAATATTGTTCCAGAGTTACAATATAATTTTTTCATTAGAATAGGTTTTCAAAAATGACTAYGAGACTATGAATCAATATATGAAGGATTTAGAATCATCAACTTATAGTGTACATTTGTGTTTTCTGTTCATTTGCTTTTGCATGTTATTAATGGAAGTAGACAAATTTATAAATATAACTATTGAATGTCTTAAAAATCATATTAATATCCGTGGCCATCGAGGCAAGGATCCAATCAACTGTGATGATGATAATCCCTGCACCTAGGATTAAAACAAAAAATATGTTTAAAAAAATGAACGCAAGTTAAWCTCACTGCAAATTCTGGCAAATTTTTCTCCAAGTTTTCCTCTCCTCCGTCCAGCAACGTGGCTAAAGATGTCCTCAGCACCCGGGAGAAAACCTCCAGCTGCTGGCACGCTGTAGAAACACTGGTGATCTCTCCTTGGTAACCCGCATCCGAAATAAGCTGCATAATATGCAGAAACACTTCAAATCAGCAGGGAAAAAAACGTTTTCAGTATGACAAGTCATTCAACCAACAGGTTAAACTTATATATTATATATAATGTGTGTGATATA
>NW_013952413.1:3003375-3033032 GCF_001266775.1 Austrofundulus limnaeus | reverse complement strand
TATATATATAATTCATATGATTTTGAGAGAAACATTTTTGTGGCTCTCATAAAAACTACCATACACACGACAATATTTTTCATTTCAAGACAATAGCCATGTTTACATTGTTTTTTTTATGCACATTTTGAAATATTGCATTAGAAAAAATGAATGGTAACAGCAAAATGCGCTAAGACTTCAATTTTGCAAAAAATGTTTATAAGCTCACTTGAAGTGGTTTTTTGGATTTTGAGAAAAAGATTTAACAGGCAAAATGGGGAGAAGGAAACACATTTGCCAAATAAGTTCTGACGTAGGGAACATTTACCTCACATGGTTGATCAGCTGTTCCWCTGCTGCAGCTGCAGCTGGACCCTTACCCTGTTGGTGTCTTTATAAGATTACCATAACTTGAAGAGAATTGTATTTCTTTTTCTATGTCTCCAGACAGCATGTAGCATCGCCAAAACTAGCTGATATGACAGAATAATTACAACTTTCCCAATAGTAGCAACACGTTTCTGATAACTTCTCTCCATTGTCCTGAGATGTGTCCCTGCGAGTTTGCGACTTTACTTCCTGTTTACKGTTTACTACAGCCATGCGCAAMGTCAACGTTTGACGTAATTACACTTTGCRTAGCCTGGTTGATTCACTCCAAACCGTTTGATAGAAACACGTCTGATTCACATTTCTTTTTTTTTTTGACATTTTAAAAATTCATTCAAAATTTGCATTAAAATTAGATGGAAACATGGCTAATGAAAGAAACACAACTCTTCAACACATTCAAGTCAGGCTCTGCACCACTATGACCAATAATAACACACCTTTACAGTGAAGTTGAGCATCAGGCAGTCGGGGTGAGCTTCTGCAAGCTTATAGAAAAGATCTCGCCATGTTGTGTGAGCTATCATCTGTTCGAGCCAAGCAGGAGTCTAAAAAAAATCATTTACACAAAACGCTGTTTATTTCCCACAACACGTTTGATGTTTGATATTATTTAGATTTGTTATGCATGTTCAGAAATCTCACCTCTCCCTCAACAGTAAATATAGAGTCTGCCTTCTGGGGGTCAAAATGCTTTATGAGGAGACTCTTGAGGTGATTTTCTACTCGCTCTTGGACCTGAGCAGGTTCTACACCTAAAACCAAAACACAGGCACACACACACACACAACTATCACAGATTAGAGAAATGTTTACAGTAGAACTACATACTCATAGACCAGAGAAAATGAAAATGTTAAAATAATAAYTTAATAGTCCATTATTCACCCATCTGGATGAGCCACTCAGCCAGCAGATTAACAGTCTGAGCCACAGCAGAGTAGTTTTCAGACAGAAGTTGGATGACGTGTTCAGGAGAGCCACCTGCTTGAAAATATCTGCAAAACCAGGACTTTTAACCACCTATTTAAGTTTAAACAGTGTTATCGGTCACAAATTGTGTATTTTGAGACGAAACCTCACCTTTTGAGTGTGTTGAATATTGCGGGCTCCATAATGTAATCCCTGCTGGAGAATTTCTGCAGACAGTCCTCCTGGATTTTCCCATCATTCTCTCCATCGTCATAACTGTCCTCCTGAAAGATTCAATGACCCTTTTGTCAGGAGGATTAAATGTCTGTATGTTTAAAGAAACCTACAGTAAAATGCACTGTTGTGGCACCAATGATTTTTCTGAGGAAGACTGATAAGTATGAAAGCTGATTTTACCAGTGACGTTAGMCGATTTTAAGTTATTAAAATGCATCTTAAACTTAGCTCTCAATAAAGGTTTGGTCTTTTGCAGCTGCACACATGTTTAATAGTCATGTTTAAAACAAAACTTCAGTATGACAAAATGTAGCAAACAATTGTATATCACGCAAAGTTAAAAGAATAATTTTCTGAAATGTTGTGACTCGATTAACATAGGTTGACTGGTACAAAATAAATTAACCAGCTGTGTGATCAGTWAATCTGTAGCGCTTGTTAAAGTTSATGCATCCGAGGCTAAYGCTAACAGCTAATGCTAACAAGTCTTGTTCTCACCAGGTTACCGTCCGGGCCTTCCCAGTCACCTGCAGTTCCGTAATACTCCTCGTCCATGATGATGGTGGGGAAAATGAGACACTTAACTTGCTGCAATAACGCAGCTTTAAGTGTTAAATGTTGCAAAGACTTGCTGTACGCCAGCAGATGCTGCGCTGTTTGGACGACTAGCTTCTTGAGCTAGCAAGCTAACAACAACAAGCGGAAAATGACGTGACGTGATCAGTCATGGAGAGTTCAGTCCCTGAGTACAGACTGTCAGGCAGTCAGATAACTTGAATTTATTTTAACCCAAGGAGCAATTTATTCTTTGCAATGAATCAGTAAACTWAAATTTGTGCAGATAGTGCTGCTCAACATGTAGTTTGTTTCTATATGAAACTTTACTATATTTAAACTTTACTTGGTATACTTTTGATAGAATTTCTAATATAAGTAATATACATGTAATACTCAAAAGTGCTTTAAAATGTGAATATTTTAGATTTTTATACGTCTGACTATGTACTAATTAATTAGATAATAAATTGCATACTTTAAGAACATTTTCCCCCAATTTTAAGATAACATACAGCAAAAGTATATAAACTTTAGATTTGTGCTCCTGATGAAGGCTGAGAAACATATAGGCATACTCTGGGGTCCAGCATGAAATTCATTCATTTGGACTACCTTTGATTTCATATTGTTTCACCTTAAAAATGTTTACTTGCCATATTTGGTGACAGAGAGAATCCATGGCGTCTTCATACYGAAACCACTACTTTGTGTCGTTCGTTTACGTTGAGCGCATACCTGCATTTCAAAATCACAAATCAGTTTTACAGCCCAGGATAATCTTTTTGGTTTTGATTTTTTAGTTTGCAATGAGTATCTTTAAAATTTGTATCCAAATAGCAATTTAAAATAATTTAATAATGAAATATTAAACATTAAACATGCTTTTTTGTGTGTTATTGTTGTGCCACCTGTCTTCAGTCTCCTCACAAGTCCCTTTACAGTCATTGTGGGCTTCAWGCCCTGTCAGGGTCCCCTCTGAGTCTCCATTTATTGGGTTATTCTTATTCACCTCCATGCTGGGCTTAGATTTTGAAATATTAAATCATAAATTGATTAAAAATAAAGATCCACCCTCCTCTAAACTGCAAGYTACAATAAAATACAATTTAAAATAAACAAGTGAAATAGTATCAATATATAATAAATCAAATATTTATTTAAAATTGATTTTATCATATGAAATTTCCAAATGTTTCCAATCATTAGATTTTTTCCACTGAGTTTTAACCTTTCAATTTATCTTTTACAAAACAGTTTGCAAAGGATTAATCTTGCTCAATCCTCTCATTTGTAGCTCGCCTTTAAAATTTGTATCCATAAACCCAACAATAGTGATTTAAAATAATTTAATAATGAAATATGAAAAGTGAAACATGCTTTTTTGTGTGTTATTGTTTGGTAGTCATCAGGAGCAGAGCGGGGAAACTTTTCAGCCTGGAAGTTCAATGGCCAAAACCGGCCCAATTTTTGTACATATAAAAAATTAGGCAAAGACGTAGCACTAGCATGTAATATAGTCTGTGGTGTTGTGTATGGTACAAGTTACAGAGCAAACAAACAAATCAATAGGATTTAAAAGGTTTTAAGAGTCCAAGTTTTTGGGAACAAACATTTTATTTAATAATGCAAACTGCAACATATGAATTATATTATTTATCCAAAGGAGCAAGAAAAAGGTCATATACCCGTGGCAAATAAATCACACAGTCTGTGTTATCTAAGTCCAACACAATATTTTCAACCTCAACCATACGGGGAAACTTCACCCAAAAACTACATGTACATTCCTTTGATGTCGGGCAGTTCATTCTCACAGCGCAAAAAAGGAAGTGTAACTTCATATCAAAGCCAGTGAACTGTTAAAGGATCAGGACAAAGTATCAGGTGCAAACCTTTGCACTGGTGGGATCACAGAGCCATTTGTTTTGAGGCGCGCACAAACTCTAACTGTACTGTAAAATATTACAGGATTTGTGAGGTGAGTTTCTTCAGGATTTTTGCTTCAGGAAGGCATCTTATCAAAGTATTTCTACACACAAATATAACTTCAGGTGACAACTGAACCTGAATTAATCTGTTCAGCTATTGCTCAGATAAATAATATTTACTCTACAAGAGAGAAGGAAAGGTAAGTTTCACATTGTTCAGATGCAAGTCGAAGAAAACCAGCTTTCAAATGTCAAATTGACATTTTTTGGTTGAAAAATCCCTGCGCTGTTGGTTTTTCTTAAACCACATCCGCATCCAGTCGTGGAAAGTTTCATAAAGGATTAGTTGTTTAGCTGAAAAAACCATCCGAGTGACAAAAACAGTGACAGAAGTCTTTAGTAACTCTAAGGGAAACAAGGAAGTAGCACCATGTTCACTGAGGGCAAGCCAGAAGGTAAAAAGGAGAAGCCACAGCACACACTGAGTTCATGTGTGCAGTCAAGTGCTGCAGCTTGTAAAAATAAACAATAGACTGCTCATCCTTCAACATCTCTTTTTGGTCTTCATTCCCCTCTGTCGTAGTCTGGCTGTGTGCAGCTTATGCAAACATAGTCCTCTTTCTCTGCTCGCTCTGCAGACAGTCCAACACAAACCTGATGGAACCATTGATTACAGCTGCCGTCACACTGGACCCAATTCACCTGAAACCACAGATAAAAAAGATTGTTCATGAAAAATGAGCAGCTCAGCCAGAAGWATACAGGTAAAGCAGATGTTTTGGACTGAGGAGGAGTACCTCGTCGCCCTCTGGCTCTCTGCACCACGGTGCAGCACACAGTGAGTAGTCCTCCTCTGAGTCTGACAGAGCCGGGTCAGACACTGTGTGCGAGGGGGAACACGTCCTCTTGGACTCTTCGCTCCTTTCTTTGCTTTTCTTGGGCTTCTTCTTACGAGACTTCTTGGCTTTCTCGCTGTGCTGAGAGTCGGAGCTTTCTTTGCGCCGTTTAGTTCTTTTGTTGTGTCCGTTTGCCTCCTTCTTCACGCTGGAAACTCCGTTCTACAGATGATTATCAGAGAAACGCTTGAAGATCTACTTCAATTCTGTTTTTCAGATTGTTGCATGTATTTTTAACCTGCAAAACCCTTTGTGAGCTAAATCAATAAACGGACGTTGGAGCCATAATATGTTGTTTACCTTGTGATGGGGACTCCCTCTCGGAGACGAGTCCGTGTCGCTCCTGTAGGGGGAGCCGCGGGATGGCAGCGGGACGAGTTTGTACAGCAGGTATCTGTACAGCTGCTCTGTCTCAGGCAGCGTRACCTGCAGCAGGAACCCCTCCACCATGAGCTTCTCCAGCTCAGGACCAAGTCCTGCCACAAAAACAGGGTCAGTGTTTTACAAACAAAAACAAACTAAAATTGCTCACAGCAGATTTATAAATGCTGACCTTGGAGTGGAAGTGACTGGTGTTCCGTGTAAAACGATGAACCACTGATTTCCTGAGTCAAATATGAAGACATTCTGGGCCAAACTCTCCCCTGAAACACRAACATGAATTACATTCTTGAGCGATAAATAATCTGCAGTACAACTCTTTCAACTTACCGCCGCCGACACCCTCTCTAGCACTCCGTCTGCGCAGGCCTGTTGAACTCTGTGCTGCCATCGCACCGTCCTCTCGATAAGGAAGCGCAAGGCGTCCCCTTCGGGAAGGCGAACCCGGATCCTCTGCAGCGAGGCCAACAGCGGCAGGACCTTGTCCAGAGGAGGTTTCCGCGAACGCTGACAAAGTGGGCAAAGCCACGCTTGACCGTACTGGAGGTCTGTGGCCGACGGGACGCAGTCGCTGTGGAAAATGTCTCGACAGAGCTCGCACTGAACCATGGCGCCTGAAGGGGCCTTCTGGCAAACACAGACGCTGAGTGCACAAGAGTTTTCAGCAGGTGAAAGTTTGGACTCGTTTGAAGCCCTGAGAGCCAACAGGATGTCCATCTCCCTGTGCCGGACTTCAGAAAGAGTGCTCATCTGTGGAGAGGTCAAACCACACACGACCTGACGTTAATCTAAGCCTTTTACTTCTCTTATAAACCTTTTTTTTTACAGGAGTTCACCTGATAGAACTGATAAAGTAATCATGTTAGACAAACATTTACATRTTCCTCAAGTTTTAATAGTACCTAACAATAATGCAACCAGCAGCAGCCTCGGTATGAGAGCTAAAAGAAGAATAAATTAATGATTAACGTGGTTCAACTTACAGCCGAGGCAGAGTCCTTGCTCTCACACAGCGCTCGCTCCACATCACACACAGACTCCAGCTTTGTGGAAGCCTTTTTACTGAGCTGTGGAGCTTCTTTCATTTTCTTAGATCGGCACTTCTGATGTGCGGATCCTACGTCACACCTTGGGCAGAGGACCTTAAAATAGAAGGAGACCACATCAAATACCTCAACCCACATTTAGACTCCAGGTTTTAAACCCAGTCCCGCTAAAACAATAAAACCTCTGTTCACCTCGAGGAGAGAGAAGGGGAAGTTTTTCAGAAGGAATGTTTTAGCGGCGCTCTCCTTCCAGCTCTGTACGTCACTGATGAGGGCCTCCAGTCGACTCAGAGGCTCCAGTCTGACCGGGATACTCTCTGCTCTGAGAACCAGCTCAGAGAGGCTGTCGAGCACGGGGATACGGCCCCCCAGCTGCAAACAAGTGTAAGGCTTTTAATTTATCGGTCAAAGTCAAACGTCTACATCAGATACCGAAAGGCTACTTTACCTGAAGCATTTCTGCTTCATGAAGCCACTTCTTGGCCTTGGTGACGATGTCCTTCAGCTGCAGACAGYTGGGCAGGTAAGCAGGGATGTTTTCTACTTCTTGCAGCGCATCRTCAAGAGTATCAATGCTGTGATAAGGTCTGTGAAGAAACATGGCATTTAAAGGCTTAATAGAGAGTTTCCAAAAACACTTGTCCCATTAAAAAAAACACATTTCACAAGTGGTACCAATGTAGAAACATTCCCATATAATTTTTTAAGTGTCTAAAAAAGGTTTTTAGAGATAGACAAATAGAAATATTGAGTAAAAGGTTGAATAGACCATTTTGTAGTTAAAAATTGTTACAAATGTGCAAAGTGCACTTGAGTTTGCACATTTTTCGGGAAAACACTAAAGTAGTTTATGGAAACACCACTGGAAATGAACAAATTCAAAATGGTAAATTTACACATTATACAGAGTCGATGTATTTGCTCTAAACGGATTTGTGTTAAACTTTACTTCAGGATCATAGATRATATTTTTCATAAATATGTAAGCTATATAAACACATCTCATCTCTTTTATTTATTTATTTAAACATTAAGCTTCTTGAACTGGGTCCAGGTTTTGTACCAYAAACATGTAAATGTGAGCTGGTATGAAAAATAAAAATCATTGAATCCTATAAATCTGCTTTTTWAACTTGAATTTGCACAATTCCAATGGTGGTGTCACAGCAACCTCAGCATCTTCTCAATTAACCTGTGACTGGAAGAGTTAGGCTATGCTAGGCTAGTACTCATAACTACCAAATGGTCTATTGYTTGAACATGATTGATAAACTGTTACTAGATGCAGTGAACTAGACTTTCACAGTAAACTAGAATCTTATTGTGGAAATATAATCTTGTTTWGTTACTTTAAGTCCACATCTTAATAGAGAGGATGGGAACTCCAATCAAAGCTACAGGAAATGACTTGTTTTACCTGGCATCCATGAGACYGAGCACCCGTTCTTCCCACTGCTCCGACACGGTCAGCAGCTCCTGCAGACGAGCCATGGCCCGCTCTACAGAACTGTGAGGGGCCAGACCCACACCCTGGTCTATCAGCCTCCTCATGGTGTCCAGACAGAGGCTGTCGGGCCTGCTGCTGGCCTGCTGGACGGCCTCCAGCCATCGGGCCTGCTCCAGTCTCTCCCTCAGCAGAGGCAGCTGTGGCAGCTCCACATCCAGCCCCAGACTCACGTCCAGCAGGTCCTGCAGCTCCTGCGGGCTGGGCGACTCATCCGAGAGGAGACGGTCGCTKCGCTGCTGGAAGTCATCCACCCGGGTCAACAGGTCCTGGAGGTCACAACAAAAATTGGAAAATAAAAAACTGGTCATATGTGATCGGACACAAAATACATTTACACATTTGCTAGTAACGAGAACCTTTTATTTTAAGATGAGGAAGTGAAAATCAATGCTTCAACCATTTAAAGACTCATAATAAAATGAGAGTATTACTTTCAGTAAAGGAGCCTGYCGGATGTTACATGGCAGACTTTCCAGCTGCTCAACAAAAGACCTCAGCTCCTCCACCGTCAACTCATTCTGGTTTTGAGACTTTCCTCCACCGGAACGATACCTGAAGCAAAATGAATTCTTATTAACACAACAGGCAACAAAACAAGGTATGTTCATCACATCTACAGCTTAAACAAATAATCTAAACCAACATTTTAAYGGACTCCCAGAGAAATAAGCCCAATCAGAAAGGCTCAAACTAAGAGTCAGTAACAGGAAAACTAAATCTGAGATAAATGATAACCCACATTCACAGAATGGAAGACTGAATATAAACAAAAGCAACAACAAATCAACACAACTAATTAAAACTTTATAAAAGGTTACTGTTCTTATATTACAGGTCAAACAAACAGTGTATCTTAGTGTATTTTTAGTACCTCGTCTGCCTCTTCCCATTTAGAAGCTGCTGCGCCATCACAGCCACCTTATCAGCCTCAGCGATGAGCGTACGCAGCTGATCCAGGTGGCTCGTTTGAGGGAACGCCTTTGATTCTGCTTGTTCCACCAAACCATGAAGCTCCTCCAGACCTGAGCAGACCACAGAACAGAGTCTTAGGAACACATCTAACAAAACCTGAAGGACTAATTGTGTCACCAAACGACAGGGGAAGACAATCCTAAGCAGTGCAGTAATTACATGCACCTTTTCTCTTGGTTCCATTGTTCTCCACGACATCTTGAACGGCACAAAGCCAGTCTTTATAGGACTCGGCACGCAGCTTCACTGATTCCATCAGGGGATACAACTCACCCAGAGTAAATTTGTAACTGCAGGAAAAARCAAATGGAGGCAGTGAACAGTGAGTCATGCAGACAGACATATGTTGGCTTTTAAACTCAAGTTATTTACCAAACACTGGTAAAAGAGCAGAAGTGCATAAAAATGTATTTAAAAAACATGTTTTTCTTGTTTATATAAGATGGCTTCATGTAATGTAATATTATATATATATATATATATATATATATATATATAAAATGCAGAACACTCACAGGTGAGGTGAGTTTGTTCAGTTGTTGTAGTTACTGGAGACTCACCGGAGTGTGAGGTTGCTATGAAAACAGGAGCAGAGGTCCTGGGCGTGGTACAAACAAGCCRTCTTGTCAGGACTGCAAGCACAAGTGATGCCAGACAGGTAGCAGGTGGTCCGACACTTGCAGCACTGGCGCTCCTCATCTGGGAGAACCTCATAATCAACTTGTCGAGACTGCACCACACCCTAGAGACACACACACACAGTCATCAGAGCCACAGAGGAAACATTGGAGTCTAATGTGGCATCTGTGCAAACAATGGCTTAAAGTTTCACATCTAAATCTCCAACATCGTTCTCTAGTTCATGTTACTTGACTGAACATTGAAAATAGTTCATCTTCATTAATAACTTGTCTTATTGACATAGGAAACAATAGTTATTTCTAAACAAATTAATAAAAAAAGATTTGTAACTCACCATTTTATTAATTTTCACTCTTAGCTCTTCTTCCTCTTTAATCATGGTGGTCATGTCCTCCAGCAGCGCAGAGGCCAGGTCAACGTCCATCGTGTCTGCTTTTAGGGCCATGTTACAAACCATCTCATCGTGGGAGAAGACACAGTACCTGCTCAGCTGCCGATAGTGACCCACACAACTACGACCGATGGGCATCTGACAGAAAGATAAACAAATGAGAGTCGCTCAGAACCAAAAGTAATTTAAGAGTAGGGTTGGGCATTGTTTGAATTCGAACCATTCSGGCTCCTCATTTGGATTCCACAGTTCCCAATGATTCCCAATTTCAATTCTTTTTAGAGGCAGGGTCAAAAAGTTTACATGATAGTTTAAAAGAGGTAGCTAGAGTTCTTTCTAGATGAACAGATGTTATGAATTTATTTTTCACACATCAAAACTCATCCATCTGTTTTTCATCTTGTTTTAAGATGATATACTAAGCAAGAGCAGAATGTGTTTGATTATTTATCTTGTTAAGTCTGGAAATGTTTTCCTCATTTCAAGTYTTACCAAGCGCAATTGTCTTACTGCACTTACTGCAGATTATTTCATTTAATTTCACAATTTGAGTCTAAACACCAACTCAAATTGGTGTTCGGCGGCTCAGCTGGGTTTTTTTCTTTGTTGTTGTTGGGCGGCTTCTTCTTCCAATTGGCAGACTGGGTAYTGAAACTAGGTATTSAAATTTAAAAGTACGAACKATTCCAGGAGAATTGAAACATTAGTCCCAGTTCCAATCGAYACTCRAGACTTGATGCCCAACCCTACTTAAGAGCACACAAAAACAGGTCTTGCTTTTTACTCTTGAGGTGCTTAAATCGTAAAACATATGTAGCAGTTCAATCTACTAATCTCTGAACAAGAAGCTCTTCCGTCTTACCCAGTCCATAGTGCAGAAGTTGACTGCTTCAGCGAAGTTGAAGCCCTGGTTGAATCCACTGTGGTAAGCTCTAGGAAACGTGATGACGAACTCACCTGCACACTGATTGGTGCGATAGATCTATAATTGTAAAAAATAAATAAAAAAGATAAGCATATTTCTTAAAATATTTCATGGGTTAAAATGTGGACTGATCACAATGCTTCCTGAAAAAAGTTCATCATTATTTCATATAATGATGAACTAATTTAGCGTGGATTATTTTATTGCCACTGAAATGCTTTTTTTTATGCAGTCATTAGTAAATAAGAGCGAGCAGGTTACCGGGACCCCGTTGTTCATCAGCGTGTTGGGATTCATGATGGTCACCAGCTGGTGAAGGAGGTCTGGCTGCGACTCAAACAGCTCAGGAGCCAACTTCTTCATGACCGACTCCAGGTGCTCTGCAGCATAACCAGGAGCCCCGTACCACGTCTTTGGTTCACCCCTGCACACAGAACAGAAAGATCAAATTAAAAAGTTCCTAGTTTGGAAAAAAAAGCTTCCTTAGCATTATTGATAATGGAGTTTACGCAGGGCACTTTACCAGTGAAGATAGTTGATGGAGTAGCTCCAGTGGTCCTCGATGTGCCAGCAGAAAGAGGAGAAGCACATCCCCACATACAGCCAGGGAACCTTCATCCCACAGATGTCGGCTGTAATGTGAGTCAGGACCGAGGCATCGAGGACCGGCATGTTGTTCAAGTTCCAGCCGCTGGTCAGGTAATGCTGCGAGTCAGAGACAGATAAACACTTTTCACAACCAGCTTAGAAATAGCTTTTTAAATAGAATATATAGAAAAATAACTTATCAGTGTATGTATGTATGTATATACATACATACATTTTAAGAAGCATTTTATATAATCAAAAAAATTGGGTGGGGTGGGGGAATGCTTTTTAAAATGTTTATATGATTATATACTTTAATTGTAAACATTTGCAAAACATTTCAAGCTATAAAGAAAACCTTGTTTTGTTGCATTACCTCATCATCAGAGGAGACTTCAAAATGGCTGTTTCTCACAGGAAAACCACTCCCAAACTCCTTTGAGGCGATGTCTGCACCATATTCCACAGTGACATCTTCCTCGATGGTGCTGACAAGACGCCAGAACTCCTTCTCCACCAGCTCAGTAGGAACCATCTAAAAATAAAAAAGCACAGTGTTAAGCTCAAAACATCGTAAACTTTCTGATTATTTACATTTCTACCAACTCTGTCGTACAGGACTGTGTTGCTGGATAAATTCTCAGTAGTATATCAAGTTAATAATCCCTGATATTAGAAAGAGACATCAAAGCATGTCTTTGTTTCAGACTAAAGACATTCAACGGGTAACAAACAGTCCAGGATCATTTCCCTCAGAGCCACAGAAACATGTCTGTGATTCGAACAGAACATTTCCATGAAATGTGAGATAGATGCTGATAGCAGCATAGTTTAGGTGCACACAACGCTTGATGTTGGTACAACTGTTTTAAATATGAAAGCCGTTTTGGTTGAAATTATGGAAAAGCTTGAAGATTAACTGTTATAGGAAAACATCTTACCTTCAAATAAAATGTAAAAAATGCCCCAAATTAACTACTAAGTCATTTGTGATGTAAATAACGCTGCAATTTGACCAACTTTCTGACCCTGGACTCTTATCTTTTGCTGTTTGTCTACTTGTAGTGCTCTACTTTTGCTTTTCAGCCAAAACAAAGTCAGAACCAAAGTTCACAAGAAAAAAATGTTACACAGACGTACATTTAATTCTCTTGTTTTAAGATCCCACAGAAATCTGTTTGACTGCCTATTTTTTGTGCTTTTATGGGAGGGTGGGACGTGTCTCCCAGAATATCCCACAGCATTTACTGAGTGTAAATGTAAAGACTATAACAGCCCGACAGCAGAAATGAGTTGATGTAAGCTCACATGAACGGGCATGTTGAAATAGTCGGACTTAAAGGAGTCAGCCATGTCTCCAAAAGCCTGGAGGGTGTAGCTCCGGCTGGCTTGCTCAAAGCCAAATGCAACAGCAGGTTTGCCGCATTCCTGCAAAACAAACAAAGAAACAAAGGATGCACACTCCTGTAAGATAGGATAATTGTGCCAGACAAGGTAACGAGACTGCCAGACTTCAGCTCCCTGAGGCCGGAGGTGCAGCAGCTCACCTGAGCCAGGCACTTGGGGCATCTCCAGTCACCTTTAGGGACCTCGTGGAGGGGTGGGATCAGACAGAAGATGTGATAGCTGTCATCACAACCATCACACAGCAGCAGCCGGTCCTCTGCGCTTCCACTTCCACATACCAGGCACATGTATGTGTCCACCTGAGAGGAGAGAATGTAATGACTTTAGCATTATATACACAAATAATCTTTTTTTTTTTACACTTTTTATTTAATGAGATGTAATAAAAATATATATTAACTCCAAACAACATAAACCATTTACTTTATTCACTGCAGGTTTTTCTATTTTATTTAATACATTTTCTTCATATTCAGTTGGATCCATGTGTTCAATGGGCTCCTGTTTCACCTCAGTGACTTCCATTTTCACTGAAAGACAAGGATGAACATTCAGCGGAGGCTTTCAGGAGTCCCTGAAAACAACGCTCTCGTGAAACAACACATTTTCCTTTTTATTTGTAAATGATTTCTCACCAGGTTCTGGTTTGGCCATGTAGGTTCCCATTCTCCTCCTCAGATTGGGACGTGTCTCACGAATTCCTCCAGGTTCACTTTTGAAACAGCCTCTCTGCAGTCAGAGAAAAAAAAATGTTATTTTTTCTTTCTGAAATAGATGAAATTCAAAACATACCCACTCACAAAATAGCAGTAACAAGCAGAAAAGATTCAGATCATAAACCAGTCATTTCTACTTGTTACACATGTGTACAAACACTTGATAAACTAGTCAAAAGACCTTACAGTTTTAATAAACAAGCAGGATGCCCAATTAATTGTTCCCTTTCCATTCATCAGTTTTGCAATGACTGTGGTGAAAAAGCGTAAAACCTGCTTTGTCTACAGCRCTCCTCACTGAGGTTCGGTTTCTTTTGAAGAAGCTTTCATGAAACCAATCTGTGCTCTGTGGAACAGAGCAGCATCAGTGCAGAGTCAGCTGAACCTACCTACAGCTACTGTGGACCTTTCTGATCAGCAGAAGTCAGGTTTAATCTGCAAGACTCATAACTGTAGAAACTGGAAGCTAAGATCATTTTATGTCTTGCCCCAAGTGAGCCAATAAAATAATAAATTCACCAAGTTTTAAGAATTTACACATTTACATTGTCAGCTGTTTGCCACTTAGTTTGTAGAACAAAAATAAAATAAAGTCACATGAACATGCTAGAAAGCACACTCACTTCAGATCTCATTCTCTTAGCGCGGCGAGCGATGCTGCAGGTCTCCTGAGGCTGGACAGACTGACGTTGTGGCAGGTCGTGAGGAGTGTACTCCTTGTCTTTAGTGTCATGAGTCAAAGTGGCTTTCTGCACAAACAAGCAGGTAAAATATCAAAGTCAAACAACACATGGCAAGAGCATAAGAGAACCCAAAACCCTCTCAAAGTTCCCACATATACCAAAAAATAAAAGTTGATTTAAAAAGGAAATATTAATTTTATGAAGCCAAGTGTACCGATTGAACTAACTTCATTTCAACACTCATTCATACAAACTACCACCATTTCTGCATCATTAAGGAAATACAGTCTAGACAAATTAAGATCCTAATCATGTAATTTAATGAAGCGTTTTAAGCAACTGGAAATAATTATTTTCTCAATTTCTCATATGATCTGTTGTGTCCACCAGTTTTATTTTTTGTATTTAGGCTTAAAAACCATAAAGAGAAACTGAAATGTTTATCATCGGGCTCAGCTAGTTTTTAAAAATTCCTATCATGTTCACTTGTGGAGGACACAGTAAAGATGGTGGCTGAAGCTTATCCGCAGTAACACACAACATGGGCTGAAAGACCACACAGAGAGGAAGAAGCCTCTACGCCAAAATCCCAACGTTACGATCACAGTCTCAGAGAAAATTTCTGGGCAGAGCTAAAAAGGCGAGTGAGAGCAAGGTGACCTACAAATCTGACTCAGACCAGTGCTGTCAGGAGGAAAGGGACAAAATTTCAAACAATTATGTGAAAATCTACGAAATGAAACCTGAAATATTTGACCTAAATCAAACAGTTAAAAGGAAATCACAACTTCAACATTCTTAAAAAAAATTGCTAACGTTTGGGCATTTGGCAAATAGACATAATTTTGGGAATCATAACCGATCTAAAACAGGGAAAGTTGAGTCAAACGTGGTTGTGTCTTATAAAAGTGTATGTAAATATACTGTATGTTTTCAACTGTATTCCTAATAGGATTGTTGTACTTTTAAAGATAATGATTTTACAAACGTGTTAAAAGTTTTATTGTTACCTACAACCTGATCAGACCTCAGCATATAGCTTTATAGTGGGGTTGTGATGAACTATGAAGTGKTTCAATAATCACAGCTGTAAGTAATAAGAATGATCACAGAGAATCAACTGAAAAAAAAGAAGAAAAAACAGAYGAAGGGACGTACGGGGAGATTGGCTCCAACTTGGAAAAGGTTATACGGGTAGAGGATCCGCTCATAATGTGCACGCAAATGAGACCCGATGGCTTTGCCAGGAGCAAATCCCATCTTGACCGATATCTTGGTCCAGCGCCGCTCTCTGCAGACGGCATCAAAGCCTCCCTCTTCATTCACCAACTTAAGATTTAAAAAATTATTAGAAAATACAGAAAAAACACGAATGCTTACATGTTCAATTAGCTTTCTGTAGATGTGTACTTATCTAGCTCAGATTTGCAAACCTTGTTCAGTTGGTACAGATCTAAAATCTTTCTTTCAACATGGGGAATCTTCAGAGTGGATCCCTGAAGCTCCCAAAATTTAGCAATTTGATCCAGGAAGTTGAGTTTGACTCTGGTTTGAGCCTAAAAACAAAATGACAAGTCACAGTAATAAACATCATTTTCCTAGAACTAAAACAAATAGTTTTAGAGAAGCTTAGTGAATTTACAATTTTATTTATGACAAAATGTGTTTTATCCTTTTTAAACAAATAAATATACTTTGTGAATTGTAGACATTTTGAAGCTATACATTGATTTAAAAATCACATAAAAATCGAGGAATAAAAACAATCTTGAAATCATAACTTTGACTCAGTTACTGTAATAACACAAGTTGATATTTCTGTTGCATAGTCAGTGAATATACCTCCAGCTCATTAAGCCTTTGTATTCGTGGTGTGAACTTCAGTCTGTCAACATCACATGCAAAAGGTGGCTGCCATTCCTGAGGAAAAACAAATCATGTTATCAATGCGAATGATAACATTTGCAGTGGTCACACTAAAACCAAAACGATTTGCCAATCATGGACAAAAGGTTACTGCAGACATGACTCATTACACTTAAAACTTTCCTGGTGCTAYAATCAATTAATCTTTGTCAAGAAAAACACACGAAAGCAGCCTAATTATCAACCAGGATATCAACCCTTTTAGAATAAACTTGGACGTATAAATTATTTTATTTGCTGCTTAGTGTGTAAAAATACAACAGATATTAAAACACAGATTAATAAGTGGTTCAGTTAATTTAAGTCAAATAATCTAAAGATATCTTGTGATTTCCTCAGCTTGCTTCACGGTACAGATTGCAGTTGTTTTACTGACAATCTGAACATTAAYATCTGTTTTAATGCTTTTCATGTTGATATCAAACAATTCCTTTTCTGCAAGACTTGAGAACCGAGTTGTGGTTTAAGGAATTAACGAATCCAGGAAAGGGTGATGCTGCAGCTCTTTCGGGGAGTGAGAGTTTACAAAAACGAGTGCAAAACAACTAGAGAAAGTCTGTCCTTGAGCACGAAGGGAAATGTGCTTTTCTCACCACAAACACGACGAAAATGAAAAACACTCATAACATTTCATTCTTGGCTAAAGAAGCTGTGATGAGCATTAAAACATATTTCATGAGAAAAAAAATTGACTGAGAAAAAGAAAGCTGAAATAAAAATGTGAGGTTTCATTGCTGCTAATCACACAATTTAACAGGAATTCTTTGAGAAAACAAAGTCGCACAGTTAATGTTTTGGCACATTCAACACAATGTAATGTTATAATGTTATATTATTACTGTATAAAGTAAAAGCTAAGAGAGATTATTTCCACAGATTCAGCAGCAGATTGTTTTGTCTTCTAATGGTTTAGTCTAAAACATCAGGAGAATGTGACTTCAGACAGAAGATTTAAACAAAAAGTCCTGTCAAATCTTGATACATCATTATTTGATTATCATTACTGGACTAAATAAATTACTTATTAGAATGATTACTTAATCCAGGGAGGAAAAATATCAACAATATAAATTTATTGAGTTAGATACACTGRTAGCTTTGCAAACCTATTATATTTCTGCCCTAAATTACTGAAACCTACAAATACACAATAATACAGGTAATGTTTTCTCAATTCACTCTAGTTTGGATGTTTTTTGTTAAGATGCAAAGAAAACATTATTTCAAAGCCATCACTGCTGAGATCCAATTCTTGCTTTGCTTTAATGGAATGGAAATGTGTTAAAATACTTAAATTCTCAAAATATTTTTAATAAATTGGTAATTTTACAATATATAAATAATATTTACAGTGTTGCACCTGTTTGCACATTCTATTCTGACTGTATATGGCGCTCAACTATATTAGTGTCCTATCTGGGAGTTAAGTTTACTCTTCTTTATTTTAGTTCAGTTTAGTTTTATTTCAGTTGTGTGAAGGAAAGTGGAACCACGCTTTTGCTGTGTTTTATGACAATAAATGTCTAATCTTGAATGCCAATTGAAAGAGATCAAATTGTCAGGGTTTTAAGTATTGGTAGTTACTATAGTTTTATACAGTATAAACAAAAATTAATATGAAAATATAATACTTGATTACTTAGTTAATGCAATGCTTCCCCAAGTTGTATAATGTTTTTACAAACAAGATTTGTTAGGTTTGGGTAAACTACACCCTTCCTCTTTAGCCCCCACRTCTTTATTTTTATTTTTTTAATCCCACCGTCCTTAGATTAGTTAAACAAATGTAGGGAAACAAAAGCAGAACAGTCACAAAATAAACGATACAAGCAGAGCTGAACTGGCTCCTCTCCCAAGTATTTTYGACATCAGCAGCTAAGATTAGTGTAGATGTGTTGTTTAGGTTTACACACCAGCAGCCCTCACCTCAGCTCAATACCGCCAATACATCAGGTGACGTTTTAACCCTTCAACACTCCTAAAATATCATGAAATAAACGTGGTGGTAACATTCACAGTCAAAATGTGACCTGTGCAAAACCCTGGAGGAAACTCTCACCACAAACTGAACACTCAGAAATCACTGATAGGAGGGAAAAAAAAAGCTGTGGTGCTATGTTTACTTCCGCTCTGAAAACTCCTTGTGAAGAGAAAACATGAAATAAAAAAAGCTGTGTCCTCTGAGTTATTTAATCTTAAAGAGTAAACGTGTTCCTTTGTTTGATGTTTTTTTATTTTATCATACAAGTTCAAAAATTACATGATTTAAAACCAATTAAAATCTTCAAATTCAGATTGTTCTGAAGTTCTCTCGGGGACATGAAAAGTTTTTATCTAACACTTTTGAAGAAAACCTCTGGCTTGTGCAGACAACTTGTAGATTTAACCATTTATTTACACAAGCTGAGACATGATAAATGTTAACGCACAAGTGAACACAAACCAAAAGGAAGTTTGTACATTTGTTGATAAGCCTTCTTGTTTTATTTTGATTAAATTGTATTTTTGCTATTTAGCTTCAGGACAAACAGGCCATCAGGGGCCAATCTTTGTTCAACCCTTCTGCCAGGTCTTTTGTTTACATGAGCAGAGCTTTTTTTCAGGCCTCAGACGAGCCAACACTGAGCTGACACCCCACCCTCTAGATTCTGATAACAATCCACTTCCTTGTACCCCTTCCCTGTCGTGCAAAGTGGGTTTTTTTTTATCTCCTTCCTAAGTTTATCTGAAGACGGCCATTCACCCTAAAAATGACAGAGAAAACCTGCCACAAAATAACACCATCCACCATTTCTGTCACTGGAATCTGCCCTTTATCTCCAACAGAAGTTAATGCAAGGGCACACCCTTGAATAAGGGACCTGCTGTCTCCCATCATAGAAATGAGGATAAATTCATTTTAATTTGAGTTTTGTTTATTTTGATATTTSTTTTGTCTTTGTTAGTTTTTACATTTCATGAGTCATCATCAGAAAGTCGTGGCAAAAATACCCCCAACTAAATAAAATAAATGTTTGTGACATTACAATAATAAGGAGATTTATTATGATGACATTTTGCATGTGGGTACGAACCCCCAAAACAATAACACCAGAAAATAATGACCACAGCGGTGTTTAAATATAATGCAACCAGGATACAAAGAGACCAGCTCAGTCCATAAGGACCGTGTTGGAGGAACCCTTTTTCTCCATAAACACTTGGTCACCGAGCACGTACAAACTGCAGCTTTAAACAGGCCCAATTCGAGCAGGCTCGGTTCCCCCCCCCACACACACACACACCAATCCGTCACATCCTGCTCAGAAAACTGTGTTTAACATTTAAAACCCTTCCTTTTGTGCGTTAGTCAAATAAGCAGTTCAAACATCTGAGTGAGTCTTTTCAAACTCCAGGAACTGCGACTTCGTTCTGCGCAATTTACATTATTTTTGCGTACAGGCAAACTTCACTGTTTGAATTTCTTCTTTTTTTTAAATTTAATTTTGTTTTAGCTCGTGCTGTAATATTGTGATTACGTTTATTATTTTTGGAGGGTTAATTTTCGTGCAGGACACTAATTTCCCCCTCCTGAAAGGCTCGTCTGAGAGCCGCTGACCGTTGGCTGCCAAATGAACCCACTCCAACTAGTCCACACAGAGCCGCAATCCGCCATGTTGAAACCTGTCTAAAAACACAACTTTGCCTGCTAAATAATCCACAGCGGCCGAGGCCGCCACAACACGCACGGACCCGGGACGAGGGTCACCGTGACGACGTACTCACCGGCGGTGGTCGGATCTTGCAGATACCGGTTTTCTCAGCAATTGGTCGTATTTTGTTGATGTACGCAAAAGGGTCGGCGAATTCCTCCCAGCTGGGCTCAAAAACAGGGCACTCCGGGGGAGGAATGAACTCATTTAGCTGCGGTTGAGTCATTGTTGCATCTTCGGTACGACCCCAGCAGAAGAAAAATATATATAAAATATAAAAAAGGGGCTTCTTCACGCCAGTTATGGCAGCTGCAAATGTTAGTCTTTCAGTTCATGTCCACACTCCACTCATTCAACTCAAAGACGAATTAGTTGGAGACCAGCTTAGTGAGTCGGAGACTGTGCGCGTCCGCTTCGAAAAGTAGACACCAAAGACGTAGTCGTTGTCTAACTCAAAACTAGGCATATATGCTATTTAATTGTAAACACCAATTGTTTAAAAGTATAGTATGTTTTATGAAACAATATAACCTAAAATAAAGTGCGTATTAATCATCGGGAGTTGCGACTCAGAAACGGCGCAATAGTAATTCTATTGTATGTTAAAAAAATGTTAAATGGTTAAACATAAGAGTTTGTTWGCTCATTTTATACACGTAGTTCGACATTTTTGGCTTATTGGTTCCGTGTTTTCTTTACAAACAATTCCCTCTCTGTTAGTGTTTGATACTTTTCTTTCTATGACACGAAGATGCACCGAGTTTCGTGGGGTGACACACGAATGGATAGGTTGTGTTGACGGGCACGACGCCGCCCGGCTGCGCGGAGCGGACAGCCGTATCGAATGCACCCATCAGATTGTTGCGCGCTGGCCGGGACTTTGTTTTTAAATGGTCTGAAGAAGCTCGTTCATTGGTGGGCAGCAGTCATATGTCAATGGAACCAACTGTTTATTTTTTTTATATAACAAACATTTTGTTTCCTGAAGTCCTGAATTGACTCCTGTATTTTTGTTAAATACTGTTAATGTAAAAGTAGGACAGTATAATTAAGTATATGTGCCAAAAACTCTTAAATAAATTTGACTTCACTCACTGCTTGATGTACACCTCTTCAGTTCTTTGTTGGCTGATTGTGATTAATCTGTAGATGAAGATTACAGGCAAAACATTTAATCATAAGCAGAGTTTTACACTAATGCATTATACTGGAGTACCTTCAAAGAGTACTTTGAAAATGTAATTATTGTTTTTGCACATCTGAAACTAAAAATACCACTGACTTTTCACATTTCATTTGAATGTCCCTGTTCTCGGTTTTTACTTTCAGAAAGTGGAACCACTATTTTTCTTTGACTTTTAGATTAAAAAACGGGAAATGTATAAATCAACAAAGCTCCCCTTAAGGACTTGCTTATAATACTTTTTACCCTACTGACAAATGAGATCATTCAAATTCTGTAAACTTATTTTGGTCTAATATTGAATTACATTTTATTGCTGTAACTTCTACAGATTCAGTTTTATGATTTAAAAGAGAACACACAGTAGCACAGCTGCATACATTTTACATATACTTTCTAATCCTTTTTTTAAAGGGTTTCTGAACACAAAACTCATCTTTTCATAGTGGTTTCACTATTGGCACTAATGCAAACACAGGTATACAAAAGGAAGCTTAAACCCATGAAGGACTCACACCAGTATCTATCAATCAATCAATCAATCACCTTTATTTAACCAGGTAGAGCCCGTTGAGATCGAGATCTCTTTTACAAGGGTGACCTGGTCAAGAGGTCATCAGCACACGTCGCATATTGACAAAGCATTTGCATTGATCAAAACGAAATAAGGAAAGCGGGGAAAAAAAAACTACAATCACGATGAATAGATGTTGACAGTTCAGAAACGTCTGTAGTAGTAAACACAGTAGACACTGTGCTCAGCTGGTTAACATGATCGCACAGGATTTATTAGGGACTGGTTCACTGTGTGTACATGGTTAAAAAGTGCCCAGCACAAGAACAATAGAACATGACATAGAACATTTATTTGGCAGCATTGTGATGAGCTTCTCAAACAATAAAACGAGGACATCTAGTGTTGTGTAGTGGAACTACACAGTTAAATCAGTCCCCAATGGAGGTTTAAGGAGATGGTCAAACTGGGAAGGCCTCTAAGTGATGTACTTACAGATATTAAAAGAGTTTTGCACTGCTCACATTTTCTTTCAAATTAAAATCACAGATTTCAGAGCACTTTTAAGGATGGGGCAATCAATGTTTTTGTGATGCAAGGACAAAGTTGGTAACTGTGTACATATCTGTAATCTTTACCTTCTGTTCACAACGCTGACATCCAGGCAATTAAAAGATTTTACTTTAACACATGTTAAGTACAAACTACCCTGCATTGCTTCCTTGTTTATAGTGTTTCAAAGATGCTACTTTTTAATTACTGTCAAATAAACCATGTCAGCATCTCTAGATTAGATTAAAAATAATATTAATGCTGATGGATTAATAGCATCCATACCAGCACTGCAGTGGCACCTTAATCTAATATTCACTTAATTTAAGGGACTTATTGTAAATTGTTCTAAACTGTTTCATCTAGGTGACGGTAACAAATATAACAAGTATGACATTCAAATAATGACTTCATTAATAACTTTATTAGAACAGAATGGTTGTACTMATGCCATTATGATCGATGGAAATGAACATGGCACAATCCCTTTAACAGTACAGTATCAGTGAGTGTGTGTACGATGGACTTATTCGGGGTAAACTGGGCATAAATCCATAAAAACAATGCATAGCCTGCCAAAACATTTAATGAGGTCCGTGTGGGCTCACAAATGCATAAAAACATTATGCATGGTTCACCCTATCCAAAGCCACATAGAATTTCTTTTTGTCATCCAAACAGTGCCAGCCGATTGGTCCAATTTCACAATCTGCACAGATGAGGTACTTGATTTTCCCCACATCCTTTGTGAAACCCAYGTTCTCAAAAGTGAGCATGTCGTCCACTAACCAGTGGGCGGTCAGTGTGTCACCGTTGACGGAGCCCTCAGCAGTGTTGGAGCTGCTCTTCTTCCGCATGGCCGGTAGGAACAGCTGGGGATGGAAAAAAACAGGAGTTAGACAGAGCTAGAATCAAGTTAGAATTCATATTTGCTTTATGTTTTCTGCTGCTGATTGCAGACAGACATCCTTCTCTCCATTTCCTACTGGGAACCCCAAGGTGTTCGGTAGGCCAGAGAGGCTATACATTATAATCMCTCTGGTGAGTTCTGTGTCTACTCCAGGGCATTCTCCCAGTGGAATATACACAAAAAATAAAATAAAATAAATACATCCAAAGCGAGACGTCTAGGAGCATCCTAATCATATGCTTGAACACCTCAACTGACTCCTTTTGATGCAAAAGATCAGCAGTTTTACTCCAAGTTCTCCCCAAAATGACCAAGCTCCTCACCCTATCTCTAAGGCTGAGCCAGGACACCCTACGACAGAGCTCATTTGGCCAAATGTATCTAGGGGTATAAAAAATATTGATACACTAAAATATCATGATATTTCGTTTCCTGACACTGTATCAATTCTCAAAAGCACTGTATAATTTTTTAGTTAAGGCCAAATCGATAAAAATTTGATTGGATTTGATCAGGTTTTATGCATGTAATGCATGATGTGCTCTGTATACTGATTTTAAAAAAAAATCTGAATCTTCTGAAGAAAAAAATTGGCAATATAGTGCCTTGCTTATAGTTTTGCAATCTATTGCGATATATTATATTGTGACACCTGTGTCTGCATGAAACAGAGAAGAACCTGAAGTTCCCAWACCAGACAGTATGTGGGCGTATTTATTCTGCATGCATCTACTTGTTTAGTAGTATATGCTTGGTAATACTTATTGCATTTATCGTTAATAATTGATATTTGAATTTTAAAAATCCAGCAATCCATCCATCCATCCATCCGTCCGTCCATCCATCCAATAAAATCCATCATACCTCCTTCTCGGTAAACATAGCCATGGCAGGGCACAGCACCTTGGAACCGCAGCGTTGACACAGAACAGACTTKGTATTCTTGCCGTCCTCAGACACCAGCTCGGTTTGGTCAGARCTCTCTTTGGATCCCTCCTGATCGTTGTCCATTTCGACTCCTGACAACACAATAATTTTATTCAAAAACACACAAAAATCGAAGGGTGTAGCTTGGAGAAACACACTGACGCAAAACACGAACACTAGACCCTGAAAGCAGCTTAATACAATAATTTAAAATGAAAAAGGTTCAGAAGAGCAACGTTACAGAAACATTTTTCCATCGATGCTAACATTGAATTTCGCCTACAAATAAAGATAAAGATAACGACTACATGTACACAGATAAAACTTACACCTATTTTAGTTAGAACATATAATACTTACTTGAAATGTAAAGTAGAGAAATTGAGAAAAATAAATCAGACAAGCAAGTTAGCTGGCTGTGGCTAGCATGCTAACTGATCTTAAAGTGCAGCTAGTAAATGCTCTCGATCTGAAACAAGCGTTGGCCTCGAGGTCCCTTGCTCATAAAAAAAGAGAAAGAAAAAAAAAGGTTCCTCCACAACAGTTCTCCAAAATAGCAGGAATAGGATTACCGTATTCTTAGTGTAAACACCATAATTATGATGGTAAAAAATATTGGGCTTTAAAAATAGAACAAATAAAATGCCATGCTATATAAATGTTTCAGTTTAAGAAATATGCTAGTTCAAATAACTGTACAGTGTAAATAAAGTAGTTCAAAAACGAAAATTAATTTGGTCAAACATATCTGCTGAGCTGAGAAAGACAACTATTACTTTTGGGTTTTGTGATGGGTTCTTTTGTTTTAAATCATGGATTGTTACATTCTATTAGCTTGGCCCTTGCCTTAAACTTCTGCTCTTCCTCGTCCGGAGCAAAGCGAAGGACAAGGGTCTGGTTTTTACCAGGCTTATCTTATACAAGTGATAATAAAAAATATACAATAAATGAAAAACAGTTTAATAAAAAGGTTAGACATTCTAAATTTGTGGTACATTAAAGAAAACATTATTTGAAATTTACACAGAGTTAAAATGAGGAATTTTAATTGTTTTTTTAAATTAAGATGTGTTCTATTACTTGTAAATCTGAACGGCTGAAGTAAATAAGCTTTAGGATACTAAACATGAAACTTCAATATGTGGTGTGTTTTATTTTGGTGTGAAAAGAAAAATAAGAATTTTAACCAACATCAACCGGTCTTTCTTCCTCCCCATTTTAAACAGAGGACACATATTTGCTTGACAAGACAGAAGTAAAAAATGAATATTGTAGTCTAGACAGTTATTAATAAAGTCCTACATTTGAATAAATGTGTATTTTCCTAAAGGCTTACATTGGCTCACAACCCCCACCAAAAATAATAAAAACAAACACCATTTTATACATGTGGAAAAAAATTTATTACAATAATTTTCCAATATTATCATTAATAAATATTTAGGTTGTCATTTCAGAGAATTGTATGGGTTGATTTTTTCTACACGACAGAACACAAAGTCAAAGATACATTTTTTTTTAGTTTTTGTAATAAAGCTTGAAGATCGTCTAGAAAAAGGAATTTTTTAACAGCATTTCTTACAACCTATCAATGGATTTGTAACTTTAATAATAATAATTTGACTTAGTATTTATTATGTATGGAAAACAAAAACGAAAGAAGTGAGTACTTGGAAAACCTTGATGCTTACGTAACTGTTAAGATAGGCCGCTTTATTTAAAAACATTTCCATTGGCCTAAGGCACAAGTATACTCAAAGTTTATAGAAATCAAACGGAACACATTTTAAACCTCATTTGCTGATTTAAAGTCTTGAATTTAATAATTTACAGTAAGGTGCACTTGATATTTACACCTGTCTTTGCATCTAAAAATCAAGCACAAAGGAAAAAATCTCCCAATTGACAAAAAAGAAAAAAGCAGTTTAGCTGCTTCAGATCTGTACACTGTTGAAAACTAGATGTTTATTAAAGATGGGTTACTTCAACAATACAAAAAATGATCAAGTATGTAGTTATTGTCCGAGTTTCAATGACAACTTTTCTGTCTCATTAAACAATTTAAAACTTCCTTCTTTGGGGAGATTTGTCATCACAATAAAACTCAACCAATTTTTTCCAAAAGACATTCAACAAAGTATTTAAATGCATTTAATTTGTTTCATCATTTATGTTAATCCAAAACAACAGATTTATTTATTTATTACTTTAAAAAGCACATTAACAAACATTGCTGCATGTGCTTCACTTCAGTGAGAAACTCCTTTCTTTCCCKTAGTGCCCAAACAGACGTTACAGATTTAGCCTAAAACTATTAAAACATAAATTTTTGGTACTTAATGGGCTTTTGAAGTGCTTTTTGCTGCGTAAATGCCAAATCTGAGTTCTCAGTGGTCCTGTGGAGTTTTAAAAGAACTGAGTGTAAGAACTAATAAAAAACAAAAGGAACTACAATAGATTGTTTATGGTTTTCTTCCTTTTACATTTGCATTTGAATTCTCAAAAGTCTACAACACCATGTACTGCTGTGCACCAAACGTCCTGTGAACCGTGCCATTGACCTAAAACCTGCACATGAGGGGAATGACTTAAGTCTGTGCCTTTTGCTGTGGCACAAATAATACTCTCTGCACCCTTTGTGCAACTGTAACAGACTATGAAGAGGTTAGGGTAACAGAGAGATCATAGGAGCAGACTATCTGTTTCAGCAACGCACGCTTATGGTTTAAGTTCAAGCTTTCTTAGTTGAAGACCCCAACTCCAAAACTGACAGGTATAGTAGTAAAGTAATCCCCCGTTCCCTCTGAAGTACATTGGCTAGTTAATGCTACTTTACTGGAGAAAAATAAAAAGCCAAATGCAGAAAGACCACTAAAACCCAAAGAAGATGTAAGCAAATCAGCAGGAGCAATAAGTGACTATACTCGATTCCAGCAGCAGTTCGTGTGTGTGTGTGTGTGTGTGTGTGTGTGTGTGTGTGTGTGTGTGTGTGTGTGTGTGTGTGTGTGTGTGTGTGTGTGTGTGTGTGTGTGTGTGTGTGTGTGTGTGTGTGATTGAAAGTGTAAAGATAAGCGAGTCACAGTTGGGTCTTTTAGAGTAAAGAGTCGTCTGTGCATCCTCCTTCAAGGCCGTAGCGAAACTCCTGCAGGTTGGAAACCCCGTAGAAGTGAATGAACGCCGCAGCCACGACCAGGACATGAAAGATTTGATGAGAATGGAACTATGAGGAGGAGAGACACAAGAGTGTGTGTTAGTCACACTGAACATTATCCTTTTGTTTAAAAAATATATATAGACGCTATACTTGAAATTGACACTTAATTTAATTGTATTTCTTTGCAGTTTCACATTTTTAGTTTTAAGTTTACCTTCCTGTAATTTGTAAACAGTTTAAAAAAACATCTTTTTAAACTTTTCTTAAAGCAGAAACTGATTTCATAAAAGGACATTTGTAGCTGGCCAGTTTTCATTCTCCCTGTACCTTTGTGTTTAATTGAGAACCAGACTTTATACAAGTGTACTAAAACTGCAAATCATGGCCTGACTGTGAAACATCATTTGCACTAGTTTAATAGTCTCATTATGTTCTATTATTACTTTGTTTTGTCTTGTTGTATTTCATCAAACTGCATTGTGTTGAATTAAAATTAAATTATGTTCATTAAGAACTAAATCATTTAGTCACTATAAAAAATGAATGAACATGACAATAAAGACCTAGTTTTAATAATTTTTCTATTTTATGTATCAAACGTACTGTCTATTTGTCTTTATCTCTATATTTCTGAAGTATACCAACAGCTGACAAAAAGCAGGTAAATTATAAGATTTTTTTTATCAAATGCCTGTAATTTAGACAAATTTGCATATTAGAAAATTTTGGTCTGTTCACTGAAAAACATCAAAAGTTGCAGTTAAATAAATAAACAAATAAATAATCTAATATTAATCAAAAAAATGTATAGTTTGATAGTGATGCTCCATATTTGAGTAAAAAAAACTGAATTCTTTTAGGTTAATTTCTCTTTATTTCCTGCAGCCCACATTCGGCACATTAAGCACTTACCCAGATGTCACACTTTCCAGGAAAAAAGCGTTCAGGGATCCTTGCTGCATACAAGCCGGCACCAGTGATGTACATGGCACCCATCAGATAGAACCAACCCATCTGTCCGACTGTGGTGGCCTTTACAAAACCCTCCTCGATGGTGAAATGCATGGTGGGGACAATGCCACTCAGTCCAAGACCCATAAATACACCTAAGAGCAACAATATCTGGAATTACTTAAATAACAGGGATTTCCGAACAAACAGTGTGTCATCAATGATCTCTGGAGTAAAAGCAGAACTGGTGACAGAAGTGAAACTAAAAGCTATAAAATCATGAACTGAAGCAAACGGCACTGTGAAACCGTGACAGGCTCAGACCATCCTCACCTGCTCTCGTTGGTCTGTGACGAGGTGTTGAGAATCGGTCCCACTGGGCAACTACGATGGCGGCGATGCCAAGAACACATACAATGGTGAGGTAGATAAGTCGAGGCTGAGGGGAGCAGTAGAACGAGTAGTACAGCCAGGGCACGAAGGAACCCATGATTAGAAGTGCAATGCCCGAGTAGTCAAGCCTGAGGAGAGTGACAGTGACAAACGCAGGCTGATTGGAGTTTTTAAATTTGGTTAAAGACACAATAACAAAAAAGTTACAATGTTGCTGCTACGTCTGTTTAACATTTATTCTTATTGTTTAGAAGATAACACGTTTTATTTAACAAAATTCAGGACTTTTCCACTCAAATTTCCAGATCTCCATTGATTTGTGGGGACGTTTTTCATGTTCAAGTACAAACATTTAACATTATTATACTGGTTGTGCTTGTTTTTATCAGTATGTCCTAAACATCGTAAGACGCCACAAACTGTCTAAACCTTTTCATAAGTATGATTTTGATCACAGAGGTCAAGTCATCTGCAATGTGACACGATGCTAATTCTGTAAAACCTTGTTCCCAGTTAGATGGAAATATCACAGAGTGCTGTCATTTTAAGTAACTTAGGGTTCAGTATTTTCAGACACATCTGAAGAAGTTGTGGACTTCTCAACCACCTGAGCCCCACCCATACAGTCATCACACCTGTAAACCTATAAGAGTCTGTATCTGTGAGCTCTCACATTTCACAATACTGATAGCTAAAATGCTTAATTCATAGCTTCATTTGGTAGATAAAACAAAAGTTTAAATCATGATAATTATAAGCAACTTTTGCATATAAACATATGTTATTTTTTTAATTAAGATTCTGGTTAAAGCATCAAAAACAAAAACAAGAAAAAAAAAAGGAATATAAAAACAGCTATGAAAACATTAATGTTTCCAACTTTCCTATCCATCTAGGTCTGGAAAATACAACAAATAAACTGTATACTTTTCAAAACAGCACAGGAAACTTGTGTACACATGTTACAACATAATAGCTGCATGAGTATGTATGTAATGTCCCAGGCTTGAGAACCCCTGGTCTAACTGAACTTTTTTTTTCTCATCTGCTTGTGTGAGGCGCACGTGATGTACATTTCTTAATCAACACAAACAGTGAGGGACTACAGGGTGTGATCAGGAACAGCTAAAAAAATAACAATGTAGGCTGCTAAATATGAGTCTTTATCAACATTTCCAGTAAAATAATAATAATAAAAAAATTATATATACACTCCTGATCAAAATCTTAAGCCCAATCAAAAAAGTGCAAGAATTTGCATTTTGCTCTATTGGATATTAAGAAGGTTCTAAGC
>NW_013952413.1:2994306-3000387 GCF_001266775.1 Austrofundulus limnaeus | reverse complement strand
GTCATTAGCACCTCTAGTAATATATTTACTGAGAAAAATGGTGACGTGTTCAATACTTATTTTACCCGCTGTATATAAATATATATATATCAGATAAAAACCAAACAAACCTGATGGGGCAGAAAAACAACTCAAACTGCTGCTTTGTTGAGGAACTAACCATGAATCAGCAGAAAGTAGGAGGACTGCAGACTAATTAAACACACATGTATGAAAAGCTTTGTCACAACAGACATGAATTCTAGTTTGAACACAACCACATGTGCATCAACAGAGCCCTGATCGGCTTTTCAGAGGCAGTCACCGTTAAATAAAGATGAACATATCAATGTCACCTGCAGCCACTGGTCGACAATAAATAAATAAATAAATAAATAAATAAATAAATAAATAAATAAAGTGATGTTTTCTGTTCAGGTGCTTCATTCTGCCTCACAAGTGCCGTTCAAAAACTTAAACCCTTAATGTTAGAGTGCTTACAAAGGACAAAATGTGCTGTTTCTTTTAAAAGTGCACTCAACACAAAAAGATTGGATAGTAATTAAAACACTAATGCTGATCTTATACTCACCAAAAACAAACAAACAAACATTTATTGTTTTGCCCTGTAGTCTTACACTCATTGAGGAAAGTCTGAATTAAATGTCCAGTTTTAAAACATTATTAGTGACAAATGATTTTTAGACAGTATCACTTACTTGGAGAACGTGCGAGACACTTTTTCTGAGTGGCAGTAGACGGTATGAAAGAGCCAGGAGAAGCTGAGGCAGAGGACAGCTCCCAGGAAGAACATCCCAAACACAACTTTCTCCTGCAGCGGTGCCATAAAATACATGTTGGGGCGCAACATGGTTAAAATGCCCAAACAGACGAATAAGATCCACCCTGAGAAAAACAAAAACAACTTCAACACCTTCCAGAAATTCAGCTGATCAAAAACAGCAATGAGGATAAATGAGGAAGAAGAAAATAAAGATGAAATTAAAAGTATATTAACTTGTAAACATGATTATTTCCATGCTCACCTAACAGATGAGTCCAGATGTTGCCGGTCTCAGTGTGAATTCTGAAGATGCTTCCAAAGCAGGCCCTGAAGGAGGGCATAGGAGGTCGATGTCCATGCAGGAGGTAATCATTGTCCTTCAGCCAATCTGGCAGGACATGAAAAGGAATGACCCTCCAGCGCCCCTCCCACACCTGAAAAAGGACCAAAACTTTACACGTATACTAAAACTTAAATTCACAACTTGTGAAACTAAAAGTCTGTGAAATTCRTGTAAGGATAAACATATTCATAAATTAAACACTTATAACAAGTTATTAGAAGTAAAAGCCATATTTTCTATAAAATCACCCAAGTCTTTCACATTTTGCTTTTCCAACTCGACTACAAATCACCTTCAAAATGTGGAAAAAACGATTCCCCAAATAAAAACAGACGTCACACATAACATCTTGCTCTTGGACTTTGTYGTCAACTAGATAGTGTGTGTTAAGTTTCAGGTTATTTAAAGTAGCCACTGCATTATTTAACGTGGGTGCAAAAAACCTGCCGTTGTGCACTTTGTCACGACTGAGAGGAGATAACCTCCTCTCGACAATAACTCTGACATATTAGACAAACGTTATGGTTGAATTCCTGTGACAAACACCTGTGTTTAGCAGTTGTAAATAAACAATAGGTTGTGTACTAGCTAACTAATGAACATGGGATCTTCTACATGTTGTAATATAGGGTCAGTCTACCTTAAAGGGATCCATGTTTAGTTGTACCATTAGACTTTATTTGATAAACATATATTTTAACTGTAAAATAAAGACAGTAAAAATACTTTAGGCTGTTTGGTTTTTATCATTTTTAAACTAAAAGTTTAAAAATATATTACATGGGCGGGGCCATTTTATTTACACACAAAGCATTCTGGGTAAATGATGACATGGATAGGTCCTCGGTGCGAGGCTGCTAGTGAGCTATATCCACMCTGAAGGTTAATCTTAGACAATATCTGATGATCGACTCTTTTAAATGAAACCAGAGAGCGTTGACAGAGAGGAGAAGGTAGAAATGACTCAGTCTACAACTGAAAATATGGATGGAGGACAACAGAGCTGCTTCATGGAAGAAGAACCTCAGCTTAGCCTGTTAGCTTTAGTGTTAGCCCCGATGCTATCACCGTGTATATGTATTAGCTCAGTGCTACACATTCTCCTCTYRTCACTGAGGTCCTCCATCCACATGACAGAGAGGAGAACACAAAAGTGACTCAGCCTGCAACTGAAAATATGGATGGAGGACCTCAGTTTAGCTTGTTTGTCACGCTAGTGCTGAGCTAATACATATAAGGCAATACAGTGTCAGTGCTAGCGCAAAGGCTAACAGGCTAAGCTGATGTTCTTCTTCCATGAAGCAGCTCTGTTGTCCTCCATCTACATTTTCAGTTGTAGACTGAGTCATTTCTACCTTCTCCTCTCTGTCAACGCTCTCTGGTTTCATTTAAAAGAGTCGATCATCAGATATTGTCCAAGATTAACCTTCAGGGTGGATACAGCTCGCTCACACCGCGGACCTATCCACGTCATCATTTACCCAGAATGCTTTGTGTGTAAATAAAATGGCTCCATCCGTGTTAAAATATATTTTTAAAAATTTACAAAACTAAACATCCTACAGTATTTTTAGTCTTTATTTTACAGTTAAAATATGTTTATCAAATAAATTCTAATGTTACAACTAATCGTGGATCCCTTTAAAGACGCACAGACTGAAACACTTGGTAGTTGAGGTGGGAAAAAGGTGGAGATGATTATAAAGAGTAAAACAGAATAAGCCTAAATTAATGTTTTATCAAGAGAGGAAAAGTGTTTATTTTGATGATGAAAAAAATGGTAAGAACTATTTTTATGGCCTATTTCAATCTCGTTTTGTTTTGTAGTATTAATAAGTTGTTACAGAATAATGAGTCTCACATCCATAGTTAATCCTAGTAATGAAAAATGTTGGTCTACGGAAATTTCTTATGACTTCTAGTGCCGTCTAAAATATCTATTCGACTGAAACAACCTGATTACCTTGTGTACAAACTCCTCCATTTTCTCCATAGCATGGTGAGCCTGAAGAGGTAAGGTCAGAACCTCTCCCACCTCATCGTCTTCATCATCATCTTCCTCAGAAAGCATTGCTGCTCCCTTTAAAGAGATCACAAAGCATCGCTGTTAMTGAGATGATGAAAAGTTACAAAGACTTCTCTCTTGATGTTTTGGTGACACACTGCCCTACCTCTGGGTGGACACTTTTGGATGGCACCTGCCGGCCCCCTCCCTCCTCCAGCAGTGGCCCGAGCTCCATCAGCTCAACATCTGGGACGCTGCAGTCCTCAGAGATCCGGCAGTCTGAATCAGTGGCAGACCCGTTTCGGCCTGACATAAGGAGACTGCCTGATGACCCACTCACAGTGCCTGTACTGTGCTTCAGATGGTGCACAACAATTTCCTCCTGAACAATCAAAACAACAGTCAATGATCCTAACCAAGTATGTCCTCACTGTCACACTGACTATTAATGCATCAATTGTAYGTAAATACACATTTAACAACTGATTTAAAATTACACAAATGTAATCTCAATGCAGAGGACAAGTGTGCAATGTTGTTGTTGTTTTTTCTTTTTTCAGGGATATAAACAAAACACTAATTCTCAAAAAAAAAACTTAAAGTGAATTGTTTACAAGTTTTAATTCTCCCTTTCATCACATAAAAGTAGAAAAGGATTGACCTTATTAAACGACACAAATAAATCATAAGCCTTGTAACTGAATTACATGATCGTTTGTAAGTTTATAATGAATACAATCTATTCTGTATTCTTCTACACTGAAGGGAACTCACCCATTGTTAAGTAAGAAAATAATTTCCTTTCCTTCCTTTTTGTCTTCAAAGAACATTTTTAAAAGGGTTGTTGAGCAGTTATWTTTAGGCTTTCGTGATTTTTAGCACGTTTTTTAGACAAAGGTTGCATTTTGAAACTAATTCTCAATCAAAATCTTTCAGATTGATCAGTTTCAGAGCTCACTTTGTTTGATAATCCACTTCACACTGACGTGTCGTTCACATTAAAGTTCCCTTAATCTAAGTGATGAATTAAGAATATGTTTTTATTATTTTGTTAGAGTGACTTGCAAGTCAGTAAGATTAGAGTTTAAATAAATCACAACTCAAAATGAGTTGGGGGAAATAAGTGGACAAAGAAAAGCTTAAAAGATTTTCATTAAGACTGAAGAAGTACCACTCAAGATCAGTCCGACTGATTTGAAGCGAAACTATAAAAAATTAAGGACTTCTTGCACTGAAAGCATAATGATACGTGTTAATGTGCTCACTATTTAATATAAATTATTTCCTGACTGTATCAGAGGATTATGCTGCAGTAAAAATACAACAAATAATGACCTATGATGTAAAACAGAGGTCAAACATTTAACCATTTTTAAGCGATTTTAGCCAACAGCTACCACGACGGATGTTGAATAACATATTAGCAAAACGTCAGACGGTCGGAACATGAACACAACGTAAACAACCGCAGGACACATCCAGCCCTGTTAACCTAAATTCACCAGAACAATGCGGTCCACATTTCACAAAAAGATGCTCAAAAATTAAACAAAGAACGCAGATGAAGTCAGTGAACCAGCTGTTATCTGATACATCAGGTTGTTTTTGTGTTACCTCTGAGCTAACGCCGAGCTGTCGCTCACCAGCCGAGCAGGCTTTTTGTTGAATTAACTTGCTGCCAGAAACACACAGGTTTCTACAACGACACCGACGTAAAACGTTAGCTAGCTAAACAACTGTTTTAACGTTGTCAATAAATACTAAACTAATTAGGACAAAGTTACCTGACGAGGAAAGCTCCTGTACAGGAAAGTAAATTATTTATGGATACGCGAAACAKAAATTATATCCGGAAGTTTAACTCGCTTCCGCTAAACAGATTCCTTTTCCGGTTTTTCGAAATAAAAGCATTAAGCCATGTAAACAAAAAAACACGTTCATCCCATTGACATACGTATACAGCATTATAATAATGCTTATAATATTATAGTAATACATCATCTGCTCAAGGACTATTTTTTCCTCTAATATGCCAGATTTGGCTGAGGAACCACCACATGATGATCACTGATTTACAACCCAATCAAAAAYATTTGAGTCTCTATTCTGTTTAATCAGCTAGTGTGTTTATCACAGATACAAAAACAATTAYTGGTTGTACATTTTGACATTGCAAATCCCACCTAAAATAAATAACTGCCTACTTTTCCTATAAAGTATCGGAAAATTTATAAAATCATACATTTCTAAAATCCGTGTACATATTCAAATCTACAGCAGAATGAGGAAAGGTGAGGCTGCTTAAAAAATTTAAATTCCCATGCATGAAAGCTAAATCTAAGTAATGTCAAAAACACACATTAATGTTAATCAAAACAAATTTAATTTAACTAATCAATAAAATCATTATTTAACCATGTTTTTTCTTACTCTGGCACATCACAGTGTTTTCATGAAAATATTAAAAACTAAAAGTACACTGCACAAAAAATAAAAGAACATGAACTCAACGGTCAAMAAATACTATTTATTTACCTCCACAGGGATTTTTTTCAGACTGTGTCAACAACACATTTGACTAAAGCTAACAGATAAAACAGATAAATAGAAAAAGAGTTTTTAAAAAAGAGGCACAATAGGTAACATGATTGATTGTGGTCTGGTTTTTGATACCAGTCACTATACACTGGATTTGTCCTGCAATCTCTGGTTCATTTCTGCTTTTAATTCACATCTTGCTTTCCATGTGTCCAGTGGTGCAAACAACACAAAAAGATCAGTGAGAGACCACTCTGTGTGCAGCAGCAAAAACTGTAGTAAAGTCTTGTTCCTATTTATTTAAGTTCTGTTTCTCAAAGTAACATTGATTTTGGGGTACAGCTCAGGTCAGTGAAACTATTTTAGTTTTTACAAAAAGTTTTACACACACACACACACACACACACACACACACACACACACACACACACA
>NW_013952413.1:2977506-2994226 GCF_001266775.1 Austrofundulus limnaeus | reverse complement strand
ATATAAAAGTTCATAGAAACACAAAAAGTTACAACTTAAACTAAAATTCAAATTATTCTAAATAGCAGTCCAGCGTCAATACTTTGCTTTTATCTTACCTTTTATACTTTAACTGTCATGCAGTTAAGTTTAGTTAGTACTTTTTTTCAACCAGCTGAGTAATTTGGTTATTTCACAATCTAAAACAGAGAAAATTGCTTCTAAAAATGCTTAATAAAAAGTATTTCAATGAACAGCGTTGCAAATATTGAATTCTTTAACCAACCTGTTGAAAATGAACATTATTTTCTGTCTACCAAACTGAAAACAGAGCTAATTTTTATAACTTTACATGAGCAAAGTTATTTTTGCAATGATGCCAGGTCCTGTTGTSAAACGGGAACATTAAAGTGGGGAATTATGAAAAATCTACTTTTTTGAACTCATCATGTCATAATGTTATTGTGTTGACTTATGTTACGTTTGAGAAATACTCGAATCTCTTGTGGTAGCCATGTGGAGCTGCCTAATTGCTTGCTGGTACAAAGCACCGCCTCAGTCTGCAGCCGAGATCCCRCCCCAYAGAGCACCCTTCCCCGACGTATTTTTTGAAAACTTACCAGAGTGGGAGTGTCTGAAATGKTAGGAGTTTTWTAAAGAGACTGAAGCCAATTTCAAGCGTAACTGTGGTTTAGAATTGCACTATAGACCTGCAAACMTAATAACCCCTCCTTTAATGACCCTGCTTGTGTAGGAGATCCTGTTATTTTCATGTATTTTATTAATAACTACTTGCTATTTCTGTTTTTCATGATTTAGAGAAATTTCAGTTTTTCTGAGACATATCCTACTAGGGAAAATGGCCCATCTTACCATTTTTAACATTTGTAAAGCATCAAGTTCAGTCCTACAAACATCTCAAACAGAGTGGATAAAAGCAACACATTCACCTTATAATTCATCAAATCGACTTCAGYTCTACAATAAACTTTGTGACTTTTTGGAAACATAGAGGTGTTTGGTTTGCTCAGATGCACCAAGGAAAGAAAATAAAACGATAACAATAAAGTTTTAACAAAACAAGCAGTTCACTGAAGACACAGTTTTCTGATCACTTCACTTTGGCTGAATGTGAAAACTGAAGTCTATAAGTTAAAAATGTTCAAAGCGTTTCTCTTCACACTTGACTTATATAGTGGGTGCCGTCATCTATGAGCCAGGGCTCTTGAATTTCTTCTGCAGCTCTTTGAAATGTTCCTCTTTGAATACCCTTGAAATTAGAAAAAGAAAAAAAAATCCTGTTAAATCCATATTAAGTCATGATTATAAAAACAATAGTTAATTTAGCTTTAAGTTTTTTTTTTGCATTTGCTGACTAAAATACAAACATTATTTTACATTTACAAATAAATTTTGATAAGTTTCAAAAACATTTTTTCACTTTAAAACTGAAAAGGAGATATTGTTTATGTCTGAACACCTAAAAAAATCTGAATCTTTGAATGTACCACACTCAAACCTTTTGTTTGTATAATAGAAACACAAAATTTCTCAGTTCTTTTTTATTACAAAAAAAAAAATGTCAACAAAAWGAAACATGACTCCAGATAGATAAAACACAGATWGACTTCATTTTAATTTTTCAAATTAATTTTTCAATTTATACTCTTTTCTGTTCAAACTGAATTAAAATACAGTTTGAAAATGTCTGTATTGTTTCAGAAAATTCAACTGTTTGTCTGAACACCAACAAACACAAGAAGAATCTGAAACYGAAGTAACTAAATACAGCTATCAGTTTCATTTTTCCTCTTTTCATATMAAATGATTGATGTGAACAGACATAAAGTTAGATTTGCTTACTTGGTCRTGGTATGTTTGATGTTGGTAGTTGGTTGACTCCCGAAATGATGCATTTTTCACCCTGACTGCTCCCTGTCGGTCCAGAGAGCGAGACCTCGGTGCTTTGAACTGACTGCGCCGGTGCCACGACTTCAGCTGCTCGTTCACCACTTGGCGTGGGAGACCATTTGAGAGGTAGTGGGGATGGTCCATCTGTGCTGGGGGGGTGACTCTGATGCTAGGCGGCAGAGGCCTCTGCACTCTCTGATGAGGAAAAGCAGCATCTCCATAACAGTAGTCGTATCTGTTGGGAGTTTGCTGAGAGAAACGACTCCGAGCCATGTCTAGATCAGGTGAGTAGACCATTTCATCATTGTAATAGGTTCTCTGTMCACCGGGGCTGAACGTGTACCTTGGATTATGGTGAAAGTTAGTGGAAAAGACAGCTTGAGGTCCATAGCTGCCTTCTGGGCTAGGAGCAGGGAATCCAGACTGATACTGTCGGGGTAAATTAGATGGAAACTCCTGACAAGGGGAGCTGCTGTACGAAGAAAATGATTTTTCAGAGCTGCTATCCTCAGAGCTGGCATGGTTTATGAAGCTCATTGTTGGAGAATGAGCATCTGGTAATGTTATTCCAAATTCTGTGAGTCGCCTGCGAGGACCTCTGGGGCGACCGCGCTCCTTATGGACTGACGATTCAGGACTGGACAGCCTGTGGAAATTACAAATCAATCAACAAAGCATTTAACACCAAAAACTTCAAAATGTATTCTTGAATATTTTTAAATAAGTGAATATAACAAAGTGAAACATCCACTGATGTTTGCAGAAGTTTCTGTGCAGTACAGCTGTGTATCTTTGAGCATGCAGTCCTGACGATGTGTGGACGTGCAGCTACCTGAGGGAGAGCTGTCTGTGCACACGCAGCTCTGGAGTGGAGGGTGTGCTGTTGGGCTGGGTGCGGCTCAGTCTCAGATGGGACAGCTGYTGGGGTAAACTGGTTTGTAAAATGCAGACCTCGAGCGGTGGCAACAATTCAGACTTGACCGGAGTGCTGAAAACACAAAACAGTTTTTTTTATTTTAACCACATGATGAGACACTACAGGGTTTAGAGTTAGAAGGTGTTTTCTTCTGTTTTATATACCTGAATTAAAAAAGGTTTTGGAAAAACATGGTTTCAGAAACCATCCATTATTATTCATTATACAACCAAACAACTTTTGAAATTCATTTCAGTGTGTAAATTTCTGACACTTGTGAATACATTAACACAAAAATATATATAAATGATCAAAAACTGAATCATTCAGCWGGAAAATCTGGGAAAACAGTAGGCTGTATTTCTGTGTCACAATCAGAATACTACATWAGATTTACAAGTTCATGTCAGCTTTATCCACAAAATGTTGTAGCACTGCTTAACAAACAGATGGCAGTGTTGCACATTCCTGCACATCACAACTGTTCACTATAGTGTTCTGACCAGTAAAGTAGGTCAATAGATACCGATAATTTGTGTTGGAAATGACTTCTCTACAGTACACAAGAAACATCTATTTGACAGAAAATAGATTTAATTTCTTAGGAAGTCAATATAGTCACTACACGCAGGTGTAGATATTCATTGATAATGATAGTGCTTGAATAAAGAGAAACTGGATTTCTGTTGTATTCTAATATAAGTGGCTAAATGTATCCAACAAACAAACAAAAATAAGTAATTTTCTCTTCTATTTCAAACCCTAAGGATTATATACTGTATGTTAATATTATGACAGAACATCTTTGGTAATTTTGCTGACTGTATAAGTAAAAAACATACTTTAGGAAGATAGCACGTAGGAGTCAAGGTTCTTCTAAAGAATTTCAACAGCGCTCTTCACACACATAAACTCATKAATCATATTTACTGCTAAATATTTRAGGAGCACAAAATGAGTTATGACAGATGATCTGTGTTACCTYGTTTTGCTGGAGGAGTGCGACTTCTTGATCTTCTGGTAAGGCTGGTCCAGGCTGGACTCTGCCCATGGGGAGTGTTGGATGGGAGGGGGGTCGTACGCAGGGCTTGAGTTTAAACTCAACTTGGAGTCAAGGCTAGGAGAGGGAGATGGACAGGAGCTCAGCAGCGGCGACTGAGGAGACACAGAGTGAGCCCTGTAGGAGCCGTCTGTGGAAGAACGCTTGGACACCAGGGGAGTCTTAGGAGGATTCATTTCCACAGGATAAGGGAGTCCAGAGGATGGCTGTGAGGACTGGCTCGCAACGTCTGTTAAAAAAAAGATTAAGTTCATTTTAAAGTATTTAGTAATGATGCATATTAATCATCACAAGATGAAAAGAAACTGAAAGCAGAGGTATTCAAAATGAAACACTTGCCCAAGTGTTATCACATGTTCCTACGCTTTATAGTTCTTTTGTCAGATGGTATACATTATGCTTGGAAACTAAAAAAAGCTGTGCCCACTGGAAAGAAATACAGATTTTCCATTTGTACAAATTGAAACAAGTCGAATCTCACCTTCATCTTGCCCCACAGAATCAGATAAAGAACTGTCATCAGATGTGCCAAGATCTGGAAAATAAAAGGGGAACTCCTTGAGTTAAAAGAAAGGAACTACAAAGGGGATTTATCATGAAGATGTCATCCAGTGTCTTGCCTGGACAGGCGTCTATCACCTTGTGTAATATTGAAAGCAGGAAGTGGTGACGATCGGCCATGCTCCAGTCGCAACTGGAAGGCCTTTTCTTGAAGCTTCTTGACTTTCTTCTCCTCGATTTTGCACTGCTGCAACCGGCTTTTCCTAACAGCCTTGCTCCGGTGGTCTTCATCGTAGAGTTTGCGCGCAGCCTCGTAAATCTTCATCTGAAGCGCCAAATCAGCATCCACCAAACATAGTTCTGAGTCCTGTCAAAAGGTTGTAGCCGGGTGAGAGAGTAAGACAAATCTGTTAGATTTATGCAACATATAAAAATGAGAAACTTTCCATCTTGCAGYGCCTAAATGCTTCTCACACCTCTGATCTTTCAGGGATGTTTTGTTCTTCAAGTTTGAACGCAGCTCCAATGCGTCTGCGGACCTGTGGAGGTTTCTCTCCGGGTTGCAGAGGGTAATCTTTTGGCAGCTTGCCTGTCAACTCCTAAACACAAAGGAAACAATAAAAAAAACAACAGTTCATATTTGAACACAATTAAAAGTTTATCTTTTTAAAGGAACGATGGGGGCTTGGTTAAATAGCTAATCAAAAAATCCTTGAAAATCACAACTGATAAATGTTTTGTTTAGTTTGTGGTTGAGTCAAATGTCTTCATGGCAGTTATGAAACAATGTACAAAAAAATCCCATCTGATCTCCTAACAAGTCCAGACATATATGTTCAAGGAAACGGTTGCCCAAATCTGTATTAGCAGAGATTTTCTTTCACAACTGCATACTTTGGACTTCACTTTCTAACAAGTTTGTTATCTGATAAAATCAAAAACATGGCAACACGCTGTTCAGTTTCATAAAAGAAATGAACAAAAAATTTGACATAAAGCCTGATTTTTTTTTTCATACCACAACAAAAACATTAGGCGCAGCCCAAAAGCCTACTTATTCTTTGACACTGAATGGAGAAAGAAGTATCGTAACACCCGTGAGTTCACCTCAGCAAGTCTCAACAGGTGTGCCAAACCCGAGTGTTGGGAGGAAACAATGTTCAGTCCTGGGATTTTACCTGGGAACATCTACACATGGACTACTCAGCAACACACCCAAATTAGTTGTGTGTCCAGATTTAAAAGGGCTTTAAATTAAGAAGCAGTTTTTTAAATCTTTCATAGAGCAGAAAATCCTAACTGAAAGATGTGACAAAAGTTCAAACTCCAATTTAACGAGCAGGATAATGCTTTAAAAGCTGAGGTATATTTGATAAAGAACATTGCAGTGATAATAAATGTTCTAATTAAAAAAATGTAAATAGACTAAATGGGATTTGAAGACCAGATGATTCAATTTTAATCTGGCTTTCTCCTTGACTGGTGACTGAAAGCGGGACAATTTGAACAGTTCATGTTGCACCTTTTCTTTTTCTTTCATGCAGAGTAATTAACCATCTTCTTGCCAAACCCATATAATGTATCTCTTTTGTAAATGATCTTAGCCATCCTCTAATAAAAACCAGAGAGATTACTTTGCTGATTTGTTCTCAAGCAGGAAATGTGAGATGAGGATATCCGGACAGAAGGAGGAAACACATTTTGATTTAAAAATGATGCTGTGAAAATTCCTGCTTTGTGTTTGCAGCTTTTGTTACTGTCAAAAGAACTTCTCTGATTGTTTTTGCGTTGATCTCAAAACTTCATGTATTTGACTGAATCTGCAATATCATGTGTGGAAAGGGATGAATAGGACAGAAATGCTTACACTCAGCAAATGCAGAAAATTAACAGCAACACATTTTATTTTACTGTGCAACAAAGTCACAATTCTCCAACTYATTAAGAAAAAAACAGTTCAAATTCTATTTTTGCTTTGTTTTCCCGTAACGCYCTTGTTGAAGCATCTCAGGACGATGTGTGTGTGAAAAGAGCATTGGTTAACCTGCAGTGAAATGCGTCATCAAAACCCTGAACAAAACTGCTCCCACCAGTTTAATCCTCCCTAAGAAAGCTCTGAATCATAAAACAATATGGTAACTACAGTTCAACAGCTGGTCCCATCACACCCTTTTTATTGCTCGCCAATGAAAGGATAAAAAAGTTTTGAGCTGTGTGCATGCAAGCGTGTGTTCATCTTTTACTAAAACAGCTCACAAATCAGTTGAAAAAAACTTGATGTGTGACATTACAACACATTACTTTCAAGGTTCTTTATTTTTCAACATAAGATGATCTTGATGTGGGTGATACGAATTTCTTAAAGCACATTTGAGCAACATATGGCCCGAGGATCAAAAGTGGCCTTTGGACAATCTCCAGGAAAACAACTTTAAAACAAGTTGATGAAAACCTGTTTTTTTAATCAATAAACCTCAAGAAAGTCTAAATTAAACATCTTGGATAAATACAAGGAAAACTTTTGGATTAAGATAGGCAAAAATTCTTCTTTCGCCTGGTGAGTCATTGTTTGTGTTTCYAGGACTGGACTAAATTTTAAGACTACAAAAAGCAAACATCACTTTTTTATATATTTTTATAAAACAACTATGTCGTCACAAGAGCCAGTATACAAAGTGTATGTCTTATAGTCCTAGAGGTGATTGAGAGACATATTTTGACTAAAAATGCTAACTATGCTACAAGAAAAAGCCTGTAAAATGTCCAGATTGTCAATCTTAAAGAAAATGTATTTTCCCATTGAATATGCAGTCCTTTGATTGCTTTAAATAACTTGATTTGTCCCTCTGGAAACAAAGTGTTACCCACCTCTGCCTWAAAGGAACACTTGAACTTTACTATTTTTTTTAATTCATTTAAAATCCTCCTAAAAACCATTTAGACACAAATTCTTGTAACCATGTAAGTTATCTGTTCTGTTGTCCATGCCAATATATATGGTAATAAGGTTATTGAAGATTATCTGACAGCTTTACGTACAGCTTCTCGGATGCAGAGCTTCTTCAGCTCCTGTAAGCATCTCTCCAGCTGGTCTTGGAGCGCCTGGTGTTTAATCTTCATGGCCCGTGTGTGTGTCGTCACATCCTTCGCATGTGTGGTGGGGCTGTCAGAGCCTGCATCAAACAACAACAGAAAGAAGATAAACTTTTATACACTGTGATGACTATCACTCATAGTAATGCTAAAACTCATAAAGAAATCAAATCCAAAAGAAAAATGATTCAAACGAAAACACAATGTTTGAAACTAACTGGAAGTTAGAACAGATGTTGGAAATGATGGAAATAGAATTTGTAGAAGTACAAAATTGGTTTAATCATAATAGGTTATTATTAAATTTGGATAATATTTAGTAATAGAAAGAAAACAACTGATGTTCCTTTTGGATAGGTGTTAAATTTGCAGTCAGTGAGGTGAAGTTTTTGGGTGTTATCATTGATGAAAACCTCACATGGAAACCTCATATAAATTACTTACGAACAAAAATGGCAAAATCTATTGCAGTATTGTATAAAGTTAAGGAGTTATTTAATGATAAAGCACTATTTATACTGTATAATGCAATTATCGTTCCACATTTCATTTATTGTATAGAAGTATGGGAAAATGCATGTAAAACAATCACTAACCCTATTTTTATTCTTATTCTTATATTTTATATAAAAAAGGGCCATAAGAATTATCACAAGAAAGCATTACTATCACCCATCTAACATATTGTTTCATAAATTAAAATTATTAAACTTTTATGAGTTGGTTGAATATCATATTCTGCAGGTTATGTATAAAGCTCATAAAAATGTGTTACATTCAAACATCCAATCACATTTTGTTAAGAGGGAAAGTTGCTATAATTTGAAGGGATTASAAATGTTTGTTAAASCRAAAATCTGAAAAAATTTGAAGGACAGATGCATTTCAGTAAATGGTATAAGCTGGAAAAGGATTATAAAAACATTGGATCAATTAATTCTTTTTAAAAAATGATCAAAGAAAATTGTTAAAGAAATAGGAAATTGTTTAATTTGTATTTGTATGAGTTACTGTATGAGGAGTTAAATTTCTTGTTTTGTTTTATTATTTGGTTTATTATTGTTTGAAATTAATATAATTTTTTGCAAATAGGAGCAGATATCACAAGATTTTTTTCTTCTTCTGCTGCCTTTCATTTACTTTATTTGTATTGTTTTGTTGTATGTAATGTTTTTATTTAATGAAATGAATAAATACTATAATAAAAGTTAGGATAAGTAATTTAACTTCAGTTTTTTCTCTTGTAGTAGGTCGACAAGTTGAAACATCAGACAGTTTAGATGAGTTTTATGCCATCTGAACAGGAACAAGGAACAATTCTTCTCTTTGTTAAAGTTAGTATGTTCAGTTCTTGTTCATAATTGGTCACATAAGTGCTGTTTCAAGTGTCATTTTTGTTGCAGTTGAACTGCATTGCATTAGTGACAAGTCAGTGAGCAGACTGAATACATGCTTACTATGGTTGGGCAAAATCGTATCGTGTGCAATTAATCGTCAGAAAAACATTAATCGATTATTTTTTGGCACTTGACAATTAATATGATTAATGCCAGCAGGCAGACTGACTGGGKAAATCTCCAGTCAGTTTCTGCTTCAAATGTGACGATCACAAAAAAAACAGCTCTGTAATTTATTTATCAACACAATTTAAAATTTGAAGCSTGAAGTCTGTAATTTTGACACAGTTTAGAACAGATTTATATGAAGAGCAAATTTTTCCCACTAAACTGATCATGAGACTAGGACATAAGGGTGTCCAGGGTCTCCAGGGGATTAATCGTCAAATTAATCATTATTGGCTAAAAACCACAATTAATCTTGATTATTTTTTTTGCCAGTATTGCCCAACCCTAATGCTTACATTTTAGAACAAAGTCAGCTGATTACTTTTGAGAAAAAAAAGATACACAATTATAGCGTTTTCTTCAGTATTTAATCTTTTTATTTGATGATTTAACTTTTACGTTTTATTTTATGTTCATTTTTATTGTCATCTAAAAAATAATCTGTCGAAACAAAACAATAAAACCTGCAGAATTTCCATTACTTTGCAGCCGACAACAGTTTTGACAAGAAATTATTTAAGCTGCACTGGAATTTTGAAGCAAAGAAAGAGCCTTTTGTCTTTATCTGAGCATTCATTAGTGACATCGAAACTTCAAAATCAGTATCAGGATCTTTGTAACTATAAACAGTGTGAGTGCTCGACTGGCGCTGTCTGTAGCCTTGGAGACTGATTTAAGATTAGTTTCGGGGCAGTGGGAGCGGCATCAGGCAAAAACCACTGAGCACCAAATACCTTTAGAGATTACTAGAAGAACCCCTGCAGGTAAGGACAATCATGAGAGGTGCGACAGGAAGGAAACCGTGACAGCACTACAATGGGCCAAAGAATCCCTCCATTCTCTCTGCAGACTCACACTTTTCATTGTGTGAAGCAAACAACACGTGGCTCATTTATGAGGATTGTCAGACAGGACAAAATCAGCACATGGCACTCAGTAAAGAGCTGACGACGAGATGATTATAGTTGGCTGTTAATGTGTGTTATTACTATGTGAGACAATGACAGTCTATATAGACAAAAATRGTTGAAAACTGTAAAAGTGTGAAGATGACCATGCTTACTACGACTGCAGTTTAATTCACTGATAAATTGATGTGAAATGATTTATAGATCAATAGTAGATCTTAGTCCAAATTGGTAACTAAATGATCAGAAAAGAATGAAAAAGGGCAAAGATTTATTTATTTTTCAATTTAGTTTACTTTAAGTTACACCATTTTAAACTAACATAAAATTCCAAATTCTAAAACAATTTATTAAAAAATAAAATAACTCTTACAAGTGTTTGACTTTCTGAAAGCAGGAGCGAAAAAAGTTTATTTGCTAAGACACAGACATCATGAGGTAAACTGCTTATCAAATTCTAAACTGGTTTATTTAAAAAAACCACTGAAATATTTTCACACAATCTAAAAGGAAATCTTCTAGAAGAGTAAATAAAGTCATTTTCCAAGAAAGACATATATCAAGTTAGACAGAAACAGCCTCCTGTAATGTCATTTGACTTGGTGATGACTGAATACCAGAACTAAAAGTTTCACAAGGAACAGTTACAGTTGTTTGCAGTTAAAGAGAATTATGTATATTAAACCTGTGCAGCCAGTTCCTCATTTCTGCCAGAGGAGAGCATTTGCWGGATGCAAATGCTTGCAGACAGCATTAAGTGAGCACTGGCTTTCCATAAAGATGATGACTGAGAAGAAAGGTATATCATTCTGGTACAAGATCCAATCATCAACCATGAAACAGTTTATAAAAAAATGATGCGTGTTTCAAATTCGGATTTTATGTTGTTCACGATGTGCAGAATCATTAATCAACTGCTCAGCCAYGGAAGATCTCTGCTTTCTGTGTGTTTTCTTCAACAAAGACTGATGTCAGTATTACCAAGCTGGGCAATACTAATTGAAACTAGGGCTGCACGATATCAGGAAAACCTGCTATGTATTAAAACTGCTTAATATTGCAATGACAATATGACTTGCAACAAATTAACAAATATTTAAGTTTGCAGTGTTGATGTCAGCAAAAAAGCAACTAATCTATCATTTATATTCCAACATGACTGTTTTATTTTTAAAAAGTGCAACTAGACACAGCTGCTGTATTAGCAGTGAAATGCAATAAAGTTTCTTAATGACTTAAAAACATCGCCCCAATAAAACATTTTCTGATGCTTTAAATAATGAAAAATGCCCCTTATCAGGTTTTTTTAATAAGTAATAAAAACATCTGAAAACAAGTTAAAGAATTTTAAATAAAATTTAACAAACCTAAATCCAACTACAAATGATCTCATTGCATTGGGCCAACATTTTCTCCACTCACCAACTTGGTTATGATTTGATGTGGTACCTCAAGGTCTAAGGTCTCAGGTCTTTATCTAATTTCCCTCTCAGATCAATACAGTATTTTTGAACTGAATGTCGTATCTCAGGTCCATTTTATTTATCAAACTGATGCAGATAAAATACATAAACACGAACATTTGAGCCAAACATTTATTGCAGTTTACCAGTTTTTTGCGATATTCCTTTTGCACGAGCCCTTATTGCAACGATGATAAATTTGCAATAAATTGTGCAGCCCTAATTGAAACAATTCACTGTGAGGTGTGTGAAGTTAACCATGTTTACTGTAGTATCTTTCAATTCTGATTCACCCTGAAAGAATGCCATTGAAGTAATATTAAATGAGCCATGTGCCTTATCAGCACATTTGTGGTCTTGACATCACCCCGTTCCCACCTGAATGGAAGATGTTCCTGAAACACCTAAGGCATTTGTTACACAGCTGGATGAAACCTCTGTTATGTGACTCCAAATAGGTCAAAATGACTGATAATACAGATAATAATGCATATTTATTACAGCGAGTGTAGAACCTAGTGTACCTGGCCTTTTCTTTTGTCCGAATAATAAATATGATCAAATGTCTGTTTAAACTTAATTTTATTCCACTTTAAGTCTTTTTTATTGGGCGTTTTTTTTAATTGGGTGGTGTTATAAGTTCTCCTGGTGAGTACTGTGTTTGATTTCTTTTTCTGTGTTTTTGTACTGCTTTATGTTCTTCTACTGTAACACAAAATAAGCTGAGAGCATTCATACCACAAAAAAGAAGAGGTTAGGTTGCTGAAAAACAACACCTGTCTCTACGTAACAAGTTAAATGCAGGTTGTGCAAACAAGCATTTCAAACATACATTGTAAATATATTTTACCTGAATGAAGGATGATGCCACTGTCGGTGTCACTGGTCTCTCCAGTGACTTCCATGTCAGAAAAGCGACTTCCTGTTCCTGATCTTCACTTGAGGCAACGATATAAACACACCATGTCCTGTGAAACACCACAACAAAGTCAAACATCACTCTTTTTATTAATAGGATGATGAACTCCACAAAGTTCATAAAGGAGATTAAAAGTTTTAACATAAAGCAAAAGATGTGCAGCTGGGCATTAAAGATAAAAAGAAAATCTACGGATAGGTAAGTTTAAGGGCAAACATAATCAACACAAGCTTTCCCAACAACCGCCATTACTTAATCTGGTGACATGTTGCTTGAGTGATTCAGTGTGACGTGCCTTTTTGACCTCACAGACAGGTGCAGTCATAGTCTCTAGCAGCATGAGTACACACACACACAGGTTGCTCTGTCTGGAGTGTTTCCTGTGACTGCATGTTTGTCAAGTCTGTGCTATGACGACCGGTAAGTCATTCTTTACAACACAGGCTGACACTGAGCATATATCCACCTGATGGCAAGGTTTAAAAAAAAACAGCTGGGTTAATTATTAACTTGGTGACTACAGGAATGTGGGGGTGATTGCGTTCCACCAGCTTTCCTGCTGTGTTCAGAGGGACGACAATATGAGGTCAAGTCATGAGCTACTGAATTGTTGGTCCAGGTGCAGTGTGACACGACACACAGGGTTAATAAAATMTGTCTCTTCATCATGCAGGACATAAGATAAACATGACACAAAGCCTCCCCAAAGTTCACGACTCTGACCGAAATTAWTTCAGAGATAAGTTATTGCTGCATTTGCAGAATTTAGGTGAAACTAATTTGTTAGTTAAAACAAGTTGATTCATCAGACAATTTCAACACAGCATGTGGAGATATGAAAGAAAATTATATTCGATTGAGGCACCAAAACACTCTACTATCTAAAAAATACACCTGTGCAATAACAATGATACAGATCAATCAACACAAACCAATACAAGGAAATGATCCTACTTAGAAAAACTGAGTGCTAAATAAAGATCCCAGTGCTAATCAATTCAAGAAAAGTTGAAACAAATCATTACTGGTTACTTAACACATACACTTTACTTTAAAAAATATCTAAATACTTTAAGAATAATCAGCAAATGTTCATAAATCTCAAAGTATGGTAATAAGGCTGTTTGTGTGAAATTAAAGGTGAATTCAGATATACTTAACATGTAACAACATACAGAAAAGTAGTTTTAGGACAGCAATTTATCTAATAAATTATATAGCCTTTTTAAAAAAATTTTTTCCAAAGTTCAGTTAAATCAGTCAATTGATTATTTATTCAACTAAGATGTTTATTGTTTACAATTATATATAATGCTTATAAGATCAATGAATTTTAAATCCAACTTTATACTATATCGATACAGTATAAAATACTTTCAAATGCACAAAAAAATCCAAATTTTTAACATAAATTAAAAAGCCTAAAATCAATCTAAAAAGTGCATTAACTACTGCCAGCTTAACAGGATTTGACTCGTACTTACTTTAAAAAAAGGAAAAGAAAAAAAGACTAGAATCCAAGAAATGAAACCTTGCTCTGTGAAATCACAGCTTGAGCAGAAGTGAAGAAAAATGTGAACTGTGTGGAGTCTGGACAGGAATGAAAGACTCACCCACCAAAGAGGAGTGGCTGCGTACTCAGAGGGCAGAACAATTTACACGGGTGTCGTATAACTCAGCTCTCCTGACGGAGTTTGAAACTGTGTCAACAACAATGACTGAAAGACGCGGAGGAATTACACCTACCATTAACCCTCTTATCGGTCGACTAATGCATGAGTGGCTACTTGACCGAAACTGTGTCTGGTATCAGAAGCACCACTGCTCCAATAAAACTGTAGGATGATTAACACATTCAGACGAATAGAATCGGAAATTCACCCGACTAATCCTCATAAACAACAACAAAAAGAGACAAAACTGTGAACTTCAATTTCATAAAACATGTTTTTGCTGCGCCTAGTTCACAATTCCCTTTTGCTGTTGCTTTTCCTAAATCGTTCCTCATAAGTGTGGCAATGTGAACCATTTTTCTATAATATGTACTTTCCTAAACGAGTTACTGCGCATGTTTGAGCACAAATAATACCAATCTTTTAAGATAAATCATCCTATTGCAGTTTTGAAAAACTGTTTTATGACTGATTAATACAAAAGAATGACCAAATATCCAAAATGATGCTTGACTGCTGCCATCTTCTGGTTGTTTAAAATTAAATAAAATAATWTATATTTATATACAAACTCTAAAGTAACTCCTGAAACGTTTCCACTTGTCAWCCCTTCTTCAACATGCCAGTACACAGGCTGTTTTGTGGCCTGTCATTTAGGGTCCCCTCCCTAAATAAGAGGCAACATATGGACAGTGGGATGGTCCGCACAGTTTACAGAGACTCGTAGCACCTGCTCTGCAACTGCATGGCTTAGATACATGCTGAATGTAGATATTCATTTTGTCTTCCCAGGAATGTCGGGGATCAGACTCTTCGGAAAAGGTCTGGCAATTCCCAGACTCTCAGGGATTCTGGATCTCGAATGACACGGCACTGGGGGAGCCAGCAGCTCCGGTGACAGAGGCTGTTAAGTTTTGTTTCAGTAATGTCTACATTTAGAGTTCAGAGAGGGCGCACAACTGGACACATTTCACAGATACCAGCCATGACGAACAGTAGGCCTCCAGCTTCTCTGGCATGCCAAAACTTCACAGGCTAAGTTCATTCCCAAGTAGTCAGCATCAAACATTTATTTTCTTACTACATATTTAAATGYTATTCAGTTTAGATATTACAAAAGCAATGCTGCCCTCATTACTGAGGACAAAGCCCAGACCCCCACCTCCCGGCCAAACTCCTCACAGACCCAGTGGGAGTCTCTATAAACCATCAGCAACTACATGATCACTTTGTAAAACTACACCTCCCAAGTTTTTAATGTGTTTTTCTTGTTTAGAGAAGTTTAAATTTGTTTTGTTAACTTTGTCAGAGAAGAATCTGATTTTGTGAAAGCTTGAATTTCAACACAAAAAAAAAGACTCATTGACCATCTTGTGCGTTGCTAAAGCTTTTAAGTTAGGTTTAAAACTCCTGAAATGTAAGCAGCCTGCATTGACTGGTCCAAAAGCATCGTTAGTGTTTGCATTATTATTAGTGCAGGTACGCGGGGTTCATAAACAGGGCAGTGTGTGCACTTTATCTTACTTAGTTTAAACAGGTAACAAAGAGCATACCTCAGCAGACAGCTCTCTTCATTCCTTCGTGCAGTCCACCATGAAAATGGTCTCTTTTTTTCTAACAGCCCAAAATTGTCTGTCAATCACTGTAAAACGATTGTCCTGAAAACTAATTATTAATGTGCTGTGTTGAAGAATTCTTGTGATGGATACGATACATTATTTAGGAAAAAATCTTTTCTTGTTACAGAGGAAAAATTACTCATAATAATAACACTTATATTCCATAGTTTTAAAAAAAAAAAAAATAACAGATTCATTTGAGTAATTTCTAAAAAAAATTTTAAAGGACTGTTGCAGAAGCTTTACAATTCAGACTAAATGCTGTGTTCATCTAGTGTAATTCAGCTACAATAAAATTTATATTCCCAACAGTTTTAATTTTCACACAGCGCAAGACATTTAAACATGCGATAGTTTTTCAGACAATAGCTAGGTATCACTCTGGGAACTGAGGGATCTCCCTCCAGTTCTGCGAGTTTAACCAGAGCTGGGCTACTCAGCATGAGTTTTTACTGATGGCCCCACTGGCAGGTTAGTAAAGTTGCGGGGGTTAAGCCACTTGGCCCCCAGGTCAGTGCTCAGGAATGTGTAGGCAGCAGAGAGATTTCAATGAACAAAAATCACAGACTGACTAATGGGACTCCTGCACTGAAGAAACAAACTTACCACTTTAGAAGTTATTGTAAAATACAATAAAACAAAAATAAACACTGCAAATATAATTTTGGAAGTAGGGATGCAACGACATATGTATATTATAGTATTTTGTAGTATTATATTTGATTTAAATGTACTTAATGCAATTTGCATTAAGAATAGAAGGAAATAAGCTGAGACTTGTGAGTTATCTTTCCTTCTTTAATGTTTGTTGCAACTGGCATATGTAATTAAAGGCTACGTCATTTTTCAGAAAGGTTTTACATTTTATAAGCTTCTAAGAAAATTTGGTTTTATACATTCGAGTTATGTTATCTAATATGAGTGCAATGCCAATTAGGGCTGCCACGATTAATCGATTAATCGACGACTAATCGATTATTAAAATAATCGATGACTAATTTAATAATCGATTAATCGTTTTCTTTTTTTTTTTTTTTGTTCTTTACTTTGTTTTTCTCTCCAAACTGCTTTGACACCTTCCACTGCCACATCTACCTTTCTGTCCTTGACACA
>NW_013952413.1:2973575-2977289 GCF_001266775.1 Austrofundulus limnaeus | reverse complement strand
GATTAGTCGACTAATCGAATAAATAATCGGTGATTAATCGATTATTAAAATAATCGTTTGTGGCAGCCCTAATGCCAATCCCTTTATTGTTTCATTCAGTGCTGTTTTTTTTTTTTTTTTTTTTGAAGAGGATGTTGCAAGTCTATATATTCCCTGCGCATTCAGGTATATTTATTTACACTGGCGATGATGCAAATGTGTACTTTCCGTCTCCTTTACAAATTGATAATATGTAATATGTAAAAAATGTTAAGAAGAATCGATGTGTTATTAGAGCAAATAGAGCAAGTAAGCAAGAGCTGATAATGTRGTTTGAATGTAGAAAGATCTCTTGTAAGAGAAAAGGACGTGGCGRTAGTTAATACCCGATAGGGTTGTGCGATAAATCGATTTAATTGATTAATTCGAATTTGCCATTTATAAAGATTTAATTTTGTGAAAAAGAAGATTTTTTTTTCCCACCAGTTCACTCTTTGGGGCTTCAGTAGTTCAGAAGTCACCCCACCGGTCTCTCAAGACGCTTGGTAATGACATGACAACACAGCAGCTAGCAAAGAGGATCTACTTCTCAAAAGAGGCTGTGTTTCTTCACTTATCTGGAACTGGTTAGGTTTTGCAATCTCGGACTTAGAACAGCTCACCGCAAAATCAGTTTGAAAGGTCTTGCTACTAAAAGTAGGAGTACAACAAATTTATTTTGACACTTGAAACAGAGGCACTCCATTAAGTGGGAAGAAAAATCAATTAAAATCGAAAATCTAATTGAGATGAAAAAAAAAAATCGGAGAAATTTTTTTTTCCCGGCCATATCTCCCAGCCCTAATACCCTACAACTAAAAATACAGCAAAGTAAACTGATTCACACAATTATAGATGAACACACTTGAACCTCTGCACACTTCTACGCAATGGACACAACTATAAGAACTGTTCTTGAGACACAACGTCAAAAATGGAAATATACAGCATTATTAGAAAAAAGCAAATCGTTTCTATCATTCCTGATATCTTAAATGTTGCTCACGATATTATATTTCAATTTGAATTCAAGATTTGATGCAGTTTTCCTGCATTAGCTTCTAAACTTGATGTTTAACCAGGGAGTCAAATGTATTTATCTGAAATCTCTTGGCATTGTCAGGATATTAACTTGAACAGAATATCCTAATAAATTACACAAATTCCTATATTATAATCACAATTTAATCAAAATAAACAAGTTTTCTCGGATTATTTGCAAGTTTAACTCATCTATTATAATAGGAAGACATTTTTTGATAGCACACACTGTAGTTGTGTCTATATATTTGCTTGGTGTGCAGAGGGAAATTAACTGCTGCTGTTTTATTTCTAGTTTGTTAAATTATGTTTTTATCTGTCCATAATTACGGCGACTGATTGCAACTCTGAAACCACAAAGCTTCAAACCACCTAGGAAATGAAACAGRATCTCAAAGAAAACATGAAAGCACCGCATGTGTGTAACCAAAGAGTACAGTGTGTGAGTCGGTCAGCCTGAACAGATGCTGCTGCTCGGGCCTCAGCTTTGAAGAGTTTCCAAAACTTCACTCACTGGCTCCCTTTTACAGGATACTCCCCCCTTACAAACTTTGACGCTCGGTTTTCAGCTCATTCTGGCCACTCGAAGTTCAAAAGCTACACATAGAGGCAAGCAAAACAACAAAACATGAAAAAATATATATAAAGTCGTTGTTTTTTCTTCTACCAACCTCTTTTGCTAGTTAGCTTGCTAGCATCAGCTACATCTAGTCTGCCTGGAATCCATCGGCTCCTTCCATCCTCCCTGATTTAAGCTGGAAAGTTTGGACTTTACGCTGACAAAAATAACAAAAAAAAAAGACAACAAAAACGTCTTTCTTTCTACGCTATTTTAATCTTAATCATTTCAAAACTCAACCATTCAAGTAAAACTGAGCCTTAAAAACGCAACCGTAGTTGAAAAAAGTTAGCCTACTTCGCGAGCTAAAGTAACGCAGTGCTGCCTTCAAGGACCGTCGAAAACGAGAAATAGCCAACAACTTTTCACCATGGTAACCACTCACGTTGTATTGACTGAAAGAGCTGTGCTGTACTGTTGTAATATCTTTGCCACATATAATATTTATATTTCTTTCTGATTCCTTAGCACAGTCAYAGTTTAAGAAAACACCGAGGCATGTGGACCACTATTATCTTTAGCAGTCAGAAGAAGTTACGAGTTTCTGATTGGCTTGTGAACGCCGCATCCGTCTCTTCTGTGTGGGTGGTTTACAGGCAGCTCGGACGATACAGTACTCTATAATAAACTCTAAAATACATGATGTACATGGGTCATAAAAAAAACTTTACCTTACAAATGTGTTAAAGTTGATAAACATTCGCACCGTGTTTTTACCTCCACTAGAGGTCAGTAGAGCATTACACACGCACACTGAAAATTAATTCCTTTTTTTTGTTCCACAGACGTGTAAAAGGCGTGTTAATCGTTTGCTTCCCARTAGTCAAATTTAAAGAAACAAATAAACTAAGAGGTTGAAAAATTATAAATCAACTGTGAGCATAATTAGATATTTATGAAAACCACATTCACCATTTGACTTTTAAAAGTTGCACAAAAAGTGTGCACGAAAAGATGTGATGATGAAACAGCATATTTATACTATAGTAGCCTAATAGTAAAATTAAAAAAATATACAAATGCATAAGCATCAAAAGTAGTTCTATTRAACTTCAATTGTAACACAATTGTATAACCTTTGCTAACAAATCAGTTGTTATATCAAATCATTTTAAGTTAAATACTGTGGGCAGAATTTCATCATTTACACCTATATTTTATTTTAGCTGCAAAAAAAAAAGGGATACACAGTAAAAGATTAACTTATGTAAAGCTCTTAAATTCAGGTGAACTTAATTAACATGTTGACTCATACTTGTGTATATTTAAATCATCCCTCTAAACTTTGGATGAACATAACTAAATTTTATTTTTTAATTAAATGCAACTTCTTGTTTCTGAAAGACAACCACACATTTGGATGTGTACGTTTTATTTTCTTTTTCAGGCAGCAAATTCTTTTTTTAATTAAAGCTGTATGAAGTTCTTTTTTATTTTCATGCAGAAAGTAAACTTCTTGAAGGCAAAATTAGTGTAACATTTGTATTCAGAAAATCCTACGCCCACTTTCCAGTCCTGACAAAATGTTGTAGTATAGTTGTCAGGTTTGATAACAGCAAAGTTAGAAATTCATATCAATAATGTCATCAGTTCTAGTTTTGTGTTTTAAAATCCTTTTTGACTCGGTCTTTGTTTTCCCAGCATGCTTCCTGCACACACAGGAATGTGACCTCTGCTTGTAACCCAGCTAAAGTCAAACAAACACCAGAATTACTGTAAGCACACACTGCTGAAAGTGAACGCTCACTCAGAGCAGTGCAGCAGACAGACAGAAAAAGTGTAATCAGGTGCGTGCGTGTGTGTGTGTGTGTGTCCTTGTTTTTCCTATGTTGTTATTTCTGCTACAGAGTGAGAACCATCATATGTTTTTAACCAACAAAGTAAGGGTTAGGTGTGTACTGGAGTGGTTATGTTTAGAGTAAGGGGTCAGACACACACAGGTGTTCAGATCCAGGGGTTTGATACACTATGAGGGGACTGCGTTTGCCACTATTTATTTATTTATTTATTTATTTATTTATTTATTTATTTATTTA
>NW_013952413.1:2971899-2973302 GCF_001266775.1 Austrofundulus limnaeus | reverse complement strand
TTTCAACCGAAGCAGGAAAAACAAGACCTTTAAAAAATGTGTCCCTCCTCACTTTTAGGATGGTGATTACGCCCTTGTCACCTTGTGTTTATGCTTCTTTCTCTTCTCTACTAACATCGCTTTGTTTCTCTTCTCCTTTTCTTTTCTGTTTTCTTTTCCATCTCCACATCCGTTATATAAAAACAATCCCAAAAGAATTTCTAATTAAGTTTAAATATACAGTATATCAAATGTAGCATCATGATGAAAGCCATTATGTTGCACTTGTGAGAGTAAAATTGTTGGGTCTCGTTTTGACACTCAGACACCAATTCTGAGATTCATACTGCTGGACAGGACACGGTAAAAAAAAAAAAGTAAGGGTTCAGGTTTGCAGGTTAATGACGTATAGGTAAAAGTCTTCCCCACATGTGTGTGTGAGTGCCATGCTTGAGAGCACAATCAGCAGGCACAGAGAAAAGAGCAGGAGCTCAGTGTTGATTTTATTCTGCCACAACCCATAATTTTCCTTTTAAGAAGGGGACTTTCTGGTCCCTCTGTGCCCCGGTTTCTGTTTGAGCTGATTTTGCACAGAACAAATGATGCCACTCATGCAGGCTCGAGCTGCAGTTGTAAAGAACAAGGAAACCACATCAAGTTGTTTCATTTAATGGCTGCAGTGTTAGCATTGTGAACATTCTGCCTCTTTGTGGTTTAACTGTGAAAAATAACTGTCAGCTGAAACAAATGAGGGCATCAACAGTTAGGTCCATATGTATATTTGGACAGAGACGTTTTTCTAATTTTGGTTCTAGACAGATTGCCACGGTGTATTTTAAACAAAACAATTCAGATGCAGTTGAAGTTCAGACTTCCAGCTTTAATTCAGTGGGTTGAACAAAATGTTTGCATAAAAATGTGAGGAACTAAAGCATCATTTAAACACAACCCCTTCATTTCAGAGGCTCAAAAGTAATTGGACAGATTAAATAATTGTAAATAAAATGTTCATTTCTAGTACTTGGTTGAAAAGCCTTTGTTGTCAATGACTGCCTGAAGTCTTGAACTCATGGACGTCACCAGACGCTGTGTTTCCTCCTTTTAAATGCTCTGCCAGGCCTTCACTGTGACGGTTTTCAGTTGCTTTTTGTTTGTGGGCCTTTCTGTCTGAAGTTTAGTCTTTAACAAGTAAAATGCTCAGTTAGGTTGAGATCAGGTGACTGACTTGGTCATTCAAGAATCTTCCACTTCTTTGCTTTAATAAACTCTTGGGTTGCTTTGGCTTTATGTTTTGGGTCATTGTCCATCTGTAGGATGAAATGACGACCAATCAGTTTGGCTGCATTTGTCTGATCTGAGCACACAGTTTGGCTCTGAATACCTCAGAATTCATTGGGCTGCTTCTGTCCTGTGTCACATCATCA
>NW_013952413.1:2968981-2971823 GCF_001266775.1 Austrofundulus limnaeus | reverse complement strand
CTCCTGGGTTGCTTTGGCTTTATGTTTTGGGTCATTGTCCATCTGTTGTATGAAACGACGATCAATCAGTTTGTCTGCATGGATTTGAGTATGTCTCTGAATACATCAGAGATCATGAGTTGTACCACGCCTTCATCAGACTTTTTTCTTTCCATCATTCTGGTAGAGGTTGATCTTGGTTTCATCTGTCCAAAGAATGTTCTTCCAGAACTCTGCTGGCCTTTCAGATGGTTTTTTAAATTAATTCATCTATTTATTTTTCACCAAAGTTCAATCTAGCCTTTTTATTCTTAAAGCTTGCAGCGTACAGTGAACCCTCTGTATTTACTTTCATGCAGTCTTCTCTTTATGGTAGATTTGGATATTGATACTTCTACCTCCTGGAGAGTGTTGTTCACTTGGTTGGCTGTTGTGAAGGGGTTTCTCTTCACCATGGAGATTATTCTGTGATCATCCACCACTGTTGTCTTCTGTGGGCGCCCAGGTCTTTTTGTGTTGATGAGCTCACCAGTGCTTTCTTTCTTTCTTTCTCAGAATGTACCAAACTGTAGATTTTACCACTTTTAATATTGTAGCAATTTCTCGGATGGGTTTTTTTTTTCCGTTTTTGCAGCTTAAGAATGGCTTGTTTCACCTGCATGGAGAGCTCCTTTGACCGCATGTTTACTTCACAGCAAAACCTTCCAAATGCAAGCACCACACCTCACATTAACTCCAGGCCTTTTATCTGCTTCATTGAGAATGACATAATGAAGGGATTGCCCACACCTGTCCATGAAATTGCCTTGGAGTCAATTGTCCAATTACTTTTGGTCCCTTTAAAAACAGGATGGCACATGTTAAAGAGCTGAAACTCCTAAACCTTCATCCAGTTTTAATGTGAATAGTCTCAAATGAAAGCTGAATGTCTGGACTTTATGTCCATGTCCATTAGATAATTATAACTTGAATTTGTTTCAGTAAACAGGTAAAAAGACAAATTTTTGTGTTAGCATCCAAATATGTGGACCTAACTGTATTATTGGAGTTTGACAAAAAAARTAAAAATAAAAACAAGAGGGTAAATGACAGTTGGGTCAACAGTTTGCTGTTGTTTTTCAGGGAAAGTGATCTTTGTCTTCGTGTTTTGAATTTGCACCTTTAATACTAATCTTATAGTTGTTTTAAACAACATTTTTTGTTAAAATGAAATTCAACATGTTATCCTTATATTCCCGGTTTACTAATTTCTTAGTCATTATTCTGGTTTAGTCAATGACTGGGATTCTATTCACTTACCGTACATATAAAAACAACCACTGGCATCTTTTTAGTGTAACTACTTAATCCAACATCTGACTAAAATCTGAGAAAAACTCTGACGTCACTAGAGAACGTCTATACTGATTGATTTCTGGTATTCAAAGTCTACATTCAGCTCTAGTCTTTTGGTCCTTCACACCAATGAGGTTTCTTGGTATTTTACGTTGTGACAGTGAAATGTCATCACAGTACAATGTTTGCAGATGTCAAAATGATCATGGAGTACAGCTGAAACACAAGTAGATTTGCTGATAATAAGATAGTGAAATAGACAAAGTGCATTTCAAAGTGGGCTAAATATATCTAGACCACCATCGAGAATGAGYGCTAATATCTGACAAAATCTCAATTTAAAATGATTGCTATAGCTAACCCATATCATCCAACATAAAATGGGTAAATTTCAGCCAATTTAAAAAAAAACTCAGCTAACATTTGATGTGGTGGTAGCTGCGAGTCATTCACAACACATTCTCTGAGAGCGGCATCTCCTGATGATACACAACGTGGTGCGGGATGTTATGTTCAAAGTCAGACTAAAATAGCTTCAACTTTTTTTATTTTTCAACATAAGATGCTTTTAATTTGAAATTCTGACATGAAAGGCAGCAGGTAATAGGGTTTTTATTTATAAATGATTGTAACAGTTGGCCTGAAAAGCCTTTTGACATTTTGTATTTTATTTAAGGTGTGATGCTAAAGGTAAGAACCAGAGGAAGCCGTCTGACACCCTGGTTTTAAATAAAACAGCCCCAGCCTCTGGAAATGTATGAAAACATTTAAATGGTAAATGGTCTGAAATTATAAAGTGCTTTATCAACCCAGTTGGACCCCCAAAGCAATTTATAATTAGTCATTCACCCAGTCACACACACACATTCAAACTGATGGTATGGAATTATATTGTGTTGTGATACTGTTGACATTTTTATTTACTGATATTAAAAAAWGTATTTATGAATGCGTTGTTCATTTTCTGGACTTGTTCACACCTGACTTAAAATCGTTGCACAATACAACAGCATCAAAATTACTTTAGCATCTTTGATGTGTGTTTTCTCAGTTTCCACTTGCTGCAGTGTCTTGTTTCAGAAATAAACATGCATTTTGTTCTTCCCACACGATCTATGTTTGGGTCCGCCGAAGCCTTGACAAGTCAGATGGCGAGTTCATTTGGGTATCTTCACCCATCCCAGCAGAAGAAATGTTTGAGTGATATTCAGATATCAGGTATGACTAACAGACAACCGCAGTTCAGCAATAAGACTGTGAGAACRAATCAAGTTGTCAGTCTCACCATAAAAGATGCAACAAAAACTCACAGCTCAGACGAAAGGAAACTGATAAAACAAACGTGTCGAGGTCTCACCTTTCAGTATGTGCGCATGGCAGACTGGCAGTCATGTACTTCTCATTTCACAAAACCAACATTCATCACACAAATCTTAGAACTTCAGATATTTTATCATGTATGTTGTTTTTATTTTGAATATGCACATAATATCTAGCTTCCCACTTACCACACAACATATGCATATAC
>NW_013952413.1:2957447-2966983 GCF_001266775.1 Austrofundulus limnaeus | reverse complement strand
GTTGTTATTGAACAGATCTGTCCAACTCTGTGTGAGTGACTAAACTCTCCTCCTGAGAGACTGCTGTATGAGCGCGTTGCTGTGCGTGCAGGCTGTCTGTGAGATTCACTGAGTTTTTCTGATTAAACCACATTAACTAACAGAACATTTGTTTGCCCCATATTAAAACAAAGATGATTCTTCCCAATCAAAAAAATATGAATATTTAAAAAATGAAAACAACTTGCCATGTTCTCTAGGTGAAAGAGTTTTAAATCTTATTTTAATTTATCATAAAGACCCACAAATTTCATTCACAATTTTATATAAAAAACAAGGTTCTTGATGTGCTAAACATTTAGGACCATGCTGTGATACATCTTTTCTGGGATAAATGTAATTTATTGAACGATCAAATACGAAGAATAAATAATTACATGAGCTGAAACCATCTAAATAGTATAATATTTTTGAATAAAATAGTTTTTTTTAAAAGAAATCAGTCTAACAAATAAAACATTTGCATGTTTTAAGTTATTTTGCTCTGTGCAAAAGACAGATACTGTATTTGCTGCTTGGACTGGAGAGTGTGGAAAGCTGGTTTAACCAAGGCCAAAGATCCAGAAGACCAAACAGGAGTTGTCCATCTGAAGGACATGTTAGTCTAAAAGACATTTAACCATGAAATGTTCAGTTTGAGATGTTTATATGACATACACCCAGCCCCTCAGCCACTTATGTAGTTTACAAAATTTATGCAGAGTGAAAGAATAAATTAAAAAACTTGTTGGACTGATTTGACATGATGTCCTGAGATGTTGCAGCTGATAGGAGTCATAAAACAGAACAGGGGGACGTTAGATGCCCTGTGATGCCCCTCTAGATAAATGTGTTAAATGAGTGAAGGAAAATATGAGCACCAAGCAACAACCCTAGGTTCTCCCCTGAGAACCAGACCAAAGATTTTATGTGCAACCCTATATATACATATATGATAAAATGATGTACAATCATTCTACCCAGGTCTGCACCCGCAACAAACTACTGAGTAAAGAAAACTGAACCTGGTGARGAAACCGTGAGTGTTCAAGCGGTAAAGTGGAGTTGAACCAGGAGTCAGCGGGTCAGAGTACACGTCAAATCCTCACCAACGGCTTCTTCAGGCACCAGATGGGAAAGTCCTGACCCTAGCCTGGCATCTAACCTGGTTCACTCAGCTCTGAAACCCTCTGATTCATAAATTACCACCTGAAACAGGAGTGGGCAAGCATGAACATTTGAACTTTCTAGTACTAGACTSTCCTTTCACAATCAAGCAGCCACTCTGAATTCTGAGAAGTTAAATTCTAGTAACAAAGGTTGCTTCTCGTGGTGGAATGACGGCGCTTGTTCATACTGTAAGTCTTCAAAGTGTGTAACATGCAGACTTCCTCTCTGGGTACACAGCTTCTGACAGGTGTCTTGCTAAAAGAAACAACCTGTGACTAAAGAGGTTTAAACAAATAAATCCTATTCATTTCTTGTTTTGATTGTGAACYGGATCTGCCTCGTGAGAATTTTTGTATTTTCTTCTTTAGCAAGAAGTTTGTTGTTTCCTGTTGTGACGGTGTGAATTTTTTGACTTGTCATGTTGTTCTTTTCRTCTTTGATTTTTCTTCTTGTTTAGTTCGTTTCCTCTTGTAAACTGACATATAAAAGCAGATCATGTTTAATTTCTATAGAGCAGAGCTTTACAAGAAAATACTGCATGAAGAGCACTTTTCTTCTTCTTCTTCTTCTTTTTTTTTGGCGTGTATTTGCTCTCTGTGAAGCCAAGAAGACAACAAACAATATCAGTCAAACCGTGTACAAAGTGCACAGAGTAGAGCTGTCACAGGTCGACTTAAAAGAAGATACAAAACCTCAGAGAGCAGTCAAGGCCTTCAAACTGTGGGAAACAATTTTTTTCCACCAGATATGAGAAATAAACTTGTTTAGAAAAGAAGTACAGTCAGCTAAACCAGCTAAACTGAACCGGCTAAACATCTGTGTTTAAACAACCCTTTTCACAGAAACACATCAGTRTGCCTTTCTCTGAAACTGATAATCATGTCTTTGCAGCTCATTAAACCTAAAGATGCCACAAACCAAAATGTCATTAGGAAATTAAAACTAAAGCAAACACTTCTTTTTCCTGTGTGGTCATTTTCAGTCTTAAGGGTAAAATTTGAGAGGCAAACCTAAAAMGTCTGATTAATATGAGATAAAGCATGGGCTCTGTGCTGAGCTGATTTTAATTCAAACTCACTAAAAYACAAAAATTCAGTTTTGTCTGTTAAACTGTAACCTTTGCATAAAAAACATCTCATTTAAGAGCTGTGTTAATATTTACATTACCCTGTGTGACTTTTGTTTAAAATAAATTAAAAAGTTTTTCTTTTATCTAAATTCCATGAATCAAACACACAAGAAGCTCAGTTTCACCGAGGTAAAACAAAACAGTTCTCATCATTTTCAGCTTCATCAATCAAAAATTTTAGATTTCTTTTTGTTGCTTTTTATTTTTCATATCAAAATTTTAAAACATTTTTTCACATTACTGTACAGAAATTAATACAAATAACAAAATAAAAATGTTTAAAACAATGCTGGTCATTAATACTTTTACTAAAATCAAATGTGTACACATATTGTACAAAACTGATTAATGCCAGTTTGAAAGGGGAAAAAGTTTTGAAACTTTAACAACTTTTTAACAGCTTTTTTTATTTTTCATATAAACAAGATTCTGATACTAACTTATATAATGTTTAATATAATCAAAATAAACAGCATGTTTAATATTTTAAGAGACTTAACACGAAACAAAATAAATGAAAGCAACAACACAAAAATCAGCCTTTAAGAAAAAAAAACTCATTTGTTACGGTTTTTCTGGAGTCATGAAAAAAATGTCCCAAATTGTGAAACTGATGTTAGGTGAAGTTGAAAATATTGACTGCTGATCTGTCCTCATCCTCCTACTGAGACATGTGAAGCTGAGATCGCCCACCGTTTGTGGGCAAGCTCTCTGAAGTGGCTCCGTTGGTGTAGGAAGCCGAGGAGCTCTGCAGCATTTTTGGCTTCCCAGCGCASGCATTGTACAGCACCTGCGCCCGTCGCCTGAAGTGGTGGTCCAGGAAAAAGTAGATGGCGGGATTCACGCAGCTGTTGAAGAAGGCCATGCAGCACGAGACCAGGCTCCCGTTCACCAGCCAGAACTGAGTGTCGCAGTCGAACTCGACGTCGGTGAGCTGCGATATTGTCGTTATCGATTTGAAGATGTTGAAGGGGAGCCAGGAGACCACGAAGGCCACGATGATACAGAGGACCATCTTCAGCGAGTGTCTGCGACGGGCTTTGGCTCCAAGGTTCCCAGCAGTGACGCAGTGCCTGTTGAGGTGCAGGAGGATGGTCCCGTAGCAGAGCACGATGATCAACACGGGGAAGATGAAGGTGAGGAGCGACATGACCAGGTTGGTGACGAGGAAAAACTTGGAGCTGGTGTCATCCTGACAGGCCTGCTCATCGTTGAACACCACTACTTGTCGGAACGCCAGAGACGGGATGCCGAGCAACAGGGAGGTGATCCAGAGACCGGYGCAGGTGATGCGGATGCACTGGCYGCTCCTGAGGTACCTGGAGTCCATCATTTTCACGATGGCCAGGTAGCGGTCGACGCTCATGCAGGTGAGGAAGAAGATGTTGGAGTARCGGTTGACAGCGATGACGTAGCTGCTCAGCCTGCACAGCATGTCACTGGCCAGTCCAAAGTTCCAGTTGTTGTTCTGGCTGGCAGAGACGGCCCAAAGCGGCAGCGTGAGGACGAAGAYGAGGTCGGCCAGAGCCAGGTTGACAACAAAGGTGTCCACCAGGCGACTTTTCTTTGCTTTGCTTCCCACCACTGATATCACGAAAAGGTTGCCCCAAAATCCTGTGAAGAATATGACGTAATAAATCACGGGCAGTAAGATGTTGGAATCATGAAGGCTGGAGACCAAACATCCATCCGTTTCATTTCCATCCATTGTGTTGTTGTAATCATCATAGTCATAGTTTTCCCCCATGCTGAGATCAGAGACAGATTCTGTAGTGCAGCTGCTGCTCTGAGGCACTGAAGTCACTCTAACCTGCTCAACACACTGCTRCTCGATATTGCGAATGTAAACCACAAGAAAAAAAAAGACCCTACTTCACCTCTCTTTCTCTTATACCCTCAGAGCTGTCGTCTATTGTCTGCCATCACTTCTCCTGAAAGAGTTTCCCCATGCCTCTGAAAAGATGCAGACATAAAGCAAAAAAAAGTTCATCATTTAAAACATTATGAACATGACTCTGGGCAAAACAAAGCTCTGGTGTTTGGAAGATTTTCAAAATGAATTTAAGTTTAGCTCGATCATCACTGCAGTGTGTTAACGATACTTTTTCAAAAAAAAAAACTTTGTCCAGAGAAGAAGCATCTTTACCCCGAAATGTCCTCTCATGACCTGACCGGTGTTTTTGTTGCTCTTCTGTGTCGTACATGTAGGTAAACAGTAGGGGGCAGGTACGATTTACCTCATTTAACAGCCTGCTTCTTGTTTTTAAACAAATGTTATTTTTCCATCTTGTTTTTTTTTCTTTAGTTTTGCTTTTCCTTTTTTCTTCTGTTAATTAATTCAGACTAATTAAACACTTCTTTTAGAATCAATAAAATTGCTAATATTATGTTTTATTAATTATACCCTTCAACACTGGAAAAATAAAATACAGGTTATTTTAACCACTGCAGAAGAACAAGAGGAAATTATTTGATCATTACTGACAAAAGTGGTTGTTTTGTTTCATGAGTTCTGCGGTGTGACTGAAGTCGTTCATCTTTTTAAAACTGAAGCAAATTTAATGTGTTTTTGTAGATTTTTAGTGTTCTGATGTTGTGTTTTTTTCTGCATGTTGGCTGAACAGTTTCTCAGTTAGAAATTAGTTTTATGCACTTTTACATTCAACGATTAATATTAAGATTTATTTCTAGATAAAAGGGTAACTCTTTACAGAAAGAATGATTTTATTTATGATTTATTATTACATTTTAAAAAGCTTAATCTTAAGTTTGCTTATTACTTATTTTTTTACTTCCTACATTTTTCATTAACTAAACTGGAACAAATGGTGTCTACAAACACTCCCCAGCTTACAGGTTAATTTAATATTTGATAATAAAAATCTAAACCACTAAGAATACAGGGAAACACAGAGAATGAAACAATATAAAAGTCATCCAATCTGGTTTAAAAAAGCCCTTTTTATCATGATTCACTGTAAATTAATGGCATTTATTAAGTCTTTACAGCTTAATTATTAACTGCCTTATAATTATTTAGTTATTGCTTTATTTTAAAGTAATGCCAAAAAGTGATGAACATTAAAATAAAAACATTTAGATAGAAAAGTATAGTTTATTTTTGTGTTTTTAAATAAATTTAAAAAAGGTTTTATGAAAGGTAGGTTTTTAGCTGTTTTTAACTGAAATTGCACAATATTTCAGTTTCTTTCCAGTAAAAAAAGTCTTTTTAAAATCACTTTTAAGTGGGTTTTTTTTTGTAATTTTGTGGTTTTTGAAATGGCAGCATCTACTGGAAGTGATCAGAGATAAATTATTTTTTAGGCCTTCATAACTGCAAATGAATCATTTTGTTATCAGATCAAAATGTGTGGTTTGTGTTTCATGCCTTCTGCTTGTGGCAATACATGAAAACAGAGTGAACACAGGACCCTCAATACAAAACTGTTTGACGCAATAAGATTAAACCATTTTCATTTAAAAATACAACCTTTTAATGTTCAGTTATGTATTAGTTTTATTAACGTGCAGTGATTGCAGCAATCTACCCTCATTTCTGAATATTATTGTCCAGATTTCTATTTGTCTTGTTTACATCTGTCCAGTCCAGTCCTGGAGGTCCACTATCCTGCATTTCTCTGCTCCAACACACCTGACTCAGTGATTGAATTACCTCTTCAAGTTCTGCAGAAGCCTGTTAATCACCCATTCACTCAAATCAGATGTGATGGAGTAGCGAAACAAGTAAAACCTACAGGACCAAAACTGGACACCCCTGGTTTATATCAGAATCAAACTGCTGCCACCAAATGATGCCAGGGGAGAAGCTGAGGTGCTTTCAGATGTCAGCTAATGTTAGGTAAAAGGTTGCAGAAAATAAAAAGACAAAAACAAAGTAAACATTCCTCAGTAGAGAAGAACTGTCAGAACTGTAACTTTCCTCCTTTTTACTGGGGAAAGAGATGAGTAGCCCTTTGTTCTGGAGGGAGAMCATGCAGAATAAGATCCTATGAGATCCACACTCCACTTTTAGTCAAACYCTTCTTTACTTTAGTGTCCAGGTGATGTATAGATTTACTCATCACAGCACAGAGTCCTGTCACTCCACATTGTTTGGCTCGATGTTTCTCGCCCTCAGCTGCACCTTCTCCTCGGAGGTAAGGAGTTTCATTATTTCGGCTGCATTCTTGCTGCTCTGTCAGTGGAACGCTACATTCCTCTCCTCCAATAAGTGCTGTCTCACTCCAATTGAGCAGGGTAAATGTGAGAGCCAGTGAATGGAGCAGCCTCAATGGGAGAAAATAAACAATTGCATTGGTCCGTGGGTGCAGCGGGGGCAAGAGGGCGGATGAGAAGGAGGGAGAAAAGGCCTGCCTGACGTGCTAAGATTCCCATGGATACTCTTTTATCCCCCTCCTGTTCTCGATCATTTCTTCTTCTTTTTCTTCCTATAAATTGTTTTTATTTGAGGAAAGAAAGAGGCGAGCATGCATCAGGGAGATGGTTACAGATGTGTAGGACACAGARAGACGGAGGTCACATGCACACATGTGTAACCCCACACACACACGCATTTGTCCCTCACTTGTCCAGTGCAAAGTTGAAGAAAAAAAAGGGGGAAGCCATTGTGTCGAGTGTGAARGGTTGATGTTTTATCAGTTTAACGGAATCAGAAGTTCCTCATTTATAAAGGTCTGCAGAAAAACACATTCACACCTCATCTTAAGTTTAAACTTTTCTTTGTGCAAAAACAAAACAAAACAGAAAAACTGAACATAGCATTGAATTCATCGTCTCTCACAATAAGAGCATGTTAAAAGGAAATATATAAATTTAAAGCTTAAAAAATACACTTTTCTCCATGTGATTCCTGTCTGAGTTATAAATAATAATAAAAAATATCATGAAACACTTCAAGGTGTCCGACCCTTATTTGTCATCATRTGGAGAGCATGACCCAACAAGAAGAGTCACTGAGATGACAAACCCTGGTCTGAATTAAACACTCTGCACAGAACAATTAACCCCGTAACAGTTGCCCCTGAAATTTATTTTTGTAAGGTTATCAAATTAATGATATGAACTGGAGGAAGTCATTTGACACCCTGGTTTAAAAAAAAAAAAAGCCCCCGGTAGCAACTGGAAACGTTCGGAAATGTTTAAAAGTAGCATCAGCACAGTTTTTTACCTACTGGAACAAAGACTGTAAAGAGTAGTCTTTGCTGATAACATGGAGAGGTGCTTAGATGGTTGCTGAGACAATCAAATGAGCATTCAGGTTGACATTTTGGACATGTGTTTCATTTCATGATTCGTGACAGACAGAACACATCAGACAGAAAGCTGGTTTCAGTATGAATCATCAGCAAAAATACAGATTTTTGTCAGGAGTGAGAACTGCCTCTGACTCAGGAGCTTCAGCTTTGTTTAAAGCGTGTAATGGGTATGTAAACCCTCTAAAAACATAATTCAGCATCTGACATTAAACTTGTAGCTCTCATTTTTGATCTCCATAAAAAGTAATTTGAAGATTTTAATAACACAACATGAGCACTCCACTAAACAGAGATGTGTAATAATTAAGTACATTTACTTTGGAACAGTACTCAGTTTTATTCAGGATTTTATTTAATCGTAACTTTTCTTTTATTTTGATACATTTGAAACATAAAAATTATACGTTTACTTCTTTACTTTAAATCAAAGTTGCTAATTTAAATATGACTAAACTCATCAGGGAAAGATGTTGTTTATGCACTCTAAAAAACCTATTTAACCAAGTTATATCAACTGGTTCCACTAAACTGTGTAAACAAATTACAAGATTATTTAATTGCAGAATTTACTCAACTCGGTTTAGTGGAACCATTTTAATTGGGTAAATTTGACACTTCATTTTTTAGAGTGTGTGTAAAAGTTCTTTACTTTTATACTTTCCCGATTATTGTGAGCAGTTTTATGACTTTTATTTAAGTACTTTTTAATCAGTGAAGTTTTATCCAAGTTACTTTCTGTTAAGGTATTTTTTTATTTTTACTAAGTTATTTCTTTTAAGTACTTTATATACACTTTACCTCTGCCACTAAATATGATGCAATATGACAGAGTTGGGATTCTATTTATTATAATACTTTTGACATTTTGGCTTTTGAAAATACTGAAAAGATCAGTCTGAAAAAAATGAATAACAGAAACCAATCTCTCAGAGTTTAGATTGATGCAGACCAAGTTTAGACCTCTTGACTGATTTCATTTGAGGGAGTGAGTTTCTTGAAACATTATTTATGTAAATGTATTTAGAGAACATTTTTTGTAAGAGTTGTTTATCTCATTATTGAATGCATTCTTTTATTGTATTAAAAGCGAAAAGKTGTGGTTGTGTAAAGGAAAAAAAAGTGCCTTAGTTTTTTTTTTACAGCTGGGTAAAAACACTTATTTGTTACTCATCTGGGGAACAAGTTTTCTTGTTTTCTTTAAATCAAACCACGAAGTGAAACTAATTCAAAAAGGAAGTCAGAGAATCTGTGTGTAAAGGTAATGATGGTACATCCTGCGGATATTTATTTTGTTTTTCCAACTTATATTCTTTCTTTCTACTTTTTGTTTTTGCATAAAAATGCATTGAGTTCTTATGAGCAAAGCTCTATAAGGTTTAGTCTTGATCTGAGCCAGTGAGAAATGTCTCAAACAGTTTTAATGCCTTGTCTTTTGATCTGAAAGCATTTAGTTACCGCCAAAACAAAATCTCACATCCGTTCTGCTGCAAGACACACAATTCAGTTTGACTCATTTAGTCCAAATCATCACAGTTAAAACAAAACAAAACAAAACAAAAAAACTATCATTGTTATAGTTTTAAATGCAATTTGACTATATTCAGCTCACAAACTGTCATTAATTGTTCAGAATTTTAAAGTGTCATACCAGGTGCCACACAGTTTTGTCATTCAATTTAATGCATTTGAATTTACATACTGATACAAAACCTTCAAACAAGAAATTTTTTTTTAATTTTGCTTTGCAATCTTTCTTTTTTTTTTTTCAACTATCACCTCCTGCAGCAGTTATGACCCAGAGAGCATAATTAACCCAAACCACCTTTAGAAATGTTTTAATGGGGGCCATGTTGGTACCACTGTGGCAGTAAAACCAAAAACCAGAACAAAATTTCAGGAGATATTTTATACTGTGGTCATATACTGTATATATATATATATAT
>NW_013952413.1:2952364-2957437 GCF_001266775.1 Austrofundulus limnaeus | reverse complement strand
ATATATATGTATATAAATTTACAATAGATATCACTCAGAGAAAAGCTCTGTTTCCCAAAGCCAACGTGTCACAACCVCTTCTGTCAAACACTTTCACTTTGGTAAGATGTCGGTTAGCAGAGGGACACACAAAACCGTCATTGCCAAATCTGAACAATAATATTTCTAAAACAAAAAGACATTTTTAATCTCTCACAGTCATCACAATAAATTGTGGTTTATGAGGTTGAAATAAAAAATGCTCCTTCAGCAAGCAAAATGTTCACAATTTAAAGTTATTTTTTAACAACCTGATTGAAGTTAAAATAGGTTATTTGCACAAACTCAAACAAACGATACATGGTAAAGTAACGACTTGGCATCAAAGGTTAGAGCTGTTGCTTCTCAGCGAAAAGGTTGCAGGTTCTCTTCTTTCTAAAAGGAGTTTGTGTGTTCCCCCTGTGCATATGTGGATTTTCTCCAGGTACTCCTGTTTCCTCCCACAGATCTAAATCATGCACGTTAGGTTAACTAGTAACTCTAAATAGTCCCTACGTGAACATGGATGCTTTAATTTTTGTCTCATTTGACTCYATGTGTCCATGTGATGGACTGGTGACTTCTCCAGGATGCCCACCACCTCTCACACATTGATTAGAAAGGAAAAAGCAGGAAAAGAAAATGAATAATGAATGTAGTTATTTAAATCTGGACAAAAATGAAACACAAACTGTTTGCTTTATTGGTACAGGTTTTGACTGACTGATTGATTGATTGATTGATTGATTGATTGATTGATTGATTGATTGATGCCTTTATTGTCATTGTACAGAGCATAATGAAAATATGTTTAAGAACACTCATTCAAGAAGACACACACATGACAAAAACACGGGGAAGCAGGTGATCAGGTCATGCGGCAACCAGCAGGGGTCGCACTACCTTTAACAAGAAAAATGAAAATACCACACAAGGGTAGATGAGGAAAAAACAAAACATCATATTATATCAACRAAATATGATACACTATGGTGTTTATAAAAAAGCTCTGCAGAGAAAGAGCACATTTATTAGCCAGAGGAGTAGTGAGTTTAGAGGGAAAGAGTTTGAAGAACCCAGCCTCCCAAAAGAAAAACCTGTAGTTCAGCCATAGTTCAGAATACTGGTGTTAATTGTTCATTCTGTGCAGCTCCAGATTGACCTTCACGGGACCAGATTAGACAGAGTGGGAGAGGTTGGGGAGGAGCCACAAGTCGACAAAAAGACCAGGAGAAATTTGATCCCCCGCCTAAGGCCACGTGGGGCGGGAGACAAACCTATAATCAGTTGTTTGGGAACAGAGAAAATGTTTTGGGTCAGGTAGACAATAATAATTTCCCATCTGTCTTTATGTCTGCTGGTACATCCAATGTGGCAAATCCAATCAGACAAATAGTGTGGGCAATCCCGCTGAGCCAAGCTCACAGCTTCTCCAAGATCAATCCCATCTCACCAGCAAAGTCCAGGAACCACAGCCGGCCCGCGACCCTCAAGAACCGCTTGCAGACCCAGTCCCAGCTCGCTCAAGGCTAAAGTCTGAGTGCTGAAAGACTGGCAATCCTTCATACTGGTCAGGCAGCTAGGAAATGGCCTGAAAAGCCACCAATGCTGTTTTGCAGAACACCAGGAGACCACCAAGCCAATCTGTAGAAATCCAGTGATCAGAATCCAAAATATCCAGAACAGAGCAGAACAGAGGTCCCACCTTTGACACATCCTCCCATGGAAAAAGAAAATGTTCCAAAAATTTATTAAGAGACCAGCTAACCAAATCCATAAAAATAAATCCTTAATTTTTGGTTTTGGATAAAAAACAAAGAGGAGGCTCCAAGCAGCAAAGCAGGGAAAGATAAGGGAGGGCAGGAGAGGGGGAGAAATCGTCTTATTCCTCTGAAAGCAGAACAAAAAATAAAATAAAATACTATTGTAACACTTTACATGAACTCTATACTTTATAATGACTGATTCACTGAAATACAGTGAAGTTCATCATTATTATTGCTGTAATTTTTTTTATAATTTTCATAGTTTTATATCTTAAAGAGTTTCAGATCAAAGCATGTAAGTGTGAAAACTGAGTCACAAAACAACTTGTAACTAGTTCATATTTTACCTAACAGATTGTGACAGAACACTTTCTTAATGTGGTCTGCAATGATTTTGTGATTATGGACATTTGCAGCGGTTCATGATGAGACCAATTTGTTGACAGATATATTTGTCTTATTTGAGTGCTTTTATCACCCAGGGGGAAAGTGTTTTAGAGCAGATGGTTGCCTTGGTGGGTTGAACTAAGTGTTCGCTCACAGTAAATGATTTTCTTAGCAGGGGGCTAACATGCTGTAGGTTGTTCTTGTAAAACGAAGGGCAGAGTTGCCCCTAACTGTAACAAAGGACACAATCATGTTTTTGATAACTGGTCCTGAGAGTGGTCCGGGATTGCCTGCTCTCATTGATCCTCTGCTTCTATCCTGCAGGAGAGCATCTGCTGCTGCTGAGCTGATTAGGTTGGAGATGATCTGGTCCCAGGGTGATCCCAGAAAGATGAAAGTCTCAGCTGTGTCCACATCGATGGAGCTGAGCTCCAGGGGAAGACTTGCAGGCAGGTTCCTTCTGAAGTCGATCCTCAGAAGTCGCAGAGCCGTCGTCGTGATGAACTAATTGGACCGTCTCAAAATGTGAACGTGATGTGATTCATCATCTGCTGGAGGCCTTTGGCTGTTTTGCTTCATCGGGGCATGCCRTGCAGATTTCTTCCTGTTTTATTATTAGGTGTGAGGACCTGTTCACATGTGGGGTGTTTTGGGTCAGTAGGTCAGAGAACAGGCTCACCAACACCTGGGGGACAGAGTTCATCACTCAGAGAGCCATTAAAAAGCAGAAGGCTGGGAGGTGATCAGTGGGAACAAGCATTTGCATGTAACACGTCTGGAGGTACGACCGTGTGCAAATGTGTGCTTTTAGCCAGGCAGAGGGCAGGCGCATGCACAGCATGTTGATTTTAGAGAAGAATTGTTTTTTGAGGAGAAAGAAAAAAAAAGGCGGATTCAGAGGTGGAGTTGATGAATGTGTTGATGGTGGCATTTTGATAGGGGTAATTTTGTCCTGACAGGGCCCAGGCTTTCTCATGAATCAAAATGTGTCAGGCAGGCGCTGGAGATGGAGGGTCGCTCATTGTGGCTCTGACACCCGTGTGAGGGGCCGAGGCTGCTGGGGGTCAAGTGTGACACCTCATTTGGACGATGTTGATTTAGTGCGGCCGCAGCGCAACAGACCTCCTCCCCAGGGGTATGGAGAGGCGTTTGAGAGAGGGGGTGGGGAGCCCCCGGTACTGGATGGAGAATGAGGGGGCTACTGCTCTTCATCTGCAAGCCGTTCGCGTGACAGCTTGCAAATCACGCACTGATGTCCGAACCCACCACCCTCCCCCAGCTCCAGCTTCATTCGTAGTTTTTAAATTAGAATTTTTTAAATCACAAAAGAACCACTGTTTAATTTCTTTGAGGCAAATTAATTAATCAATTAATTAAAATAAATAAATAAAAATAGCTGTTTGTAAAGAATTTGTGTTTTCTTGAAAGGGACTCTGGTTTGGTCAATTTTCCCCCTTCGGTGACCCCACTACCTCTGACAGGATATTTCTGACCTTTGACCTCTGATCTTTCAGCTCTAAATTGTTTTCCTTAATGTCAGGAGATCTTCTGACGAGCTGCAGTTGTGTTCTCAGTTCAAGTGCAAACTGCTGTTTGCTAATTTTAGAAACAAAGCGTTTGTGGTCTTTTAGGTTGGCCTCAACTGTGCATCATTGCAATTTATGTAAATCTATTTTTGGTGGGGTTCTTAAGAATTTGGGTTTGTATTTGCTCATTAACTGTATGCTCCACTTTGTTTCAGTCTAGACTCAGTAAAATGTTTGTGTTTGTTTAGACTGCTTTTTAATAAATCTGTTAATCACTTTAGAAAATGTAAATGTCTCATTTTCTGTGAGGAAAGTTATAACGCTTTATGTCATTTTAAATTTAGGCAAAAAATAAGAATAAATGAACAACTGTAATGATGAAATCCTGAAAACACAGCTGACATTTTCTTTTCTATTTTAGATAGAAATGAAGTATTTCTTGCTTTGTAAGGTACCAAGTTTAAACTAGCTGCAACCAACAGAAACCAACAAAATTTTAAGCAATTTTGCATAAATATCCACTGCGGGCTGAGGTTTTATAAGTTTGATAATTCAGTTTTTACACCTGTTATAACTGAATGTACTGCTGATAATGAGAAGGCAGTTTTGAAGTAAAAACCATGATGTAGGATCAATAAAAAAATTAACTAACTGAAAATGAAGAAACAGAAGAGAAATCTAAACAGGGATGTTTAGTTGTACCGCCCCCATCTGGCTACATTGTAAAAGTGCATTTGAAGTACTTTATATTCATAAACAATAGCTGAAACTGGGATTGTTTTATATATATAAAAACACTAAAAAAACACTTTAACACAACAGTTGAGGTATAGCTCAAAAAAGTGTTCACTGAAAACACATGTTGACCAAGCATATTCAGGGTTGTCATTTAGCATATCAATGCATTTATATCATAATCATCAAACCCTGCTGGACTGAGAAATTAATTATCTATTTTAATGTTTCTAAGTGCATGGAATTGAATAAATGTAGCTCAGACCGGCATCAACCAAACTACTGCTCATCAACCAGTTTCCTCCACTTCTGCAAACAAAAGCCATCAATTTATTGTTTAAATTGATTTCCTTTTTTTTAGCTAATCATGCATAACTAATTCCAAAATGATGAAAAGCRTTGAACCAGATCAGATCATCTCAGAAGGCATGAATAATGGATGATGTAATTTACTTATTGCATATTAATAATTCAGGACATAGATAATGTAATTTTAAACAGTTTAAATGGAGGTATTTGCATGCAGATTTATATAGAAAAGGAAACAACATTCTTAATAAACACATTTTTCGCCTTTCATGGATTGCACACACACACACACACACACACACACACACACACACACACACACACACACACAC
>NW_013952413.1:2949475-2951554 GCF_001266775.1 Austrofundulus limnaeus | reverse complement strand
GTGGGGGGCTGGATAGGGAAGGAAAAAAAATCCCTATGCAACCAGAGAAATGAACTTGATGCTCTCAAGGGGGCGGGGGGAGGATCACCATTCCTTGCTCCTGACAATCAAAATTAGATTGGCCAGCACTGTGTCAACACTCGCCTCAGTTAAGGCATGACAGGAGAAGGAGGGAGGATGCCCCCCGTGGGTGTTTGAGAGTTTGCCATGTGAACTATGGAGACCCCACGGTGCCTTTCACTGACTGCTCAAGTCCCTCAAAGAGCTGCACAAGTCCTTTTTATTGGCCAGCACTGTAACTGATGGCATCTCTTCCCTTGTAACCGCAGGCTGCTCATCGTTGACCTCTTTTACACGTTTCATTGTTCATGTTATAAAACCAAAAACCACTTTCAGCTTATTACATCTGCAAAACTTTAGCTYCTCATTCATTCAGTTATTTCTTTCTGATATGAAGTTTTTCACTTACAAGTATTTCATCTCTATATTACAGTGCGTATTTGGCTTTTATTAAAACGTTCGAACCTCTTCTGTATAATCACCCCATCAGGACTGATCACAGACATACTGTATATTGATTAACCAAGTGTCCCCACCTTCTGTCAGTGCTGCATTTATAAAAATAACCTTTACATAATCAGGTTTATCCCACTGAGCTCAAAAGATCTCTTTTACAATTGAGACCTGGCCAAGACTGGATTTGAAGCCATGAGAGAGTTGCCATGTTGTATTTTTTTTTTTTTTTTTTTTGGCTATCTTCTTCTTCATTCATATACTGTATTGATCCCCTGGTGGGGAAATTAAGTCTATGCATTTAACCCATCGCACATGTGAACACACATGTGGAGCATGTATGTATGTATGTAGCATGTAAAAATTGGTTAAACAATAGATTATAATCTGAATGAAATGAAATAATCTACTGGTGCAGTAAAACAATTTCGCTTGATAAGATTTCTTAAAACAAGAAAAGTTTCTAGGCAAACAAGATCAATAATGTAACACATTCTGCTCTTGCTCAGTGGGCCAATCTCAAAACAATTAAAAACCCCTTTTTAGGCTGAAATAAGAGTGTAAGACTTGGTTCGACGGGCAACTTGTCCATTGACAAGTGTAAATGCACTGGAAAAATTATTAGTTTAAAAAAACAGCAGCAAAACTACGTGAGTTAACAAGAGTCAACATCCGAAACAAATGATACGAAGCATAATTTAAAGTTTTTTTTTGTTTGTTCGTGATGAGGACACAGGACTTTAAACTTGCACTAGAACCAGCCTACAGGTTTGTCCATTTCCTTCACTTTTAGTTTTGCATCAGAGATTGATCACTAGTCTTTGGAAAAGATGGTCCTTATGGGGAACTAAACAAAGTCCAGTTCTTATAAAGTGGGACAATAATTTTTGAGTTAGAATAGGCTTAGGGCTAAAATATGAATTGGTCTTTGTACAGATAATAATGTATGTGTAAATTTGGGCAACTCACTCCAATACATTCATGGCTTCTTCAGGTATTCAAGGTCATTGTTCAACTTTTGTTTCTTTACATCTTGATTTTTATAAATACACATTTATACATTAGATTTATTGGCATTTTATGATTAGTTTTTATTAGTATTTTGTACATTTGGACCTTAATTGAAGTTCTGTGGCCTCATAAAATTAAAAAACAACAACACTAGATGGACATAATTTAAATGCACACATGGTTTAGGACATTAAATAAATAAACTGGGTGAACAGCTTTTCTGCATGTTACGCAACATGTTATTTAATTTTCTAATAGTTCAGTCCTCAAAAGAATGACAAACAAAAGACCAGTATTCACACATCTTTTCTTAAAACATAGAGAAAAGTGAAATAATGTTTTCAGTTCTTCAAATGTGTGCGAAGATCTTAATTATGTTAAAAATCAAACCACTTAATTTTGTTTTTCTAACACATTGAGTATAAAAAGGAAGCCGAGATTTGAGCTTGTCTTTTTTTTTTTTTTTTTTGGATGTTTAATCAGTGACCTGGATTATTTTAGTGTAACCAGCGTTACCACGTTGGAAGCTGAGTGCAGCTGTGTCCTCGTATAACC
>NW_013952413.1:2946585-2948365 GCF_001266775.1 Austrofundulus limnaeus | reverse complement strand
GTACAGCGCCCGCTTTACAGCAGACGCTGCGCCAAGCCGCCTGTCGATCTCCCGCTCCGTTCTTCCCCCATTCGTGAACAAGATCCCCAGATACTTCTGTTTTCAGTTATCATGAAGGTGTTTTCAGTAATTTCCCAAACGTACAATGCTGTATTAAGTATATACGAGTTGATGTGGTTTTCTTTTGTTCAGCTTCTCCTGAATGTTCTGGATTTTGTCTTTAAAAAGTTTTGTTTGTCTTGATTTTTGCAGATTAACAATAGAACACTTTTTGCTGGGTTACATCAATTGGGGATGGAAAATTGTGAGAAATTACACAAACCAAAACACATTGACATCACTCCCAATGAAATTTGGGTCAAAATGCACTGAGTTTACCTAAATATCAACAGAAAATACAACTTCATTATTGAGGAAACTAAATTGAGAGGGGTCCCAGATGGTTTCCAGATGCCTCTGATGACCCTGACTATTACACACTAAAATTCGGTTCGCTGCAATTCATGCGAGGAAAATGAGAACTCCTTTGAACATTTCATGATATTTTAGAAACATTTGCTAATTGTCTCCAATAGTTGCAGTCTAATAAGATACTTCTATTGGCAACACATTAAAGATGTCAAGATTAACGCATTTGTACTAAATGACTGTAGATCGGCTGCTCTGCTGTCATTTAGCACAAACGCGTTAATGAACCCAAACAGTTTTGGGATTAAATCTAGACTAATCGTCTATTTTGCACTTGGATCAATAAAATGCAACTGTTTAATAATTAAATGAAGGTGTTCAAAATAGCAGAAAAGAAAAGAAAATGTTGAGGAGCAGCACCAGTATAAGCAGCATCAAATACAGAAAACGTGCCTCATCCTGACAACGTGACATCATGACATCATTTTTAATGTTGTATAAGAGTGAATCATAGTGTGTTCTGTGTTCTGTAAATCTGTGTTTTTATGTGATTAAGACTGAACTGTATCATAGTCAGAGACTGAATTATATTTTTTCTTGCTGCTCGTGTTTGAAATAATTTAAATAGTTAGCAGTGGTAATTATGCAGTGGTGCCGTGATGAAAATGATGGTTTTGCTGTGATATGAGCATGTTTTCTGTATGCTTGCTTAGTTGGTTTTAATCTTTTTTTAATGTTCAGATTTGACTTAATCAACACTTAAGTAATTATACTAAAAATAAATTTCTTCCACAAGCATGTGTAAAACATCAAGCTGATGATCGCGGTTGGCTATAATTCAGACTTTGTTGCTTACGAGTTTTTGCCTGATGGTTAGAGAGGAAATCCCTGAGGGTAGGGGTGGGGTCATCTTATCAGCAGGTATACTTCTGGCTCTGTTGGATGAAACAGAAACATGCCCCGGCCAGCATGGTTGTAACTCACACCATCTGTAGCGGAGGCAGCAATTGTCAGCTCTGAAGCAGATGGTGTGCTGGGAGCACAAAAGACTGACAGCTGTCATTCACGGTAGCTGAGGCTGAACTTCTGCTGTGAACTGAGATTTAATGACTCCAACATGAACAGAGGACAAAAAATAAAAACTTTCTAAAGAAACTTAAACTTTTGTTTGACACAGCATGTTGCTTTTTGTTTTAATTAGTTCTATAAAAAAGTATTTTAACAATTTTCTTGTTAGCGTCATTTCTTTTTAGTCTGGCATTTATGGGACACCTAGTGTAAAATAAAATGTGACTAACACATTATCATAATTTAGCTGACGAGAGTAAAACCCTAAATTCCCAATCAAATTTTAATGTTTTAAGCTCACTGT
>NW_013952413.1:2929575-2943038 GCF_001266775.1 Austrofundulus limnaeus | reverse complement strand
ACAGTGAGCTTAAAACATTAAAATTTGATTGGGAATTTAGGGTTTTACTCTCGTCAGCTAAATTATGATAATGTGTTAGTCACATTTTATTTTACACTTGAAACCACWTAAGTATTGATCTTAAGCAGCTCTACACCTTTTGCACATTTCTGGTTTTCACACGTTCTGAAGAGTATATCTGCTTCAGCGTTTGCATCATGTACAAAAAGAGTGACAAAAATTAACAGAATTTCACAGTGTTAGGAATTAAATCTTTATCACTGTGCAAAAAGTTTTCAGAAATCCCTAACAATTTGGGCATAACAAATGCTTCAATTTCTCATTTTTACAGGCTATTAAACTTTCTTGTAGCCATAAAACTGTGAGCTCCCTACTTCAAAACTTTACTGAGTGTGACAAAAAGGTGTTATTGATGACTGTGTCTGGCAATTTAGGCTATTGAGTGCTGCCCTCAATTTACCGTCTTTCCAAACTTTAAAGCTATAACTGCCCTAAAACATTTCTTCAGGCCCCTTGGCCTCCTACTTTTCTTCGCGCCTTTGCAACCTGCTCAATATTCTTAATGTTGGTGTCCTCTTCTCTTTCGTGAGCACGTCTCTGACAATAGTTGAGTCAATAAAGCACAGGTCAGAGTTCTTCATGTTAACAGTCTGGAAACTCCTGAGTGAAGCGTTCAGCCTCTTCCACTTCATATCTAGCTTGGACAATTGCTTCTTATGAGGCGAAACAATACATGCATCCATCAATGTCCTCCCTTGTGTATGTAGGGCGAATATGACTGATGACGTGTATGGCACATTGATGCACTTCAAGGCCACGGGACTGTGTGAATGTTTGTTTACGTCGAGTGAGAATTTGTCAAAAGGTTTATGTCACTGCTGGCATCAGGCTCCTCGAGCTTGTACTGGGTGGTCTTTGTTTGCTTGCGCAGAGAGCTTCGTTCTCACTCTCGTTTGTCCCCAAATTAGGTTGATGAGAGGCCCTCCTATCAGGTGGCATATTAATTGGGTCAGGCTGGATCTTATACATATGAAATCCAAATAATGGCAAGCCGAAACCATCACACAAGACCTTTGTCCTCCAAGCTCTCTCTTTCACCAATTAGCCTCACATTGATTCAGCTTCCTGCCTCCTCTGCTGCCTCTTACTGTTGTCCAATAATAACCATGCCATGTGGCTTAGGTAAGCGTGCATACGTGTCTTTATGCTCCTTGAGAATATAAACCAATAAAAACAAAACTCAGAGCTTTTCTTTTGTTCTCTACTTTTTTAAAGGACAAGAAAATAACCAGTGAATTAGAGTTTTATCATGTTTTGACCTAAACTGTGCACAATGGCAACAAATAAGAGTAATAAAAGGAGAAGTTTTCAACAAAATTAACAGTTTTTTTGTAAACATTGAAGAGATGGGTGTTAATAATCAAAGCCAATTATTTATTTTAATTACATTGCATTAATGAACATACTTTTCACATTAGGACCAAGATCAATTTTTGGCCATTTTAAAGTGCAGCCAATCTCAGACTCTGTTTTATAAAGCTTTACATTTCTCTTGTTTTTGCATGAGCTCTTTTTTTTTTACCTTGAAGATGGATATTAAATTGATAAATGTGGTCTGTTGTTTACATTTCTTTACCAGTGATGTTTGATGTGAAACTTAATTTCCAAACAGAAAGTGTTTTTCTGCTCCACAGTTTGAGTTCATAGTTAAGTTGTTCGACCTCTTTTCCAAGTTGGATGCTTTTTGCCCATCAGATTTTGGCCAGATTTCCCCAAACAAAAGGGTGACAGAGGTTTTTGCCAGTTCTGAGACGATGGCAACAGGAAGTCATTATGATGCGTAATTTGGATAATATTGGATAATTTTTGTGCATTTGTGTGTTATTTGTAGTACATGTAGGATAAAACAAAGTTAGCAAACCAAAAAATAAACATGAGTGAAATCTGAAAATCTGATTGTGCTGCATTCAACAAGCAGGTGATCATGGTTGAATGTTGTGGAACATTTATTGTCAGGATCACAGGTTTTCAGTGTTTAGTTTTCTTTTTTGATTTTACTGCGCTGTTATGTCCTGATGCATCTCAGTAATCCAAGTAGAAAAATCAAAAAGAAAACATTAAGTTTACCTAAGTTCACATTAAACTCCTCAGACTGAAGGAGTCTCTTGAAGAAGAGATGAAATGTTTCATTGAAGAACTCGTCCAGAGGATCTACTTATTTTTTATTTCTTTTTGATATTCTGGTGTTGGTTTCTGTATTTTTATGTGTTCAGTTTGTTTCTTGTGCTTTATGTTTTCATTCAGTTCTTGTATTTATATTCACGCTCCCTCTGCCTGCCTCCCCATCTCACCTGTTCTTCATCCCTAGTTAGTCACAGCTGCAATCATTCCTCCCATCAGCCTTAGTGCATCTACAGCATCTACTACTCGTCTTCCTTGTGGTAGTTCCTTGTGCCAATCCTTGAGTTGTGTAAGTTTAGGTGCCACTCTTTATTTTATTTAAAAAAAATAAAGTTTATATTAATTTCTTCAAACAATATTTGCTTCAGCATTCTAGGTCTGTACCTCCTAAAACTGTGACATTTATGTTATCCAGCCATCTTTCTACATTTTTATGCTTGTTGCAGTTTACAACTTGGATCAACGAGGAAGAAGGAACAACAAAACCTAGTAAGCTAAATAAATGATTTATTGTACAAAAGAAAAATTACAGTAAATAAACAACAAAAGGCAAAACAAAACAAAAAATAATAATACAGTTATGCACAACCATTGAACTACAAAGTTGGGGTGATATCTTTTGTTACTACACAAAGAACAGAGGAATAAAGAGGGAAAGAGAGAAGCACGTTAGAAGCGGTGAACCTGTCCAAAACATGATAAAGTTTAACATTTGGGTATGTACCTACATAGATAATTACTCTCATATATTTATATGGAAAAAAAATTAAAATAACATTTTAGACATACCAGTTTAAAAGCACAAAACACAACTTCTCAGCAGCTTTGACTGTAAGTCAAGCCAGAGATACGGGCACACCTAATTTTTTTCTTTGATGACCGCCGGTCATTCTGTCAACAACCTGAACCTGAGAGCGAGGGGACCCTGTGCTTTACATTTTTGGAGGGGGGTGGGGGGGGGGGGGGCTCTTGGGAATTAAGAGTTTGCACTGATTTCCAGCTGAATTAGTTTTTATTTAAAAGCAAGGCTTTTTAGAAGGCTAAAGTGAGGTAGACAGACTTTGAAATTCATCATAAGTAATAAATAGCAACTGATCGGTTGAACTGGTTTCCACACAGCTCCCAAACCAGCCTTTTTTCTTTTTATTATTTCTCACTTTGAAATGATCTAGCATATTCCTGCAATCAGAAAGTTAACAGCACACAACGTGTCATCGTCTACTTTGGCTAACAATCCCTGGATACTTCTCTCATTTTTCACTTAAAATACACACACAGGCAAAAACATGTCTATACACGACAGACTGCTCATAAAAAGATGGATTACTTCTAAAACGGCAACACATTAAAGTTGTTGTTGGTGGTGGGACATTTCCTGTTAAAGCATTTCTTTACGCATATTAGCCAAAGTGGAAATGGAGGCCTTTCAGGCTGCTTTTTCCAGGTTCAAGACTGGACCGAAGTATTTGGGTTGTATGGACAGGCCCCCGCTTCAGACAAAGTCAGGAAAGTGTGATGGTATCAAAAAGAAGTGATATTTTTTTCCCGCCTAGTTTACATCTTATCACCAGAAACTTGAATAACTCTTTTTTTAAATCCTATACTGTACAAGCTCTCTTGTGCTTGGTAAAACGTATACAACACCTCACGCCATGAACGTCCCATAGTGCAAAATTTATTGTTGGTAAGGTAGAGTGCCCCCCAAAAAAAAGGTTTTTGTACCCCTTTTTTTAATATATACATATATCATTTATACATAATGTCAGAAGGCTCTCACTTTATCCAACAGCATAGTGCTTTCGTTTATAACAAAAGGATATCTTTGCTTTGACATCCAGGAGACAAAGACAAGCTTCGAGCATACTAATCTACTCTGAGTTTAAGCACTAACATTGTTTTCTCCATTATGACGGTGATGACATGGTTAAGATTAAGGTGGATGGGGGCATTTCAAAATGCAATCAAATACACTCTCTAAGCTAAAGACTGTATATGTTGAGCTTATTCAATCACAACGTAATGTAGTATTCTGGGAGCTATGAAAGGTAAAAGTTTTAACACAGTACTGTTGTTAAAATAGTGTTTTTTGTCTTTGAAACTAGCACTGAAAAAACATTTATGAACTATAAGTATTGTAACTACCGCTCCGTCTTTATTTAGGTATATTTTTACAAAGATACAAACACATACAAACATGTAAACTTCTATTATGATTTGTGCTACAGTCAGCATGACAGCATGACCTCTGTGTGTTTCTGCTAAGGTATTGATTTTATGTGTTAAGTGTTCTGTCCTACAACAACAGTACTGATCAATTGGCATAAGGTTCTGTGGAAAGGTTAGAAACAATTAATTTACTTTTTGTAGATAGCTTTTGGCAAGGCCTTGGTTTGGGAATGTAGAGTTTTACTCTGACAGAACTAACAAGCTAAATGTAGTATCACATTGTTTCTAAAGTTTATATGTAGTTTTTGCTGTATTTGTTTGCATGATTCACCGCAAACACTCAAAACTCACTGAGACTGCTGCTAAACGTTTGTCTATTTCTTGCAAGTTTGAGTCTCCAAAGTGTCTTATATCAGAAATCTAATAACATGCATGGGAGAAACACTGCTGTCATTTTCACATTACATGGGTTATTCTTGGAAGAAATACTTTCTGCCAGAAGTGCTACAGGTAGCTGCTACTGCCACGACCTGCCCATGCAAAAAGGACGTTGAAACTTCACATTTGCAACTTTACACAAAATTAGAATAAATCTTAAAATTTACAAATTAGTGTCTGCATGAAYGGTTATGAAATTTTTGGGCCTGAAGTTGTATTAAGATGACAGAAATCCACTTCAGCTTCCTCTGTGCTCTGGCTAGTCATTAGCTCATCAATACAGTCAGAATTAAATTATATTTCTCCAGATTGAGTTTGTTCAAAGAACTATCTGCAGCAGGTTGTTTATAATCTCTTCACAGAACACAAACAATCTTAACGATTTCTTAAAGCCCTGTGAATAGAAAAAACTACATTTATGTACCCTTTTAAAACATCTACCTTAAAGGGATCCATGATTAGTAGTAATATTAAACTTTATTTAATAAACATATATTTTAACTGTAAAATAAAGATTGTAAAAATACTTTAGGCTGTTTAGTTTTTATAATTTTTAAACTAAAAGTTGAAAATATATTACACGGACGGGGCCATTTTATTTATACGCAAAGCATTCTGGGTAAATTATGATGTGGATAGGTCCTCAGTGCGAGGTTGCTAGTGAGCTATATCCACCCTGAAGGTTAATCTTGGACAATATCTGATGATCGAGTCTTTTAAATGAAACCAGAGAGCGTTGACAGAGAGGAGAAGGTAGAAATGACTCAGCCTGKAACTGAAAATATRGATGGAGGACAACAGAGCTGCTTCATGGAAGAAGAACYTCAGMTTAGCCTGTTAGCTTTAGCATTAGCCCCGACACTATCRCCATATATATGTATTAGCTCAGCGCTACACATTCTCCTCTCGTAACTGAGGTCCTCCATCCACATGACAGAGAGGGGAATGCAAAAATGACTCAGCCTGCAACTGAAAATATGGATGGAGGACCTCAGTTTAGCTTGTTTTGTTGTGCTAGCGCTTAGCTAATACATATAAGGCAATATAGCGTTGGCGCTAACTCGAAGGCTAACAGGCTAAGCTGAGGTTCTTCTTCCATGAAGCAGCTCTGTTGTCCTCCATCYATATTTTCAGTTMCAGGCTGAGTCATTTCTACCTTCTCCTCTCTGTCAACGCTCTCTGGTTTCATTTAAAAGAGTCGATCATCAGATATTGTCCAAAATTAACCTTCAGGGTGGATATAGCTCACTAGCAGCCTCACACTGAGGACCTATCCACGTCATCATTTACCCAGAATGCTTTGCATGTAAATAAAATGGCTCCATCCGTGTTGATATATTTCTAAAAATTTACAAAACTAAACATCCTACAGTATTTTTACAGTCTTTATTTTCTAGTTAAAATAAATGTTTATCAAATAAAGTCTAATGTTACAACTAATCATGGATCCCTTTAAAATTTATATATTTTATGTTCTGGATGAAAAAAAACTGCCTGTGGTCATCCTGCTGGACTGGCTCTTCTTCTCCCGTCCAGAACTACAAGATGAGTCTACATCTACAATGCACGATCCATTAAAACAAGTTATCTACTTTTATAGTGAAAACAGATGTAGTGGATTTAATTTTTAAAATGTCGGTTCCACTCAACAGAACTGAGTAAAAGTAACGCATTCAGCTGAGTGACATATTTTTWAAAWGAAATCCACTACATCTGTTTTTTGAGTGTAACTGTACTGACTTGCTTTGAAAGAGAAAATTAAACCTCGTCACAATCTCTGCCCAGACGAATGTGTCATGTTTTCTACATTTTTAAAGTGATAGATTGCAAAATAATTTTGATCATGCCCCCTTGCAGATATTTAAGTAGCCAAAATTTTGAGCTCAAGTAAATGTTTTTGTAAAAACAAGAGTATTTTCTAACTGACAATGCTTCATGAAATATGTTTATGTCTCCTTTCATCACATTCCACTAACTTCACAAAGATGCCAAAAAACAAAAACAAAAATCACAAAACTAACACATACTCTATGACAGTTTTGTCTCATTTACCTTTTTCTGAAACTGCTCCACGAGTACACCCTTTTCAAATAATTTGTAATATACTGTATTTCCATCACTCAGTTCCTTTTTTTTTGATTCTTATTTCATTTATAATTTTTTATACAGTCAGAATCAATTTAATTACTGAAAACAAAATGAAATTCAGTTGGATGTTTTTGTAGCAGAGCAAAAGTGAAATCTGGTGCTGAAGGGAAGATCTCCGTAAGGATTTTGGGTGGTTTGATGAAGAGCTATAATTATTATTTAAGGTGTGTGTGTCTCCTTCCACATCCTAAGAGCAGCCACATCGATCCACCACCATGCCCGGGATCTTGCCGTGAATAATCTGCTGCTTGTCATTGAAGTAAAGCATGTTAATGGGGGACATCTTGGTCGGGGTGCAGCAGGGCCCCGCGGAGCCGCGAGGGTTGGCGTGCTGCACCAGGTGGGTGTGCGGGTACTTCTGCATGAACATGTACTCGCACTGGCCAGAACAGTAGTTGGCTTTGTAGCGCTTGGGGGCAATGATCCAATCCCAGCCGAACGCCTCGAAGTCCACCGTCAGAGGGTAGCGGCAGCAGCGGGACTCGGTGGAGTGCTCGTCGCAGTCCAGGCCCAGGTTTCTCCGAGAGCGTTTGGTCGTCTCGAGAACCTTCACCTCCAGGAACGGCTGCTGGAATCAGGGGGAGGAGGGTACGAGACAGAGGAATAGGTGGTTATAAGAGAACACCACCACTGACACGTAAACAACAAGAACACTTCTGAAAAAGGTTATGTAAATAATGCATTTAGCATTCTGGGTTTAAAATGAAACCAAACATTCAGAACCTTAGCAACAATTACAACAAATGATTTTAAACCCAAACAAAGAAAATTATTTATATTTGATGGTAAATAAATCCTAGTTATGGTCTTTATATTAGTGTTTAGTTTTTTAATTACTCAGTTTGACTTTTGTCTTTTACTAAAGCCTCTCCATGTTCCAGGTTTCCACTCCCTAATCACCACTCCCATAGTTGCTGCATAATCTGCTGATGCACTCAGACAAAACATCAGTGATGGCGTCAAAGTGGGTTCTGAGTTTTTCAACATCAGAATCTCTCCCAGGCTACCCACTTCCTGTCCCTCATGATCCACAGCCATCTTGAGGCCTTCTCTGCAGCTTCTTAGGTTCTGTTGATGGCTTTTCTTATACATTCTTCTATAAKACTCAGAAGGCTTGCATACTTCTCGCAAAACCCCTACTCCTCACTCTGATGAGGATAGAATGAGTTTGCCACCTCCATCTGCACCAAGCTTTCCTCAACTCGTCAGCTTCTTCTATCCTCTCCTCTCAAGGCACTAAGTCTAGCGCTACCTCTTACCATCCAGAGTAACCATTAATTAAACTTCTTCAATAAAACAACTCTAATTTTCCAAGCTGAGATTGTGTTAACTGCTGTCTTCCACAGGTAAGACACTGTTTATTTTTACAACCACCTGATAAAGTCAGACTTGATAAAAGCCGAATCATGGTTGAAGCACGAGTTTGGTTCTCATGTCAGCATGTAATAAAAACAGTCAAACCCTTTAATGGCTTCATAAAAGTAAAACAAAAGATTTTCACTTGTGAAGAATCCATGGATTTTAGTAATTTATCAATTTATTACAGATTCAATAAATAAATACGTTTGAAAAATGAAGTGAAATGGACCCATGGGCAGTGTGACGTCTTTATTTTTTATTGTTTAATTTTTTTAGCTGAAGGTCCTCAGAATTATTGTAAATCAGCTAAAACAAAAGACTGCCTCATTGATTTAGATGATCAATAAAAACGGCTCATTTTCTTATCAAACATAAAATCTAATGATTTTGTTCCTGAAGAGACTTTATCCTGCTTCATATTCAACCCCATCTCATCTCACAATGAACAGAAATTTAATCTGATCATTTGGTCGTTTTTAAGAATAAACACCCCTGAGGGCTGATTCAATGAGCGTTGACAGAAACTAGCTTTTTCTAAGGCTAATGGCTGAGTGTGTATGCTTGCTTTGACCTCTGACCCACGAGGTCACATGCAGGCTACCATAACCTTGACCTTTGGGCGCAGCAAGCAGATCAAATATTTTACTTCAGCATGTTTGTTTTCCAAAGCCTCCTTCTCCCCGCAGTGATTCCAGCTGGGCTGCTGCAGAGGTTTTTTGTGACGCATTCAAAAGAGGAAATAAGCTGAGAGGCAGCCGGGGTGAGACCGTGTCAGGGTGGCCTTTGAAGCTTTTATTTTAGAATAAAGACTCAGCGGATCAAGGAGAAGCCGAGTTTGCCTTTCCTGCTTGTTGTTTTGGGATATTATTGTACACTTGTCTGTGTTCTGGGTCTTTTCTTTCTTTCCTCTTTGTTTAGGAATAATATTGCACACTGCTGTGTGCGCAGAGGGCAGCAATTTATTGGCCAAGACACCAGAGCTGACCCCTCGTGTGTTGTGAAGATCTGACCCAAATAACTGCTTGGTAAATATTTGGTGTTGCTTAACTAGGGCCGGGAAGTGGCCTACATAATTCAACAAAGATGTTGGATTTAACTGTCAGTTTCAGTAACCCTAACTAGATTAATGGCCCTCGCTTTGACACTGCAGTTTGAACTCATTTGAGCAGACTCATTTATTATAATAAACCTAGAGGTTTACCATTTAAAAAATATGTTGAGCAAACACATGAACCAAGACAAAGTTGCATGTGTTATGTGTTATATTTAGCTGTAGGGGTTTATACTCTTTCACCCAACTGATGTGAGCACAATAACACAAAGCATCGGTCAGAATTAAACTAAATATAAAATGATCATGGCTGATTTGTGTATAACTTGTTTACTTTGTTTTGATGAACAAGAGGTTGCGTTTTTAGTTGCACTGACTCAGCATTCACACTCTGGTTTTCCTGCTTGTGGTTTCTTTTATACCTTTTTTTGCAATCAAACTACTTCCACATACTTTTTTATTTTAACCTCCATGTATCAAAATGTTTGGGGGTCACGGTAGCTCAGTGGTCAGTGCCACAATCTGATAATCCTGAGGTGGCAGGTTTGAGCCCAGGTTGTGTCTGGAATGGCATCCAGTGTAAAACAAATGACAACTCTGTTCAGTAAAGAGGGAATATTCAAAAGAAAAATAACAATTTATCAAAACATTTGGCTTCATCGAGAATATTGTGCTTATATTTGTGATTTTTATACTTTTGTATTTTATACTTTTTGTATATTTCTTCAGGTTAGATCTTGTCTTTCTAATTTTAACTTTCAGGTACAATTTTGCAAAATTTATCGTTTGGCCATAGCTTATTATGCACACTTTGCTATTTTTTAAACTTTTGTTCTGTTTGTTTTAACTTTAATAACTAAGATTCAGTTTAACTAACTCGAATCAGAGGCCAGTCTTAATACAAATTTGGGTAGCTTTATGTATCATATCTTTTTTTTTTTTCAAAACACAACAATAGATCTGCATCTTTATGCAAAGTAGGAAACAATATACGTACATTGAGACATAAAAAAACATTTGATATTTAAATATTTTTTGACAACCACAAGCTTGAAATCAGAACCATTTACCATTTGTCTATGGCTTCACATCACAAAACACCTCATAAATTTTCTTTGTGGTTATTTTATTACCAATTTTATCACAAAACATTTAGTCAACTTGCGGCCGGTTTAAAGATTACTGATTTTATTGTATTTGCATTCAGTTACCAATAAACACTTGACTGCAACATTTAAAACTTCTGTGTCAAATGGATTTCTTTTGGCACACATTTATTTCAAACAAGATTCTGAATATGCTTTAAATTTCCTGTTTTATTCCCTCTTTGTGCGCTYTGTTGATTTTTTTATCTGCAATTCAAGATGACGATCAACTTGAACATTAAAGGGATCCATGATTAGTTGTAACGTTAGACTTTATTTGATAAACACATATTTTAACTGTAAAATAATGATTGTAAAAATACTGTAGGCTGTTTAGTTTTTATCATTTTTTAACTAAAAGTTAAAAAATATATTACACAGACGGGGCCATTTTATTTACAAGGAAAGCATTCTGGGTAAATGATGAAGTGGATAGGACATCGGTGCGACACTGCTAGCGAGCTATATCCACCCTGAAGGTTAATCTTGGACAATTTCTGATGATCGACTCTTTTAAATGAAACCAGAGAGCGTTGACAGAGAGGAGAAGGTAGAAATGACTCAGTCTACAACTGAAAATGTAGATGGAGGACCTCAGTTTAGGTTGTTATCTTGTCGCTCTGGCGCCGAGCAAATACATGTAAGGCAATATAGCGTTGGCGCTAGTACAATGGCTAACAGGCTAAGCTGATGTTCTTCCATGAAGCAGCTCTGTTGTCCTCCATTTATATTTTCAGTTACAGGCTGAGTCATTTCTACCTTCTCCTCTCTGTCAACGCTCTCTGGTTTCATTTAAAAGAGTCAATCATCAGATCTTGTCCAAGATTAACCTTCAGGGTTGATACAACTCGCTCACACCGAGGACCTATCCACATCATCATTTACCCAGAATGCTTTGTGTGTTAATAAAATGGCTCCATCCGTGTTAAAATATATTTTTAAAAATTTACTAAATTAAACAGCCTACAGTATTTTTACAGTCTTTATTTTACAGCTAAAATAAATGTTTATCAAATAAAATCTAATGTTACAACTAATCATGGATCCCTTTAAAACATGTTTGAAATACATATTTGGAATTAGCTCTATGACATCTGTACCAATCTTTCTACTATTTAATTATTCTTTCAGTTTGGATTGTTTCTATTTACCAGCAGATGCAGATTTGGTCATTTTGAGGCCCAAGGTAAAACACGTGTTTGTCCACTCCCTGTCTTTCTTAATATTTTTTAACTCTTATTTATCTGAGACATATTATAGTTTATTATTGCTTACTTTTAGGTGCAAATCCTACCTGTCAGGTGTAAAAAATGATCTCAAAATCTTTTTGTAGCCATGTGTTTTAGGAGCCATTTAATATTTATCTGTGGATGTTTGCAGTTTTTGTGAAAGATCAGGTATCCACACCTGTGATGTGTTCAGACAACTTTAATTTTATTTAAAAAGAGCTGGTTGCTTTGTGCTTTTGACATTTCTTACTTTTATAGTTTTGGTCACTTCACTCCTGACTTGATAATGATTTAAAGTTATGTATGTTACTATAATTTACTCATATTGTAATGCATGCAGTTCATTAGAAATCTCAAGAGACTCCTTATCTTCAGGCCCTTCCTTATCTAATGGTAAATCTCTGTTTCTCAGCAGGACTTTGCTTGTATTTGACTGAAATATTGGATTGCACAAAAATGAACTGTGTTGTTTTCCCTCCCCATGCCCGAGGACAGGTCTGAGGATCCTTACCAGCCCCTCCTCCCCGGGTCGCAGCGAGGTGACGGCCAAGTCATTGCCGCTCTCGTCGAAGGCGTTGATGTCGATCCCCCAGTTGGTGTGGGGCTGTTTGAACCAGTTCTGCAACACGTGCTTAAAGTCAATGCTTTGCCAGTGGCCCACCCTGGAGTTGAGCTCGATCTTCAATGAGCGGATCCGGATGTGGCGGCTGCCCTGCTCTGTGACGGGCTTCAGTCGCAGGATCTGCAGGTAGACGGTGGAGGTCTGCTGCAGCGGTCGCAGATACACCCACAGCTGGGCCTTCAGCACCTTGGTGAACATAAGTTTAGGGCTGAACTTGAAGAAGCAGCAGCTGGGCTTCCCGTTCACCTGGACCAGGGGCTCCGCTGTAGAATAAAAGACAAAAATGGATTAAAAAATAAATAAATCCAAGCTGTTCAATAATTTAAACATATCATCATATGCTTGCATTTCCAACAAGGTTGTGGATGTTGCATCTGCATTTGTAACAAAATTAGAATTTAAACTATTTGGTACAGCTTTCATAAAATCACAAAGAGCACAAGGTTATTAATTTAATTTGTCATTCGTGTTGCAGAGATCTGCAGCTTGCCACCAAACAAGCAGCTGGACCCAACATGGACAGATCAACAAACCATCACAGGATTAAATCTATCAACCAGGCACATTCACACTCAACACCATGCTCAGTTAACCTACCATAATTGAACTGTGCCAAACCCAATACAACGTTTAAATATTGCTGTGAACACCAGAGATAAGCACTAAGATGATTGTGGAGATGTTATCAGTAATCAGTATCTTACATGCAGTAGAAACCACTCTGAGCCTTTTCAGTTCAGTGTCATAGAGTGTTGAGCTAAAGGATAGTCTAAACAAACACTAAAGCAGATTTCTGCTTTTTGCAAAACTAAAAGACAACCTACATGGTGCTAAATGAAGTAGTTTAAATATTGTGGGTGTAAATACTGTCTGCTACTGCAGGTATTTAACTGCCTTATTCAAATGTGACAGTGGTGTAAAATTAATAAAACAAACTCTTTTCTGCTGTTCCAAACTGATCACTCTGAGCAATTTCTAATGCAGGTTAGATACTGATTACTGATAACTCCACAGTACTAGTTATCCCTTTGTATCCCTTTGACACAAATTGTGTGTTTGTGTGATGCACATGAATCATTAAAGCATAAAGCATGGTTCACACTGATACAGTGGTGGTTTTACAA
>NW_013952413.1:2926128-2929275 GCF_001266775.1 Austrofundulus limnaeus | reverse complement strand
TATATATATATTTTAAGCACAAAAAGTAAGGACATTTGTGTTTGGTAGATTATGTCTTTGTCGTAACAATGCTTCTTGGTAATAAGTCTTATACTGTTGGAAAGTCTGTTAATTTCCCTTTTAAATGATGTCACGTTTGTAAGGAACACACATTTGTGGGATGAGCAGTAGAGCTGAGTATATGGATTATGCACATGAAAAAAATTGCCAAATCTTTACARAACAGCTTATTTTGCTGTTGTTATTGACTTTTCAGTTTCTGGTACACAGGTGCTGCCAATCAGATGCCCGCTATGACATTTATTGCAAAGAAGCATTGTTACAAAAAATAAATAATCTATTAAACACACATTTCCTTTCTTTTTGCGCAACATATACTCTATTTTAGGTGATGTATATTGCACTTTCTTAGATTCTCTCACAGACATTTCTACTACTACAAAAGCTTGGGGTTGAACTCTCAAACTGCTGACTGAAAGGTGGCTTTCCTGCCTCTGGGCCAATCTGTCTCATGCCTTGTTTTTACCCAGAGAGGCAAGAAAATGTTGGGACGACTTGTGCAGTGACAACAGCTTGTAATAAGATACCATTTTATTGTTTCAGATCAATTCCATTATTTCTGTTTCTGTATTATTGTTAAAAAGTAGCGTAGCCTTTGCATGTCAGAACCTGTAATTTAAACAAAGTCATTCAAACCTGATCTTGAACATTAATTTCTGGTTGGTCTTTGTCCGTCTGCAAGAAAGCAGTGGCACATCATGTGTGCACACGGTCCTCCTCTTATTTAGTCTATTCAGTCAGGGTACATTTGTGATTACTTTAAGGTTCTAAAACAGGTCCATTTGCATATTAAAACAAGAATCAGTAATGGTGGCCAGTGGCCAGATGGTAACCTCAGATTCCCCTGGGTCGGCTGTAATGAAATGGACTACGTTACAACGAGCAAAATTAAAACATCTCAAGGCTTTTTTTTCTTTTCCTATCTCATTGTCAGAAATATATTTAGAGAGTGGATTAAGAGTTATGTCAGAGAACACAAGCCGCCTCTTGAAATGTGGCAGATTTATTCCTGTCTTGATCCACTGCTCATAGTATTTCATGTGATTTGCACCCCGTGTCAGATCTGCATATGGTTCATTTACATAGACCTCCATCTGATCTAATAACATCTATCCACTGAATTCATACATTCATTTCCATGCAAAGTGTTCTTTTATTAAGGGAAATTTATTCTGTATCTGTCCAGCATGTGAATGCGCCAACAGAGTACAATAGAATATTTATCAGACGTCACACTCTGGCCCAAAAGAAACAACGGCTTTGATGGGTTGTTTATCTCGTAAACAGATGAATAACCGTATTGGAAGAAGCAGCAAAACAGCGTGGACCCGTCAATCACTGCTAAATCTGAGGCCGCTCAGGCAACCTGCAAATGCTTCCTGGGTCAAAAGGTTATTTGGCACCTCGGTCTAGTTAAGAAATGGGATCAGGGGTCAAAACCGTCAGCCTCTTTACATCTCAGGGGTGCTGGGGGAGGGCGGGCAGCCCTAACAGCCAGATTGAGTTTGAAGGTCAAGGTCAACCAATGGCAATGGTAATATGTCTTTCTTCACATCACTCCTCTTCTAGTGTTTTTAGTACAGGACTGCTCGGATCKTAGCGACACAACAGTGCTGAATCAGCCACAGTTTGTTTTTGTTTTGGTAAGGGTGGAGATTCTCCGGCCAATGGTGAATTGTTTATCCAACGCCATTGACCAGGAAAGAACACTGCGTGTGTGTATGTGTGTTTTCTTTCTTTTTTGTTTTTAGTATTGTAATTGAATTACTGGCGTGCATTCAGGGATATGAATTCACCGCGTTACACGAAATAAGAGCCAAGTCGGGGACAGACGTGGTCGTTCAGCCTGTATTTCTGAGCACAGTCATTAGCGAGTGTAAATTATACACGGTCTCACGCTGAACAAACAACACGTCAATGTTCTCATCTTTTACTGGGTTGCTGGGGTCACCGTCATTAACGTGGGCRCTGTTGTGTTTGCCCATCAGCACAAGAACTGGGGATAAATGATGCTGCAGTTTGTTTTTGGCCTTGCTACTTTCGGGGACAGACTCACAGCAGTTTTGGTGGGTTTGCTTGGATTCTTAAAGACCAGTAACAGGTTTTTTTTTCTTTTTTTTTCTTTTTGCAAATGCTTGGGTTCAGCAGTAACCTGAGAGGCGAGGGCCTGTTTGCTGTAACCCCGGTTATTAAACACACCTGCACAACACATGAGCCACGTCATGTCAAACAATGCCTGCATTGATACGGGAAATCAATTTGCGCCTTTATAGATCTTGTAAATGCACGAGTTCGAGGCCTGCAGCCTAATTACAGCCCACGGCTCGGCAAAGCATTCCAATTGGGCAAAAATGAGCAAGTTTAGCTTGTAAAGACGAGAAAACTAAGGGGACATTTATTCCTTCTACCTGAACTTGCTCTTTTTTTTATTTTTTATTTTTTGGCCAACAGAGCACACTGTTGGAGTGAAGCCAGTACTTTTACTGCAAGGCTTTTTATGGCTCAATTTCCTGGATAATTTGCTCAGTTTAGAGGTCAGAATTTTAATGCTCTGATTCCAGCTCTGCAGTAAAGATATAGAAACTTTGATTTTTGTGTTCAGCCCCACCTGCTGGATCACCTCAAATAAATTAAAATCAGCAGCCCAAACGTTGCTCCTATTCTGGTCAAACTGACTTCAAGAGTAGGACAATAGCTGTATCTTTTTTCCTCTAAGGAAACAAGTTTGTTTGATATTCTCCCCTGTGTGTCCAGCCTGCATCATTATAACAGCAGCTTATTTCCCTGTGGTATAATTACAGCATATGCAGAGCATGAATTTTACTGCCAACAAACAGCAGGCCTGCAGGTGGGCCTATCAAACATCTGGTGGTGCTCCTTGGGTACCTGTGTTCCATAGTTAGCCTCCTATACATGCGTGCAAGGGGAGACATATAGAATATAGGGGTTTATTCACCATGCCATCTGTTCGTTTTGCATCCAAGCCCCATTTAAATGGTTTTAGCTGTAATGTCACTGAGGCGTAGATGAGAACTGAGCCAGTTAAACTGTTGAAAACAGATGGAGGAGGGAGGCTAAGGGCGGGTG